>NC_069133.1:31537735-31851475 GCF_026914265.1 Mya arenaria | reverse complement strand
AAGTTTAGAGATGTATGTTAATTAACTTGTGTAAACAGTTGGTCGTCGTCCTCCACCTCCTTGTCTGTCTGGAGCGTACTTCAGACAGGATCCAATTGCCTCATCACAACTTCAGCAGTAATCACAGTGACACTTGCTGAAATACATAAAAATATTGTCAAATTAAATTATATTGACTTGAAACTGCTGAAAATAAAGTTTTGATATCAAATTCCACACAACAAAATTTCTACAGTTTTGGCACAATATTTTCTGTATTTTTTCATTATCTTTTAAATGTTATACTTATTTCAGTTACTAAAATCTGTGATCAAAGCTATCGCGTATGAGATCATTTCCAGTGAATAATTGTTTTGTTTTCCTTGAACAGGCACTAGTGCTATTTTTATAAGAGGTGAATGCACAAGACTATACCTGGTACTCACTTTAATAATAAAATAATTAAATGATTACTGTCAAGAAGCAGATTTGACTTGGCAAGTATTACCTTGAATACCTTGAAAAACTGCTTTTGGAAAGTCATTTTCTCCTTTTCCCTTCACGGTTAAGCTATGCACCCGTCATAAACCTGTCAAAAAGGGGTACATAATAATATGAATTTTATAACAATATATATAATTTTGCTGGATAACATTGTGTTTAAGAAAAACAATAGTAAATAACATGGGCCTTTCGGATCCAGATCAAA
This sequence comes from Mya arenaria, assembly GCF_026914265.1. Classification (NCBI taxonomy): domain Eukaryota; kingdom Metazoa; phylum Mollusca; class Bivalvia; order Myida; family Myidae; genus Mya; species Mya arenaria. The sequence continues at coordinate 31,850,787 of NC_069133.1, read as the reverse complement.
GTTCAAAATTACACAGAAAATACTAGTACATGTATTTACAGATATTATTCAAGAGAACAAATAACTTTGTTTTCTCATACAAAAAGTACAAATCTGCGCGATGTCAATTGAGGACGAATCGGGTTGAATTACATGTATGCTAAAATTTCATTGAAACAACCTTGTAAAACACCAGAAAATTATTGCTATAAACTGTTAAACATGCATTATATCAACTTACCTTGTTGTATTATTTAAAATATGAACCGTCGAGTCTCTAGAGGAGTAATTGACTCTTACACTCTCGTCAATATTCGTACACCTCATGAGCAATATGGCGGATCGGAATGGGTTCAAAATTGCGCGCGTCTATTTTAAGATAAGGAATTAAACATGCATTTTTTTCGGAATTATCTAAATGACATGATAAGAAGCTATCGATATCATTATTCTGCTATTTTTTGTTTAACAAGATGAATTTTAACAACAATAAAAAACAGAAAGAAAAAGTCTATAAACATGCGACACCATGCGGAAATTACAGAAACCAAGGGCACAGACAAGGGAAGCAACTTGAATAATAACATGATCGAATTTTAGTATTTATTTGCAGCAGTATCACGATTTTTCGAGCAATTTCTTGTAACATTATGTGTACATCATGTATTAACTTGAAAAATACAACTTATTACAAACAATAACCAAATCACAACGTCGGTTCGATGTCTAATTGCGACGTCGGACTGACATCGTGGTTTTGACATTGATACAACGTTGTATTTAAGTCGCCGACGTCGCGACCTAAATCCATCCTGTATCCGACGTTGATCCAACGTCATGTGTTTGCTGGGACATTTGAACTTTACAAATTGCATCACATTTTGTGTGCATTAACAAGTACCCTTACTAAATCAGACTGCAGAACAAATAGTTTTTAACACTTCTATGGTAAGATAAGAACTAGATAAAATTTAGGTCATTAAGCCATATAAATTTACAGAATCAATTCAGAGTCTGAATGACATGACCGATTTTCATGTCTGTTGTCCCAATAACGTACCAAATGCTTTGTATCTGCGTCATATATTTGCTATATGTATAGTAGTGGATGCTTTATAACATCTGGTGATTGTACCACAAAACACAGATATATTGCATTTCAGTACCTATACCTAGAAGGCAATGAGTTGACTGCAGTGCCAGATGAAATGTTTGATAGACTACCAAACCTCAAATGGCTAGATCTACGCCGAAACTTTTTAGTCCGTCTTCCCAGTGTATACACTGGTCGACATCAAAATCTTCGCAATCTACTTCTAGAAGGAAACAACCTACGGACTTTACCTCTTGAGCTAGGTACCCTACCAGTGGTCGAAATAAGCACTTACTTTTAAAAAGTATAAGAATTAGGCCTTGTTTATCTAAGTCTAATTCAAGGACTGACTATCAGGGGCCTATCTCGGAAGCATTTTGAATTTTACATCATCAACATGTGAAACAATTGACTTCATCATTTTAATTTTCATTAACTTTGATGCATTTTGAGTTTAAAAATGTGCTGTATACTACAAAAGTTCTTGTCCTTGATTGCTAATTTCTGTAAAACCATCTTTGATAGAATATGTGTAATTGGCTCATTGCAATAAGCGTTTAAAAGCAAGCTTCATCACAAAATTTTGTGGCAGTATTCCGACAAAGTTAATATTTGGATAGTTAAAATCCATCATACTTCATTCATTAATGCCAAAGTTATTAATGTCAGTAAATTGCTATCTAGAGGTTATTTAGATAGTACAGTGGAAACTCACTAAACCGGACAAGGTCCGGACTGGGCAAAATTTCCGGTTTAGTGAGGATTCCGGTTTAGTGAGGATTTGATGTACGGAGTAAGTTTACTCAAAATTTAAACTGAGTGAACCTTTTAAAGGGAAGTTGGAAAACTGGAATTAAATCAAAACACATAATTTAACGTAATTAACACGTAATTTAATGCTTGTAAAGTATGTTTGATTGTTTAATTAACGCACCACTCTTATTTGATTCAATTATAGAAGTCTTTAGATAAAACAACCCTCTAAAATGATCACTTAATAACCGTTTCTAGTTCTTTATTTTCTGCAACAAATAAATTAATGGTTCAATTAATTTTCTTTTCACAAGTTTGATTATCGCGCGGCAGTCAATCCACAGCGCAATCATCATTATCGATTATCGAGTTAACACAACATCGCAGGTGCAATATTCAACAACGCACCGGCTGTCAAAACAGTGACACGCGATTCGCGAATTCCTAATACACAGCATCATTTTGACATGTTTGAACAAATACACGTCCGGTTTTGTGAGGTAAAATTACGTTGATAACTAACAAATTTTCTCGATTTTTTTGTCCGGAATTCCGGGGTTCCGGTTTTGTAGGGATTTTTTAAAAATTGAAAATAGAAGGGGAAAACCGGGACTCTGAAAAAAGCCCGGTATTCCGAGGATTCCGGTTTTGTGGAGATCCGGTTTAGTGAGTTTCCACTGTACTTGTGTTTTCAGTGTTACTAATTAACTTTTGAATTAAAAATATGAACATTTTTGAACATCAAATTCCAACTTTAACTGATGCATTTTTGTGCATGCATGCACACTTGACGTCACTTTTGTGGATGAATATTTATTTTTCCCATGAATTACGAACATATGTTCACATGAATGCCTACCACCCTCTTGTTTAATGCATAAATTATGTAATGTAAGAATCTATGGTGCTTTACAAATGAATGGACTCACAGTTTTGTAATAATTTTTTTGTTATATTCTCTTTAAATTTCAGGCCTAATCAAATCACTCCATGGGCTTAATATTAACAACAACCCACTGGATTTCCCCCCTCCTGTTATTATTGAGAAGGGGACAATGGATATTCTCAAGTTTCTGCGAGAAATGATTCAGGCAAAGTCATCGGGAAAACTTCTCAATGGCAGTAAGTAAAATGTTGTTGTTTTTAAATTTTGTGTTTATCTTATATCTTAGATTCATCATTTTATGTAATAAAGTACATATCTTACAAATCAATAGCAGGCTTAAATAATTAATAGTGTTGCAGTTTTCAAAATTAGTCTTTTCAATAAACAAACCCGATTTGGCATACAAATTTTGAGCAAGCCCCAAATGCATTTAACCAGAGCAGGGCTTGTGCTTATTTTGAGTGTTGGAGTTGTTCCTTGAAGTGATGTGGAGATTAAAGGATGTGGGTTGAGGTGCTCTTGTTTGCATTGTTTGAAATCAGGGCTAGTCTGTGAGCCCTCTGGTTAAATAGTTGCTGTTCTTGTTCAAAATTTAAATTTTACATATTTGATAGCTTTTTTTTTAAAACCCAAGTACAAATGAAGTTCATATAATGTAAGAATGAAGACTTTTTTATTCAGAAATCTGATTTCGATAACATGTTAGCATTGCAGGTTTATTCATCCTGTCAAAAAGATGTATTACTTTTATTTGGGGGGATGTGATTAAGAAATAATCCAACTTTTGCATCATATATCCATGATGGTTGATAGTAGGCCTTTTAAAGAGGCAAAAAAAACACAATTTCTGTCTTAGTTGTGCATGAAATGTATCTATGCTAGCCAGTGCATATGCACATACTGCTGAATAACTCACAAACACATTCATGACTAATCTTTTGTGGTCATTTCATATATTAAAAACTTTTTAAATGATCATAGAGATTTTGTGCCCCAATCCCATATTTAGTTAACATTCTCTTCTACCTTGCATGCTTAATAAGAATTAATTTCAAATAATTGTTTTGTGCAGTAGGAAAACTTAGAGCTAACATTTGTGTTTTATGAATAGTCTTAATACATTGATGTGTCCCATTAAGGAAAGAAAGCCATGCTGCGTCAGCAGAGTTATCCTCCAGAAAGGACCACGTCCATTACTCACAACCTTGCATCCCATAGCAAGTCTGGTATACAAAAAGCACAGTGTGATTTGACCATCTTTTGTGTAAATTTCACTTTATTCTGCAACTTCTGATACTTGAATTAGGCCATACTTGATGAATATGTTTGTTTGTAGTAACTTTTTATAAGCCTGACTTTATCAATCATACAAATATTTTAATTTTCTGCTAGCCCAAAAGCACTATAATGCTGTTCATATTAGGAGATTCACCCTTGGGACAAATTTGCCTCCATGTCTGAAGGTGGGGTAAATATTCCCCTATGGATATATCATGTCAAAACCTGATTTGCCCTATGGGTATTCAATTTTGGCACTTTTTTCCTCAAATAATTGCAAATTATAGGAAGAACATTGTTATGAATAAAGAATTCATTATCCTTTTAAATCTCCTGTCAAAATATTTTTTTTTAAACCGACTGATATGTTCTGATACAATGTTTACATCTGATTTTGCTGATTCTTTTTTCTTGTTTATGTATTTGGACTCGTATACAAGAGTTAAAAGCTTCTTCACTCCATTCATCATATTATGCATTATAAAAATAGTTAACACTAGATATTATTTTGTTTAAAAAATACCCAAGTTAAGGTCATTAAAACAGAGACTATTACCGGGTAATAGGATTTTGCCTTTGGGCTAGTGTGAGTTTCAATCACTATAACTAAACCAAATGATGTAAATTTAACAAGAATTATGTCCACTTCACTTGAATGGTTTATGCATCCACAAGACTTGGATTTGCAGATACTAGTGACTCTGCAATTTAAACAGATGTCACATTTTTTGGTAATTTCTAATGTAGAGTTCTTTTCTCATTTAAAAAAAAGATACTGTAATAACAGTAAATGACTGGGTATAAGACGATAGGGGGTACAGTAGAAACTCACTAAACCGGAGCTCCACAGAACCGGAATCCTCAGGATACCGGACTTTTTTCCACTATTTTCAATGTAAAAAAATCCCTACAAGACCGGAATCCATGAATTCCGGATACCGGACAAAAACTCAAGAAAATTTGTTAGTTGTCAACGTAATTATACCTCACAAAACCGGACTTAGGAATTTGCGAATCGCGTATCACTTTGTTTTGACAGCCGGTTCATTGTTTATTCTTTTCATGTTATATAAAACATAACAAATTATTTAAAATTTGTAACTGGATGGCAATGAAAAGTACCTTTTATGTCAATTTGTAAGATTTCTTTCTGACAGTATATCGTAAACGATAACCTGTCGAGAATGAAATGTTTAGTAATGCAAAAACCTTATATATATTGTATGTAGGCCGCTAGGCCTGCAGACTTTTATAACCGTATCTCGGAAATCGCATTGGCAGATCGACATAACATTTTTAACTTTTAGCGAATTAATGCACGCACGGGCGTATCAACTCTAGCTTGGTTAGAACTGCGTTGGTCAACGACCTAATTTACATTAACATTTACATTGAAAATACCTAGTAAGCAATCTGCTCTAATTGCTACAGACTGCGTTCTGCATATTGATTAGCTTGCTAAAAGTAGCACCGTAATATGAGCCTTCAGTCTATGTTATGCGGTTAATATGGTTTGGAAACACTGCGTTTTTCGTAATATAACGCAATTGTTATATATTTTGATATCGGCGAGTTACAGAACGCAATATAAAAAAGAATAATCCGCAAATAGTAGCAAAATGAACGCGTACTGAATCCAATTAATACATGTATTGTATACCTGTGTTCAGATTTTGCTTTGGCCGGGGACCGATAATATCTACATGTACAATGTAGTTAAGAATAGAATGTGGGTCATCGCATTCAGACAGGTTTATTCCCCGGAAATAAACTCTTGAGAAGTCGTTAAAAGACGGAAAAATATGGATCGTATTATGATGCTATAAAATGCTAATTAGGCGTAAGATATCAAACCATAATGTTTTAAATGAAATTACTTCATTTTATCCTACAATCAGTTTTTTCATAAGTATAATTTCTTCGTTTTAAATTGCCTAAATCGGCTATAACTTGACAGTTTTATTGAGATTGTTAGTTTTTAATTATGTTTGTAAAATGTTTGTCGCATAAAACCATTCTCTTGTGTACATACTAATAACTTTTTAACCATTTACTAAATGAATATTATACGCTTTTACAATTCAAATCAAACCGCGTAAAGCATTGACAGGCTATCGACCTGCTACAATTTTTGTCATAGTCATGTAATGCCGAATGAAACAGAAAGTATGTGAATATTTCTAAGTTTGTCTCAGTTATTGTCTTTGTAAGACTGAGTAAGTAAATAACACGTCGTGTCAGGTTCGATCCTTTTACTCAACAACCATAATAAACTAATCAACGGAAGTGACGTCGACGTTAAGTCCATATGCCGCGACGTCACGTTACGTAAGTTCGCACGTAATGTTATACAAATACAATTCATGACACTCCGGGGCGGCGAATGATATTAGTCTCTTGCACTGATGGTGTCACACATCACTTCTAGAGGATACAGTTTTACGATAGGGCGGGTAGTGTGATGTCCATTTTGTGTCCGAATCCGCGCTGCACGAACCAACCCATCGTTTCCGGTAATGGTCTCCTCTACAACTGCTAGTTTCCATGAGGACCTCGGTGTCTCATTGTGGACCTGGACAACGTCGCCAACCTTGAGCGTCTGCTGGTTTTTGCCGGAAACACAGTGGTGCTCCCTTAAAGCTGTTAAATATTCAGTCTTCCATCGTACGCGGAAATTGTCAATTAACTTTTTGGGGGTCCTCGCTCGCCTCGTGATGTTTTCAAAGTTACTCGCACGGGGGCCCGAAAGTTCAATGTCTTCGGAATGAGGCAACTTTGTAAGTCGTCTTCCATAATGCAAGTGCGATGGCGTCAATGACTCCGCCTCAACCTCTCCGGAAGTGACGTGAGTTAGTGGACGGTCATTGATAACGGCCTCCAATAGTTGTGACTATCAAAACATCGATTTCGATTTTCTCATGTCTATCAAGAATATTCACTGTCGCCGTCGCCATTTGTCGCACGTTTTGTGTGCTGTCGCCGAAGAAAACTAAGTGGATTGTCTCAATTTGAGATTTTGTCTTAGTTTGAGTTTGGTTGCCAATTTTTCAGTAATAAATGACCTCTGTGCCCCTTCGTCAAACAAAATGTTGGCATCTGTTGTATATTGTTCGGAACTCACGCTAGCAATGGCTGTTTTGAGAAGAACATTTGGACAGTGTTGTGTCGTTGAGTGCAGTATGGCAATGTCCGGTTGCCTGTCTGTCTTTGACTGAAACAGAGCTGCTTCGGGATTCAGTTTGCCTATTGTCCTCTGCTGTTCGCATATAGCGGTGTGATGCCTTCACTGACAATTGCGACATCTGAAATTTGACTTGCAGACGGATACTTGATGGTCGTCTGATAAGCAATTGAAACACAATCGTTTACGTTTCACGCATTCAATTCTCTCATCAACATTGGCTAGTCTTTCACAATCAGACGATTTGTGATCTCCATTGCAAAAAGCACATGTCACTCGACTAAGATAATTTGTAACTTGTTTCGATACTTTTCGTTTGTGCGTCTGCTTCCTGTTTGTTCTACCATTTCCGGCAAGGAAGGATGCTGTTGGCATGTGATGTTCCTGGAACACTGGGATTTCTCCTTCCTGTAACACGTTGATTTCCGTTCCAATTGATCGTCTCACTTCCGGTAGCGTCCACGGTCGGTCGCCATGGTCACGGGCCATATTACGTCTCAGCTCTTTCGGAAGTTTGTCTCTGATGATGGGAACCAACAAGTCGCCATATGATTCTTGAGACTGGCCTAAGGACTCGAGGCCTCTGATGTATGTTTCCATTTTATCACAAAAAGTCTGTATGCTGTGCGGAGTATTCTCCGGCCGTGGCAGTTCAAGCAAGGACTGCATATACGTGCTGATGATCTTATGCGTCTGGCCAAAACGTTCTTTTAGTAGCTCAACGGCTTTTGCGTAATTTGCATTCGTTGATGGGAAACCAGCAATACTTGAGGCAGCGCTTCCATGTAACAATGATCGCAGATAGCTGTATTTTTGAACATCAGACAGGGTGTTGTTCCAATGCACTGATGACTCGTAGCAATCCCAGAAAGTTTGCCATTCGGTTATGTCACCATTAAAATTCGGCAGCGAAAGGTGAGGCAATTTGTGATAAAGCTGTGGCATCACTTCTGATGGCGCTGACGGTTCGTTTATCCGTATTGCCTTTGCATTGCGATTCTTGTTTTCCTCCCTCTTGGATAAGTCTGTGTTCTCGGATGCATGTTGTGTTTGTCTACGGTCTGTCAGCAGTTTCAATTCAAGGTCGATAGAGTATTCCTCACTCTCAACAAGCTCCGTCTCCAAGTCAGCAATGTCTGCATGACTTACGATTTTCTCACATAAGGCTTTGATGGTTTCCGCCTTCTCCGCTAGAATTTCCAGCAACTTGATGCGCTTGAAATTAGGTGATTCCCCCTCAAACTTCATAAGTAGGTTTTCGACAACTTTCCTATGTCCATCTCGCATTAAAGTTAGCTTTGTTAGCTGCATGTTGGCTTTGTCACGGCACCAAAATGTCTTTGTAAGACTGAGTAAGTAAATAACATGTCGTGTCGTGTTAAGTCCATATGCCGCGACGTCACGTTACGTAAGTTTGCGCGTAATGTTATACAAATACAATTCATGACAATTATTTCAGTCCAATATCTTGAGCATGTAGCATAATGCATATGCATATTTAAATACAAAACTGATATAAACCTGTTCATTTTGTCCACTAGTGACATATGTTTAGGGCATTATTAAGATACATGTACATAAAGCATACAGGGAAGAAATAGTATGTGGGTGATTCGACCCAGAGGTATTTGGCGTTGTAGAAAGAAGTCTTAAACATAAACTTAATTAATACGTCCAATGAATTTTGTTGGGATGCATTTGGTTAAGCCTGCATACCCTGTTAGTAAATTAAATACGCCTCAAGTCAAGTTTGAAGTGTAGAGTAGATTTTATTAAAAATTCCTTAATGCTTTATCCATGTCAGTGCATTGTTTATGAAACAAAAGCTCCAGATAAGGTTTTATATGATTTTGAGTATTACTCCATACCTTATAAGTAACTATTTGACGTATTCTACATTTCAAGTGACTTATACTTCATGATCTTATTGAGAATCAACATTAAACATAAAAGTTTTTGCGAAGGAAATTATGAGGGAGCATATACCATCTTTAGATGTTTATGTTAATACATATGTTTTACAATTACATGACTATACTCACAAAATGTTGCAGGCCGAAAGCCATTCAACCCTTTAAGCGCTTTGATTCTTACTGGGGACATTATCTTTTTTATCTAATTTTCACTATACCCCACTATATTCAATAAAAAGCATATCGCCCACCACGTTCATTTCTACAATTTTTCCCACATTCAACTGCGTCGAGTCAGTCTATAATTTACAATCTTTCATTTGTACCAATGGTACCTGTAAAAATACCTGCATATCGCGGTAAGCAGCATCGCAGGGATATGCCGAGTGCATGTTTTTGGGGAATTGTGTAGCAGATGAACGCAGTGTTCTCACACCACTGCGTTTTCTACCGCAGAATATATCCCTGCTATTTACTGCTATGGTTCAATCCCTCCCGCAAAGGCAATGTTTCTTTTGCAAAAACGTGTGTTTGGTTGTGTACCAGTACTTTTTCATTTCTACCATCTATATACCGCTATTTTTTCATTTCTACCAGCCATATATACTGCCATGGTTTATATGCACCAGCCATAACTGTTATTTTTGGAAGAAAGAATCATGGGACAAATGTCAGAAGATACCAATTAAGGGACCTTAGTTTATTATAGATGTTTTTTACATTCAAGCGATAACCAAAGATTTCACTGTTGTAGCGGGCATGCCAAGTAGGGCTACTTCTGGGCTTCGAAGGTCTGCTCATGCAAGTATTAAAACCCATTCAGCCCGAATGGCCTCACAACAGTTCCCCCTCACCGAGGAGGAAGAGGAGGGGCTCATGGAATCCAGAGACCTCACCCCTCGAAAGGAAGTCCCTAATCCAGCCCCTTATACAAGTCTAGGTATCAGTTTGCACCTGTGTGTGATTGCCCAGATATGGTGTGCTATCACAGTGTAAATGATATTTGAAAATTCTTTACTCATAATTTCTGGTTTCAGGATTAATGCCGCAAAAGAGATGATTTTCCTCCACCATACCCCATATATGTTTGGTTTGGGTATCAGCTGGCACCATTTAACACATGTGTGATATATCCCTGTGTGAAATAAACTTCTCAATGCAGTTTTAAAATAACATAAATGACAAAAAAATGGAGAATAGCAGTGGGAATGGGAGGGGGCTACCCCTCCCTCTAGAGGGACTCCTAGTAATCTTTATTTTTAAACCCAAATCAAAGCATTTTTTTTAGATTTTGAGGTGTGTCATTTTTGGGGCTAGTATATATAACTGTACTTGTCTGGAAAACTAGATTTTATTTTTCCACTAAACCAAAAATTAGGGTTGCAGGTTTTGTAATAAAAAATAAAAAAGAATATAAAAGGAGTGCCCTAAAAGCAATATTGTGCATGTTTCAAACCAGCATTATATAAGATGCTTGTTAGCCGGATTTTTCATTGAAAAATTAAGGGTTATAGAATGGCGAAAACCGGGCGGTTGGGCGAAAACCAGGCGGTTGGGGGGGTGGGCGGGCGATCGTTAACAATTTTGCGTTAAAGTTTTCATTTTATGTAATAAAATCAAGAGTTTTTATCCAAAGGTAATCAAACTTCATACTATGGTAGAGCATAATGAGAGGAAGTGCAGTGTACAATAACCATAACTCTATTCTTGCCTATTACTGAGTTATTGCCCCTTGTTACTTTTTTTTGTCTGGAGTATAACTTGAAAAGTACTGGATGGAATTTATTAGAACTTCATACAATGGTAAAGCACAGTGAGTGGAAGTGCAGTGTACAATAACCATAACTCTATTCTTGCTTATTACTGAGTTATTGCACCTTGTTTCTTTTTTTTTGTCCGGAGTATAACTTGAAAAGTAAAGGATGGAATTCATTGGAACTTCATACAATGGTAAAGCACAGTGACAGAAAGTGCAGTGTTCAAGAATCATAACTCTCCCTTAACTAATTACTGAGTTATTGCCCTTTATTTGTTTTTTGCTGTCAATTTTTTTTCCAGACATTAACTTGCAAACTACTAGATGGAATTTATTAAAACTTCATACAATGGTAAAGCACAATGAGAGGAAGTGAAGTGCACAATAACCATAACTCTATTTCAGCTTATTACAGAGTTACTGCCCTTTGTTACTTTTTTCTTGTCCGGAGCATAACTTAAAAACTATTGGATGGGATTTAATAAAACTTCATACAATGATAGATCATAATGAGAGGGAGTGCAGTGTACAGGAACCACAATTCTATTTCAGCTTATTACATAGTTAGTGCCCTTTGTTGTTTTTTTCTTGTCTGGAGCATAACTTGAAAACTATTAGATGGACTTTAATAAAATTTCATACAGTGATAGATCATAATGAGAGGAAGTGAAGTGCACAAGAACCATAACTCTATTTCAGCTTATTACAGAGTTACTGCCCTTTGTTACTTTGTTCTTTTCCAGAGCATAACTTGAAAACTATTAGATGGAATTTAATAAAACTTCATACAGTGATAGATCATAATGAGAGGGAGTGCACTCACCACAGGAATTGCAATTGTATTTCAGCTAATTACATAGTTACTGCCTTAGGAGAAAGAATTCCATGGCCATAAAAATTCATTAAGTTTTGTCAAATCTTTATGAAACTTGCTCAGAATATTTGTCTACTTGTTGTCTTAAACATTTGTAAATATGGGTCACCTCAGATCAAAAACTAGGCCACTAAGTCAAATCTTAGGAAATACTTTCCTGATGTCATACATTTTTTTATAAATCCTGCAACTTTTCATGAAACTTTTATATATTTTTTTTCTCCAGGATATCTTAGTCACATTTAAGTATAATAGATTTTTAAGAAACTTTTATATTTTTTTTCTCCAGGATATCATTATAAGTCACATTAAAGTATAATAGAATTTAAGCATAAATTACAGTTTTTTCCTGCAGAATATTGATTTTTTTTTTCAATTTTCATGACAATTGGTTACTTTACATACATACACAGTATAAATATGGGTCTATTTGGTTAAAACAGGGATGGTAAAATTCCGGATTAATCCGGAATTCCGGATTTAAGGCCTCACGGATCGATTTTGAGATTAATGTAAATCCGTTGAGTTTTTCTAGGGGGGGAGGGGTACAGTGAGCGATTCTAGCTCAGATCGAACAATATGGGTACGAAAGGTGAGTTTTCCGGAAGTGTAAAGTCGGAAATTATTGAACCTATTTACGTCTTGGCAGTCGAGCTATATGATTGGTTAAGCTAGCATCGGGTGATTACGGAAATTACCGATGGGACTAGAAGACAGTATCCGGATATGACAGACGACGAAGACGAATAAACAAGTATTGAAGAAAAAAACGACCACCACCAACTTCTAAAAACATCGATTCGTCGATTTAAAGGTACCGTATTATATCATGCATAGGACGCACTTTTTTACCCCAAATTCTCGTCTTAAAAATTGCTTGCGTCCTTTCTATGCTATTAGAATTTTATCTGTCCATTTCCAAGTCCATTTCAGGTCGAAAATATCGGACCGGGGAAGAACCCGGTAATAGTAAGTATCTGTACTGCGTCACCGAAGAGAACAAATGACATAGGTAAAATCACGCAAGTTAACACACGCATAAATATATTGAATGTTACTTTAAAATGATTTATTGAGAAATAAATTGAAAACAAACATGAGTGTTTACTTTTTTACAAAAGGGACGCTACTCACAAAAACTCGATGTGAGTCAGCATTTAACTGGATTGAGTTATAATGGCAACGGAAAATCGGGAAAGGAGGTAAATATCAATTAATCGTTGTTCAAGATTTTAATGTTTCGATATTTTACAAAACATTTTGTTGTATGTTACTGTTTTAAAAAAATAATAAAGGAATGTGCATAACGCAAAGTAGCATTATTGTGACTATCAAATCTTTTCAAATGTGCGGAGGTGTGAAAAACACCCGCTGTCTGTCATTAGAAAAACATCAATAGAACGAACTATTGCGATGGTCATACCGTATGGTTGTTTGTTCACACTTTACCTGTCGTGCCTTCCGCTGGCAAGGATAATTACCGACATGCATTAATTATGCCTGACATACTTTATTCCGCGCAGCGACAAGCCTTATCAAAACAATCGTCAGTTTTGACAATACACAGTTTTGCAACATTTGACTGTCAGTCAGAAGGTATGTCGGAACTATTGCAACGGTTGCAACGGTTGACTGTCAGCCAGAAGGCGTGTCGGGACTATTACAGCATTTGTATAAGTCTTATAATATGCGTGAATGTTCTCAAAATGTCAAGACTTATATCATTGTTGTTATAAATACTTGACCAACCTCAATTTTTCGGCTCTGATTTTGACATTTTTCCGCTGCGTCCTATCTTATACATTAAGGGGTTTTACCCGATTTTTCAACTATTTTTTTGCCTGCGTCCTATCTATGCTAGTGTCCTATACATGATATAATACGGTATATTTGCTATTTATTTTTAAGAGAAATTCCCGAAACGTTTCTTTTTAAGTTAATAGAATGTGATCAAACTGAGAATGGCTTTTGCGCATGTAGCAATATTTCGGACATCGCGATTCGGATTGTGTCATAATAATCGATTTTTATTTTACAAGTTTTATTTGGCCGATTGAAGTTTACGCTGTTTAACCGTTTCTTTATTGTTCCCATAATGTTTGAAGCATTGTTCTCAATAAGAAGTGGCTGTTGACTCTAATGGAAGGTTCAAATGAAAATTTAAAAAAATATGAATACATATTTTGTAGTAGTAATATATATTAAGTAGGAGCTGTCAGTTTATTTTCTATTTGAGACAGTTCAACAAAACTTCTTGAGGACCCAGTTTGAGTGAGATTTAATTTCTATAGTTGTAATTTGAATTTCCAGGTATGTTGATGGTTCCAAAAGTCAGGGATGATGAACAGACACCTCGGCCAGTGCATCCAGTTGTTCCTGTCAATGACTGACAATTCAATGCAGAGGCCATGATACTTGGATTTATGGCTGAACATGACCTTCCATACTCCCTGGCACCACATGTAGTGAGTCTTACTTAAGACACTTGCCAAAGATACAAAAGCTCTCAGCGAATTAAAACTTCAAAGGTGTACAGCATCATATAAGATGGGAGAGGCAAGCCATTTCAATGATACTTGTGGAGGAGTTAAGTGAAACTTGGTTTGGTTTGAACTTAGACAGGTCAACAAACACAAACAATGAGAAAACTGTTCCAGCTAATTTTCTGCTATAGAGAAAGAAATAGTGTTGAGACATTTGGCCTCCTTAAAAATCACAAGGGCTGATTCTGAACAATTTTTAAGGAATTTGAAAGCCTGTTTGAGAGACTTGAACTGATGTGGGACAATATGGACAATCTAATTTGTGTGCTACTGGACTCATGTAACACCATGAGGGGAATTTTTTTTGGCATTGAGACCAGAATACATCAACTTGTCCCTCACCTCATAGACATTGATGGCGACACAGTCCAACATGACCACAACGGCTCACTGCCAAAGCATTTACAGTCCCGTTTGGATATTATTTGGAATAATAATTAATAATATTATATTCTCATCAAATGTGCAGATAATGGAATAAATACTCTTTATGATATATAAAAATTGAATAAATAACACTTTTACAATAAACATTTGCAAGCTTGATAATTGATATGTTGTTCATTATTATAAATCAAACATCCCACAGTGTAGGCTGTTCATACACAGGCATTTGATCATAGCCAGTTGAGTTTTATGGGAAGTGGACAACTGAACCAAAATGTCAGGTACATGTCATATGCCTGTGACATCAGGTAAAAAAGTAAATTTAACTTTGTTTAAAGACAAAGGTGTTTAACTTCACTGCTAAGATTCCTGATAATCGTTCTGATTGCGGATGTCTCCTGTTGAACATAATTATATCTACCAAACCGAAAGGTGTACTCCTTGAACACTATTCTAAGGCAAAAAACGGTATGAGAAACCCTGAAATACTGAACCCCACGCAGACATTTTCAGGATTGGCAACTTGGCTCTGTTATCATCCCTGTTAAAAATACTAGGTTTGCAAAATTGCATCGTCAAATAAAATTCCGGCTTTAATGCGGCGTTGCCGTCTTGTTATTAATAAACTTAGGGCACTAATTAAAAATAATCATATCCATAAAATCTTGGATTTAAGTTTTCAATTTATTTAATTCCATTAATGGTGGCTGAAATTGAATCCTATACAATTCTTAGACTTGACTGTATCACAGGGAGAGAAAAAAGAAGAAATATTATTTATTGAATTTGCTGCAGATTGTTGTCTTAAAGGGAGCACGAATTGTTTTTATTGGTAATAAATGCATGCTATTTGTCTTGGATATTTTCTGAAATATTGTTCATCAAAAGCAGAATTCTATCATTATAATTCTATCAAAAGAAGCTCTCAAGATACTTGAAGATTGCTTAATGTTTTTGTGAGCAATTATTCTCTGTCTATCTTAAATTATCACTAGGGAATATAAGCAAAGAAATTCAATTCAATTTCCACTATGCCTGTGATTTTTTACTCATCATCAGTTTCAAATGTGTTGATTCTTATAGAAAGATAATACAGAGGCTTGTTTTTTGTTGTTTTTTTAAGGACTTTTTATGATCAAAGCAGGGATCTTAAAAATTCATTATTCCAGTCTGACACATACAAACAATTGTACATATCATGTATGAAAAACAAATTGGTTTGGGATAGGAGGTACATTGACATGAAGTTTATGGTCTTTATACTAGCAAATAAACATTATAAGTAAGAGTTAGAATAGTGGATCATTTTTGAAATGGGAATAAGGTAATAGCAGAAGTTGATATAAAAGAATAGGGATAAAGAACTGAACTATTTTGGCGAGAGTCTACAAATGTGCTTTATAAAATTGACTACAAAGTCAAAATTTTCCTTTATTTTTAAAGATGAGTACTGGACTGGAAACAGAGTGAATACATTTTTATTAATTTATTTAATTTATTTCAGCTGAGGATGGGTCAAGTAGTAGTACAGATGACTGGGAGGAAGGTGATGGCGACCTTCGGGCGTACGCATACCATCAGGCCCGGGATCGTGCCCTGTCAACTCGGGCGGAGCGTCATGCCCAAACCAGCGCCCAAATGGCACCAGAACATCGATCGGCAGAGCTACATCGTCCACTCAGCTACACGTCGCTTAAACAGGAGAAACAAGATAAAATAAAAAAAGCTGGTGCTAGTGGAACTATTCCTAGGTGCGTAATTATTAATATAAGGGTTGAAGTAATATTAATTGTAGTGCCCATAGCATTTTATACGAAGTAGGACTGCTTTTAATATGTTTTTAATTCATATATATATAGTCTGTGGCAACTTGCTTTTATTAAAAAAAAGCATCACTATCCAAATGAAATGCCAATATAATTTTTTATTAGTCGGATTTGATAATAAATAAATTCAGGTTATAGTTTTGCAATGATTGTGCAGGCTGGTGGACGGGCGGCATTCTCATTTAAAAAAATAATTCTGTGTCATAAATACGACAATTTTATCAAAACTTAACGAAACTTGGTCAGAATGTTTGTCAGTATGATAGTTAAGACCCAAGTAAATACAAGTCATCTAGGGTCAATAATTAGATCACTAGGTCAAATATTAAAACATAATTTTGTGTTTTTTATTCCTCTCACAAATTCATCAGTGTTCATCCTCCAATCTTCAAGAAACTCAGTCAAAATATTTATCAGCATGATATTTAGAGTCAGTGTGAATATCAGTCATCTCGGGTCAAAATGTAGGTCATTAGTTTAAAACTTCATAAAAGTGTTTATCCAGTCTACATGAAACTCAGAACATATAAGACCAATGTGAATGTGGGGGATCTTTGTTCAGAAACTAGGTCAAATATTGAGACAAAATTTTGTGTTAAAGTTGCTTATTCCTTTCATTTGGGTGAACAGCATTTACTTTGTTGACTTCCATATATACATATATCTTGCTGCAGAATGGTCATTGGTCAAATGAAAAATTCTGTTCTAAAGCAGTTTTCGCATTAAGCGATTGTGTTTAAATGGAATTTTAACTTTTCTAAGAGTTATTTTAATACAGCATTTAAGATGTTTTTTTCATAATCATATTTGTCTTCAGTGTTGTGAATATTGAAATGTAAGTTAAACATATAGAAATATATACAGCAGCCTTAAATATATGTTTGGTTAGATTTTTTGGGGTTAAATTTTTGCATATACAGTACACTCCACGCGGAACTACCACTTTCTGTTTTCCTTGGCGGATTTTCATCATCGCGGACACATAATCCGATTAATCGAAATCCGCATTCTTCTGTGTTTTCACTCGCTCTGAGTGACCCTCCGAGGCTGATCAGTGGACTGTATAATTATAATTGACGCGTTACTCGGTGTGAAAAGCACCGCGAAACTGCAAGGAAACTGATCAGAATCTCCTACTGTACATGTATCTGATTTTGTGTAATTTATTTGAATACTGTTCTTTAATTGTGTTGTTTCAATATTTTTCAGACTTACTTGCACATAATACGACGGTAATCCTTTGACGGCACAAGAATGCAATATATGTTGATGTCCATTTTTGACCCAGTTCTAATTATATCTTACTCATTTGACTTTAGCCCCAGTTACTTAAAGTAATGTAAACATTCTGTTTGCTATGTATATTCAATTAATTTCTCTTAACTTGTTTACATTTAAACCTCCAGTTTGATAACAAAAATGCAATTTTCACAATAACAAACCTTGCCTGATAACCAAAAGTAGTCTAAATTTAGCGCACAATGCGTCACTACGATGTCGATTAGATCGGCGATTTTTAAACCACAAAACATGAGTTACCTTCGTTCTTTTATAACGACATAATTAACAATGCAATTAAAATATTATCTGGAATGCGGAAAAACATCTGATATGTATCACAAAAGAAATAGTGACAGGAAAAAAATCACACTTACATGGTACTCGACACATGCATTACTCCAATCTAATTTTGTTCTCAACAACACAAAAAGAGTATGAAGAAGTGTTGGGAATCGAACAGAAAAAATACTTTCGATAATCGGTTTATAAAACCGATCAATGATCGATTAATAATCGATTTAATCATTATTTAATTATATTTAGTCATCATATTAAGGCATACATGTACAGCACATGCACAAGTTTTAACCATCAATGTCCCCTTACAATATTGTTTGTACATTTCTTTGTATAAACTACGTTATTAATTCAGAACGCGACAGTCTTTTAGTGTTTACAAATACTAATAATTTCAGAACAGGAGACCACAGGCTCTAATTTTTGTCTTACATTTATTATTGTACACAATTCATTTGTAAAATAAATACAAATAATGGTATCAATTTCTTTTTAATAGTCAGTTACAAGTACAGCAAGCAGTTGAATATTCTGTTTTACAAGAATATTTTCTTACAGAAAACTGAGAAAACTAAATTCTTACATGGTAAGAAGTAAACAGTAACATGTTTTAAAAATCATTTTTAAACCACATACATGAGAATTTTAGAACCAATTCTTTAACAGTCAAATTACCAAAAAAAATGTAATAAGGTATTGAAGTGACTTACTGACTTGATAAGAATTTGACTAGATAACTGAACATAGTAACACCTTAACATTTCAACATTAACTAGCATTAACCAGAAAAAAGAAAATCAGTCGGTAGCGTTTACGTCCCTTGTTTCTATAATCAATTGTTCAAATTTTACTATCGATTGTCGTCAATGTAGGCCTTTCCGATCAATTGTCGATTTTAGTCGATCATCGGCACAACACTAGTATGACGTAATAATGGTAAACAAACAAACACTGGTGGTATATCTTAAATGTGTGGATATCAACAGGCAATTAACGAATATTAGTTGAAAGGTAAATTAATAACCGAACGATCGATATATAGATGTATTAGTTTATTGAATATGTCTTCTTTCTTTCTTTATGAGGAAAAGCTCACGAATGTGAAAATGATTGATTTATATAATCGAAATAACTGTAAATGTAATTATTTATTTTCAATAATGCAAGGTAGTAGCAAAGCATACAACTCAGAGTTCCACTTTGAGGCCAATAAAACAACACAATCACCGACGATACTGAAAATAAAACCCTCGGCGGAAAACGGGCAACTCGGCGGATTTTAGCGATGAAAGCAGTTACGTACTCGGCGGATGTCCGCGATAAATTTAAAAACCCTCAGAGTGATTGAAGAAAGTGGTATTTCCGCGTGGAGTGTACTGTATATAAAAAAATGTCTTTTATGTAAGTTTTGTTAATTTAGTAGAGCTAAAAAAATTAATGCATGTATTATAAAATTCTTTATGTTGTCCAGCCAAACATACATTTTAAGGTCAAAACATCACCTGATTAATTTTGTTCTTCACAAAAAATATATCTGCCCTTACTAGTCAATATATTCTGTTTTTCATCTAACATAGACACCCATTTTTAGCTGGACTATTCAAAGAATAAGGAGAGCTATTTTACTTCTCATCCTGGCATCAGCGTTGGCATCCATGTCACACCTCAATAAGGTTTAGATTGTGCATGCAAGCACCTTCAAATCATTATCTCAGCAATTACATCATGTATTAAATTTTGTGTTTCTAACTTTCCAACCTACTAAATAAATGAAGGTATACCACTGTTTTGAATATAATGCAAATTATGGCCCTTTATGGTTTGACTTAAGTCATTATCTTAGGAAATACATCATGTCTTGCATTGAAACTTATTAGACATGTCATCCCAACTATCCAACCTACTTCATTAATGAAGTAAGATAATTTAATCTTGCATGTAATGCAAATAATTGCCCTTTATTATTAAACTAACCTTTGTTTGAAATTGTGCGTGTAAGCACAAATCGGTTGATATCTCAGCAACCTCTTCATGTATTGCATTGGGACTTTATACAAAGGCATTCATCCTAAGGTAACTCATTTTTTGCATGTATAATAATATAATGCAAATTATGGCCCTTTTAGAATTTTGTTTGCATTATCGAACTCGTTTTTTGAATAATAATAATAATGCAAATTATGGCCCTTTTAGAATTTTGTTTGCATTATCGTCACAGTTGAGAGATCAAGTAATTCAAACTGTGAAATAGAATAAAATAAGCATGTTTTGATAAATTTGTAAAGCATACCGATTAAACATTGTTTGCTTTGTTAAGCTGAGAAGAAGTTCATGGTAACAACAGCATATATACAATTCATGTTAACAACAGCATTTCTTGAACATTCGAAAGGATTGCATTGTTAGAAAAAAAGCAAATCTAACCTTTCACATAAAATTATGTAAAAGCAGAAAATGAGACTAAGCATAGTCTGTTTAAGGCTAAGAAATATTTTCAACCTTTTCTGTTAAAGAAGTTAATTAGAAATTAACGTCATTTACTTGTATGTTTAAATCATTTTTGACCCCTGGTGAACAATGTGAGAACCCTGTTGAAGTCATGTGATTCCTCACCCTGGAAACTTTAAAGGTTAAAAAACCTTCAATGAAGAGCTTACACGTGTGGCCTCTGGGTATGGGTATAAATCATAAGAATAACAGTGACATAAACCTACTAACCAGGTCAAAATACTTATCAAAGAACCCTCCATTTATTCCACATTGATCATGTCCCTCACTTAAAATTCTGATTATTTTACATCAAAGACCCCCTGCAAAGACATTGTTGAAATCGTTTCTGGATATTCCAGCATCAGTACAAAAACCATGATTGAGATAAAAGAAATATTAAGTAAAAATAATTTAAAAGTACTGGAAAGCAAATTGCTTTTGGTAATAACAAACAACTTTCTTATACAATCGGAGCATTTGCCCACACAACTGGCTAAAGCTTTACAATGTTCAAAATACAGCTCCATTAAAGAGTGAACTACACACTTTTTCCCTTAGAATGTTAGTTAAAATTGATAATTAAGTAAAGGACTTACAGCAATTTTCCTTTTTAAATCAGTTCACTTTTGACTTAAAACGATATTCAAATGTGACGTCACAAACCATGTGGTACATGACCACATTGATAACACAATATTTCTATTAAAAGTAACTTATTAATTTTCTACTTTACTGCCCTATTTATGTTCAAGTTACCTATATAACATTATGTTTCTTAGTAATAGAAATCTGTTTCTTTCTTTCTCTGTATATTTCTATGTTCGCGGATGTACAAAACTGTTAATACTGTTTAAATTAATGCTTTCATTCTAAAATTCATCGTTTATTGTTTTAGCAATATTAAATACTGAGCTTGTCAGGGTTAATTTAGAAAAAGTCATGTGCAGTTGGCACAATAGGATAAGCTGGTCACATGGGTTTTTTTTATATAGACAGTGGCAGTACTACTGTTTGCAAATGATCTTAGTATTTTAAGGTTTTGAAACATTAAATGACAGTGGTTTTTAAACTCTGCCCTAAGCCACCAAGTGAAATCTAATTCATCTACACCTACAGCCTGTCCATTGACTCCATACATCAAAGAAACCGACTGCTGCCATCAGTGATCTGGCATATAACTTTAAGTATAATCCATGGAACTAACTACTGAAGAGGCTGTTTCATACCCCACCCTTGCAATTGCATCCATAAGTTCAGTTTGGATTGCTTTCACTTCATCAATTAAAAAATCTTTGAAGTGTTCAACTGAACATCTAAAGGGCTGTTTTGGCAGTACAAATTGACCTGAATGGAAAATTGTATTGCTATCGGGGTTTGTTTAACTGCTACAGGAATAGGTTAGCTATTAGTTCATTTGCAAACAGTTGAAATTAAGTGTGAAAGTTTCAATCCGTAATAATAAATCTCTTTAGTGCCTATCAGTGAACTGAGAGATGTTCATCTTATAGATTTCGCTGAATGTTAATGACCTTTTTTCAAAATCTTGCCCTTTGATCATAACTGAGTCAGAAAACATTGCGAACATTGAATTCAACTTGCGGTCCCCATGTTGGTCATTTATGTGTCTATAATAAACTGGTACCACTTAATTAACAGGTTTGTTTGTACACAGAAAACATGATCATTTCAGAAGTCAGAAAAAAACGAGGAGTGTGGTAAAATCCAAATCAAATGAAATTCAGGCAGTCAGGTAAAAATGTGTTCTGATGTTTTCAAAAGGAAAATAGCTTGATTCTTTATCAACTTTTTTCTCAACATGAAAGCATGGGTGTGTTTTTAGCATGCAGTTTGCTTTTTGAAGTTTCAGGGTTCTGTAAACTATGACACTTTGAATCCAATATATATATAGGCACCTTCCTGTGTTTACAAACGTCACATAGAATCCTATATATAGTCACCTTCCTGTGTTTACAAACGTCACACAGAATCCTATATATTGGCACCTTTATGTGTTTACAAACGTCACATAGAATCCTATATATAGGCACCTTTATGTGTTATACAAACGTCACACAGAATCCTATATATAGGCACCTTTATGTGTTATACAAACGTCACACAGAATCCTATATATAGGCACCTTTATGTGTTATACAAACGTCACACATAATCCTATATAAAGGCACCTTTATGTGTCATACAAACGTCACACAGAATCCTATATATAGGCACCTTTATGTGTCATACAAACGTCACACAGAATCCTATATATAGGCACCTTTATGTGTCATACAAACGTCACACAGAATCCTATATATAGGCACCTTTATGTGTCTTACAAACGTCACACAGAATCCTATATATAGGCACCTTTATGTGTCATACAAACGTCACACAGAATCCTATATATAGGCACCTTTATGTGTTATACAAACGTCACACAGAATCCTATATAAAGGCACCTTTATGTGTCATACAAACGTCACACAGAATCCTATATATAGGCACCTTTATGTGTCATACAAGTGTCACACAGAATCCTATATATAGGCACCTTTATGTGTCATACAAGTGTCACACAGAATCCTATATATAGGCACCTTCATGTGTCATACAAGTGTCATACAGAATCCTATATATAGGCACCTTTATGTGTCATACAAGTGTCACACAGAATCCTATATATAGGCACCTTTATGTGTCATACAAGTGTCACACAGAATCCTATATAAAGGCACCTTTATGTGTCATACAAGTGTCACACAGAATCCTATATATAGGCACCTTTATGTGTCATACAAGTGTCACACAGAATCCTATATATAGGCACCTTCATACAGAAACTCTTTAGCATGACTGTTTTCAAACTGTTTAATGACTTCTTAATTTATTTGCTTTGAAATAACTTATTTTTTAAAATCCATTGACTATAGTGCTAATAATACTTCAGGTGATGTCATTTTAAGATGAATATCATTATTGCCTTCCACTCAATTACATCTTATTAATGTGACTGCAAAACAATATTCAGAATAAGATGTGGAAGTTACACAAAAGCTTTCACTACGCATATTCCACCATGAACAACTAGTATGCAAGTTGGACAAGGGCTTTCTCTTTGTGTATTCCACCATGAACAACTAGTATGCAAGTTAGACAAGGGCTTTCTCTACGTGTATTCCACCATGAACAACTAGGATGCAAGTTAGACAAGGGCTTTCTCTACGTGTATTCCAACATGAACAACTAGTATGCAAGTTGGACATGGGCTTTCACTGCATGTTTCTACCAGGAACAATTAGCATTGAAAATCCCCTAGTTCACATATTAAGCTGCTAGAAATAACTTACTCCTTTTAAAAACAACTACTTTCTACAATGCAAGTTAGACAAGGGCTTTCTCTATGTGTATTCCACCATGAACAACTAGAATGCAAGTTAGACAAGGGCTTTCTCTTTGTGTATTCCACCATGAAAAACTAGAATGCAAGTTAGACAAGGGCTTTCTCTATGTGTATTCCACCATGAACAACTAGTATATTCTATGCATATTCCACCATGAACAACTAGAATGCAAGTTAGACAAGGGCTTTCTCTATGTGTATTCCACCATGAACAACTAGTATGTTCTACGCGTATTCCACCATGAACAACTAGAATGCAAGTTAGACAAGGGCTTTCTCTATGTGTATTCCACCATGAACAACTAGTATGTTCTACGCGTATTCCACCATGAACAACTAGAATGCAAGTTAGACAAGGGCTTTCTCTATGTGTATTCCACCATGAACAAGTAGAATGCAAGTTAGACAAGGGCTTTCTCTATGTGTATTCCACCATGAACAAGTAGAATGCAAGTTAGACAAGGGTTTTCTCTATTTGTATTCCACCATGAACAACTAGAATGCAAGTTAGACAAGGGCTTTCTCTATGTGTATTCCAACATGAACAACTAGTATGCAAGTTGGACATGGGCTTTCACTGCATGTTTCTACCAGGAACAATTAGCATTGAAAATCCCCTAGTTCACATATTAAGCTGCTAGAAATAACTTACTCCTTTTAAAAACAACTACTTTTTAAAAAGATGTTTATAATTTTATTAGTAGCCTGGCACTAGTTATGAAATGGGTATACATTTGCCTTTAACTGAAATCATGGCATTGCCAATTAAATGTATGAGCAAATTGTAGAATTAAATTAATATAACAATGGTAAATAGTTTTGACTGCGACATTTTATATGTGAAAACTTATCCCTTTTTTATACCAACAAAATGTAAAAACTCTCAACTTAATTGTTTTTCAAAATGTTGCCATGGTAACCAACAGGAAACCCCAGTCAGCCCAGAGTGTTCTGCAGTGGAAGGTTAATCCCTATCCGGAACCCCCACCACCCGACTACATCAGCCTGAGGGCAAGAGAAGAACGACAGCTTGCAAAGGAAAAAGAATTTAAAGAAAAGACTGATGTGATTTTGCAGCGACGGAAGTGAGTATTATCAATCTCTTCCCTGAAACTCTGCCACCCGACTTCTTTAGCCTGAGGGTTCGATGAGGATAATAGCTCATGAAGGAAAAAAGTGGAAGTTAGATCTGTGTTCTTGCAAATATTCATGTCAAGATGTAGAATGTAAAGGAATTTCATATTGAGTGAGCAACAGCTTGGGCCCTCCAAAAATGGTAGCCACGGCCGGCATAAACATCTTCAAAATGTCATTTGTTAGCTTTGATAATTGTGCCTGAACACGCCCCTATCATGCACTTTCTTGAATGGAAAATAGACAGGCCTATATATCAAGCTTTCACACTGACAACTGTGCTAAATGTTCAAAATGTGTTGTTTTTTTAAACAGAGATGAAGAATTATTGAAAAACTGGCGCATGGAGTCAAAAAGATTGCAGCAGAAGAAATACTTTGAAAGTCTGAAAAATGGCACTAAAGGTAAAGTTTTCTTGATATTCAGAGTGATTGAGCAATGCTTTATGTAATGCAAAGACAATCGGCATGGCTGTGAACCACCAGGGCTGATGTAAATATTCTGATATAAATATTCTGATATCCTAAAGAAAATTGCCATCATGAAATAACATCATTACCGGCATACACCGTAATATGTGTCCCTTCTTTGTGTACATAAAGTTGATCTGTCCGTATATCAAAGTATTTTAATACCGTATTATATCATGTATAGGACGCTAGCATAGATAGGACGCAGGCAAAAAAGTAGTTGAGAAAACGGGTAAAACCCCTTAATATATAATATAGGTCGCAGCGGAAAAATGTCTTAATCGGAGCCGAAAAATTGTGGTTGTTAAAGTATTTATAACATATATTGAAGTAAAAAAACAAAAAAAATTTGTATATAAGGCATATTTCGATAAGTGTCTTGTGTATTTCGATAATTATTGTCGTATTTCGGTAATTAAGTGTACACACCAATGATATATGTCTTGACATTTTAAGAACATTCACCATAATATAAGACTTATACAAATGCTGTAATAGACTAGTTCTGACTGACAGTCAACCGTTGCAACCGTTGCATCTCCCGACATACCTTCTGAATGACAGTCAACCGTGGCAACCGTTGCAAAACTGTGTATTGTCAAAACTAATGATTGTTTTGATAAGGCTTGTCACTGCGCGGATTAAAGCATGTCAGCATAATTATTGCGTGTCGGTAATTAGCCGTGCCAGCAGAAGGCACCTCGGGTAAAGAGCGAACAAATAACAATACGGTATTACCATCGCAATAGTTTGTTCTATTGATGTTTTTCTAATGACAGACAGCGGATATTTTTCACACCTTCGCACATTTGAAAAGATTTGATAGTGACAATAATGCTACTTTGTGTTATGCACATTCCTTTATTAATTTTTTAAAACAGTAACATACAACAAAATGTTTTGTAAAATATCGAAACATTAAAATCATTGTTGATTGATAAATACCTCCTTTCCCGATTTTCCGTTGCCGTTATAACTCAATCCAGTTAAAGTGCTGACTCACATCGATTTTTTTTGAGTAGCGTCCCTTTTGTAAAAAAGTAAACACTCGTGTTTGTTTTCAATTTATTTCTCAATAAATCATTTTAAAGTAAACTTTTAATATATCTCTGCGTGTGTTAACTTGTGTGATTTTACCTATGTCGGTTGTTCTCTTCGGTGACGCAGTACAGATACTTACTATTACCGCGTTCTTCCCTGGTCCGATATTTTCGACCTGAAATGGACTTGGAAAAAAACAGATGAAGTTCTAATAGCATAGAAAGGACGCAGGCAATTTTTAAGACGATAATTGGGGGGTAAAAAAGTGCGTCTTATGCATGATATAATACGGTAAATATCCAGTTTTTATGACGTCAGCGGTCCATATCATGTTTTTGGCCATTCTTGACGACGCCAAAAAATTATATGGACCGCTGACGTCATAAAACTGGTGAGTATACTGCTTGTAAATTTCACAACATTTTTTCGCAAGTAAAAATTATTAGATTTGTTCAATAAAACACATTACCCAGCAGGCACAACAACGTTGAAGCAACATTGAAACAACAGTCATCCTTCAACGTTGAGAAAAGGTTGAAATATGGTTGTATTTGAAAGTTGTATTGACGTTGTGATTTCAACGTTGAAACAACCTTGCGGTTTAAACGTTGAAACAATGTTGAAATGAGGTTGAAACAACGTTGATATGAGGTTGAACCAGAGTTGCAGTTTCAACATTGAATAGACGTTGCAGTTAAACCGCTGAAGGGTTAAGGTAAGGTGAAATCTATAATGAACACAGTTTTGTTTGGATTACATTTATACAGTATGTACATGTTAATGGTAAAAACTGCCCCATCAACAATGCGATGCGCCACCTCTTCTTCATCCATGCTGAAATGTAAAAGATTAAAACAATAAATGTAAATAAACCATCCTTTATAAACATAATAGATGCAAAGAAGAGTATTGTTAATAACAATGCAAGATCACCGCTTGATGTGAACATTTTTCACCATAATTTGAACAATGGAAATCGTATCCGAAATCCTGTTGTATCCGAAATGCATGATTTTCAACAAATAATTCGTTCAAAAACATAATTTTTTGACATTTTGTAAATAAATACCAACAAACTTACTCGAATGGAACCGACTGTCACTTCCCACACATAGTTAGCTTGAACTAATGGAATTTACGATAATTTTAAAGCTCTGCTGTTACTGATGATCTGCACAATCGATATTTTTTGAAAACTGACCGGAACTACGCAATATGGTAGTGGCGCAACTCGTTTCGAACTTTCCAATCAGGGTAACTCTGTATTGCGGTAGATGGCCATTCAGCCTAAAAAAAGAAGTCTACTCGTCAAGCATGAATGGCTCTCTAGAAAAAATTGAATGTGGAAAGCTTAATATAATCAGAACAGAATATCGATCTATATTCGAATGTCATGACAACATCAATATGACATCCATTTTTCAACCATCCTCAATGTTGAGGTATCGACTGTATTTCAATGTCGTTTCAACGTCGAAATGTCGACAATTTTTCAACGTTGTTTCAACGTTGAAATAATGTTGATCGACGTTGTGACCAATATTCAACTATATTTCAACGTTGAAACAACGTGGTGTGCCTGCTGGGTAAAAACACTTTCAAATCATTAAG
Organism: Mya arenaria; assembly: GCF_026914265.1. Taxonomy (NCBI): domain Eukaryota; kingdom Metazoa; phylum Mollusca; class Bivalvia; order Myida; family Myidae; genus Mya; species Mya arenaria. The sequence goes on along the minus strand of NC_069133.1, from coordinate 31,822,591 downwards.
TGGTAAAAAAGTGGCTTAATGTTTATGGCTAATGCCTCGCTCCATATACACCTTCGGGGGCTGACTGGCCGGCCCTTATAATGTCATATGACCCTCAGTGTATGTGATATTTCTTAATTATACTACCGGTATGTATAGGACGCTAGCATAGATAAAATGCAGGAAAAAAAACGGTGAGAAAACAGGTAAAAACACACATAAAATAATAAGATAGGATCCAGTGGATAAATGTCAAAATTTAGATTGATGAGGCATTTATAACATATATTAAATCAAAAACAATAAATTTGTTTATTTCATATAAATGTATACATTAGGCACAATGCACACAAAAATTAACAGTAGCACAAATAATAGCAACAGTAATAAACAACAGTTTTATTCTGTCATCCTGTTGACGCTTCTCTCCAATTCACCATCGTCATCGTCTGATAGTGTATCGTAAACAACAATGGTATACGTCTTACAGTATGCGTAAATGTTCTCAAAATGTCAACACCCTCAGCTAAGTATTAAAGTGCGAACCATACCATTGCAATAGTTTGTTCTATTGATGTTTTTCTAATGACAGACAGCGGGTGTTTTTCACACCTTCGCACATATGAAAAGATTTGATAGTGACAATAATGCTACTTTGCGGTATGCACTTTTCTTTATTATTATTTTAAAACAGTAACATACAACAAAATATTTTGTTAAATATCGAAACATTAAAATCATGAACAACGTTTAATTGATATTTACCTTATATCCCAAGTTTCCACTTGCCTCACGTTGACTTTTTTGAGTAGCGTCCCTTTTATTAAGAAGTTAACGTTCTTGTTTGTTTTCAATTTATTTCTTAATAAATCATTTTAAAGTAAACATTCAACATATCTATGCATGTGTGAGTTTACCTACGAGGGCTGTATGATAAGTTGGTGGACTACGTTTATTGAAGGTTAAATACAACTGAATATAGTTATGAAATTTATATCAATAAAATATAATACAGAAAACAAATTAAAGTTACATCAAATGGTTAACAAATAACACTGGAATTAATACAGTACATAAACGACACCCGGAGCACGACGTCGGAAAAAACATCTTGACGTCAAAAAGTACATAAACATGTTTTACTTTTCTACATAGTCACCATTTAGTTGCCTGGATTTTCTGTGGCGTGAGATCTATTTGTCATATGTTTCCATGTACCTGTCTTCTGGATATGACCCAACAATTCTCTGCACTTCAATTTTAAGTTCATTGACATCGTCTTAGCGCTGTCCCCTAAGTTGCCGTTTAACTTCTGCGAATACCCGGAAATCCATCGGGGTAAGGTCAGGACTGCAAGGGGGATGCACCAAGGTCTCAAACGCCAGGAGACTGATTTCCAGCAGGGTTGAGTTAGCCTGGGGGCGGGGGCGTTGTCCTGGTGTAGGATGATGCGTGATAGGTCCAACCCTGGCCGCTTCTTGTGTAGGGCCTGCACGAGACTGCGCCGTAACACCTGTTAATAACGAATATTATGATTATACCTACATTATCGTAAATATTAATTATCATCATCATCATCATTATTATTATTATTATTATTTTTATTAAAAGTTGCGAGAGTATTAACCTAATAAGCCGCATTTACGGTCTGCCTGTCTGGTATTTGATGTTGTAGTATCATGCCGCGCCGGTCCATGAAAAACACAAACATGTGCTTCCCTCCAGAGGTTCATCTGTAGTTTTCCAGATAGAAGACTGGAGATTTGATTCTTGATTGAAGTGCCATAGCCAGGTTTCATCTGTTGTAACGATCCTGTCCAGGAATTCCTCTCCTTCTCTACGGTAGCGTCAGAGAAATTCCCGTGATACTTCCATTCGTCTCCTCTTGTCATCATTAGACAGCAGACGGGGGACCCATCGCGCACTAACTTTACTCATACCAAGATCTTCCTGTATTATTCTGTGTACAGTATTTAATGATGCCCCGACCTCATTTGAAATTTCTCGTACGGTATCACGACAGTCACAAACCAGCATTTTATCAGTTCTCATCTTAGCGCCCTCATTGACAATGTGTGGTAGTCCCGTTTGTTCATTGTCCTCTAATGTTTTGCGTCCATTCCTGAACCTTTCGTGCCTCTTGAACAATAATGTACGGCAACATTTTTGTTTCTGACCTTCTTGTAGCTTTTTAATTGTTTGCGTTGGTGTTAATCCCAGGTTGACAAATCTTTATCTTCACTTCCACGTTGGCTGTTGACTTAATTATTTTTTTGCAGCTTACGACACTGTTTTTGCTATAACTTACGTTATAAACAACGTACAACATTAAAACTCAATGGAAATGGTACAATGACGTCGTATGTGAGTACGATATTTTGGCGCAATTCTACTTATACTTGTACGGATAATATATAACATTTATTACTGGTATACTTTTTTAAAAATCGTCGTGCTCCGGGTGTTGTTTCCATGGCTGCAATAGAAGCCACGTGTATGCTTATAAACAAAGTTTTTTTTATAATATTACTTGGGACATTTATATTTTTAATGTGTAGCGTTTTCATAACTATACAATTGAAATTAAGAATATGGCACCACTTGTCCGCGAACTTTTTATTCAGCCCTCGTACATGAGTTGTTCTCTTCTGTGGACACAGTACCGGTACTTACCATTGCCGGGTTCGTCTCTGGTCTGACATATTCGGCCTGAAATGAACTTGAGAAAAACTGATAAAATCCTAATACAATAGATAGGAGGCAGGCAAAACTTTTAGACAATAATCTGGGGTAAAAAAGTGCGTCCTATGCATAGTATAATACGATAATTTTGATATATAACTTGTGTAATCATAAATGAATAGCATTGAAAATAGGCTCAGTATATACCCGTAAGTTTTATTTATTCTATACCTAATTTAAACATCCAATCATAGGGACTTTTTAGAACCACGTGACCGTTATATATTTCCGTATTGGGACGCGAGCATATACAAAAATCTCATATCTTTTCTGTTATGTACCATTCACAGGTCCCATGTTAAACCTATGATAAAGACCGAAACCCATGCAAAGGTGTTCAATGAAAATCCCAATCAACAGGCGCTCTAGATAAAGCATTACGATAAAGCTTCTGTTATTATCGGATCAATATTGTCATTTGTAAACAAGGAATGTTTTAAATGACCTTTTTATTCTATACATATAAATATTATTATGCCCCCTTCGAGGAAGAGGGGTATATTGCTTTGCACAGGCATGACGGTATGTCGGTCGGTCGGTCGGTCCGTCGGTAGACCAAAGCTTGTCCGAGTGATAACTCAACAATTCCTGGACGTATGGTCATCAAACTTGACATGAAGGTTGGGCCTGACCAGTAGATGACCCCTATTGATTTTAGGGCTCATCGGGTCAAAGGTCAAGGTCACAGTGACCTTAATGGTAAAATAATTTGAAAGCTTGTCCGAGTGATAACTCAACAATGCCTAGACCTATGGTCATCAAACTTGATATGGAAGTTGGGCCTGACCATCAGATGACCCCTATTGTTTTTGGGGGTCATCGGGCCAAAGGTCAAGGTCACAGTTACCTTGAATGGTAAAAGGATGTCCGAGTGATAACTCGACAATGCCTGCACCCTTGGCCCTCATTCTTGACTTGATGGTTGGGCCTGACCAGTAGCTGACCCCTATTGTTTTTGGGGCTCATCGGGTCAAAGATCAAGGCCATAGTGACATTGAATGGTAAAAGGTTGTCCGAGTGATAACTCAACAATGCCTGCACCCATGGCCCTCATAATTGACTTGGCGGTTGGGCCTGACCAGTAGATGAACCCTATTGTTTTGGGGGGTCATCGGGCCAAAGGTCAAGGTCACAGTGACCTTGAATAGTAAAAGGTTGTCCATGTGATAACTCGACAATGCCTACACCCATGGCCCTCAAACTTGACTTGGAGGTTGGGCCTGACCAGTAGATGACCTCTATTGTTTTTGGGGGTCATCGGGCCTGGCCAGTAGATGACCCCTATTGTTTTTTGGGGTCATTGGGCCAAAGGTCAAGGTCAAAGTGACCTAGAATGGTAAAAGGTTGTCTGAGTAATAACTCAACAATGCCTGCACCCACGGCCATCAAACTTGAATTGAAGGTTGGGCCTGACCAGTAGATGGCCCCTATTGATTTTAGGGGTCATTGGGCCAAAGGTCAAGGTAACAGTGACTTTGAATGATAAAAGTTTGTCCGAGTGATAACTCAACAATGCCTGCGCCCTTGGCTGCGCCCATGGCCCTCAAACTTGACTTGGAGGTTGGGCCTGACCAGTAGATGACCCCTATTGATTTAAGGGGTCAAGGTCACAGTGACCTTGAAAGCAAACTCGACAATTCCTGGACCTATGGTCATCAAACTTAACATGAAGGTTGGGCCTGACCAGTAGATGACCCCTCTTGACTTTGGGGGTCATAAGGCCAAGGTCAAGGTCACAGTAACGTTTAACACAAAAAAGTTAACAAATCTTCTCCCAGTGATATCTCAACAATGCCTGAATCTATGATCATCAAACTTGACATGTAAGTTGGGCCTGACCAGGAGATGACCCTTATTGATTTTAGGAGTCATTGGGTCAAAGGTCAGGTTCACAGTGACCTTGAATGCGAAAATGTTTCAAGTGATAATTGGACAATGCCTGCACCCATGGCCCTCAAACTTGACTTGGAGTTGTGTCTGACCTGTAGATGACCCCTTATGATTTAAGGGGTCATTGGATCAAAGGTCAAGGTTACAGTGACCTTGAACGAAAAATGCTTGTCTTTGTGATAACTTGTCAATGCCTGCACCCATGGCCCTCAAACTTAACATTTAGATTTTTGGTGACCAGCTGATGACTCATATGGATTTTGAGGTCATAGATTCAAAGGTCATGGTCATAACACACTCTATCCTCAAACTTTGAATGGTCATAATCTTAAAACTGCCTCAACGGCATACAATGTTAGCGACAAATCAGCTGTCATTTCGGTCCATGCATATTTCATTCAATTGTCCACATAATCCTGACAACATGGCGCTCAGGGGGGGCATAATGTTTGACAAACATCTCTTGTTCCAAATATATTCTGTTGTGTACAATACGGAATATATTTGGACTCATACACAGCTTGGAAAGTCATATTCGAAGAGCTGCCAGGGAAATGCTGTGCGCAAGATCCATAACTGTGTTCACAGCATGGTCAATTTAAGGTTGGATTTCTATATTTTTCACTGCCATATCCTGTGAGGGTGGCGTTCTGGGGTATTAATCAAATTCAGTGAAAGCTCTAATTATTATTGTAATTTCAGATTTCCTGGACCCTGTTGAGCAAGCGCCATTTGATATAGATAAGGACTACATTAAAATACCGACAAACGCAGAACGTATCAAGGTAACAAATAAAACTACCAGTGGATTAGAATCTGGCCTCAAAAAGGAACATTGGCTTTATTCAACAACCTGCATTATAAAAGTGCTCTTTGTTAGAGATATACTATTTATGTTTACCACCAAAAGGAACTAGGAATGTGACCAATCTTGCCTCAAGGAAGTCCATGTGATCATTTTAGCTGAATTATTTGTATGCAACAACCTTGTTAAAAAAAGTGTTTATTGCTAGGCAGCTTGAAATTTGCCTTAGACAATTCTGAGACTCAACCCTTTTAAGTATCTCGTACAAAGCCATATAAGACCTTCTAGTAAAAGGTTTATCAGCAAATATCAGTTACCCTACTGCATATAGAGATAATTGGAATATTTACCCTCAAATATAACAAACATATTTTCCTAGTATTATGTCTCCCCCAATAAATGTGGAGACATATTGTTTTTGCTCAGGTTGTCCATCCATCTGTCAGCCACAAAATATGTCCGCTCCATATCTCTTGAACTGCTGGAAAGATTTTGAAATAACTACCCACAAATGTCCACTATGTTTTGAAGATGTGCAGAGCACATGTAACAACCAGCTTGGTTCAAAGTCAAGGTCACACTTGTAAGTTAAAGGTCATATAGTTATGTGTCCCCCATTCATGGGGAGACATATTGTTTTTGCCCTGTTTGTCAGTCAGTCCACCAGTCCGTACGTCACACTTCGTTTCCGCTCAATAACTACAAAACGCTTAGACCCAGGAACTTCATACTTGGTATGCTAGTTGGTCATGAGTAGTTGATGACCCCTATGGATTTAGAGATCACTAAGTCAAAGGTCAAGGTCACCTTGACCTTGAGGTGAAGAAACGGTTTGCGCTCAATAACTAAAGATCCTTGATATCAAAGGTCAAGGTTACCTTCAGGTAAAAAACTGTTGGAGGTGACCTTAAGCTTATAAATGGTTTCTGCTCAATAAGTAAAGAACTCTTATACCCAGGAACTTAATATTTGGTATGCTAGTTGGTCATGACTAGTAGATGACTCCTGGTATGCTAGTTGGTCATGACTAGTAGATGATCAGTAGATCAAAGGTCAAGGTCACCATGACCTTGAGGTAAAGAAATGGTTTCCGCTCAATAACTAAAGAACGCTTGCACCAAAGAACTTCAGACTTGGTATGCTAGTTGGTCATGACTAGAAGATGTCCCCTACTGATTTTGAGATCACTAAGTCAAAGGTTAAGGTTGCCGTGACCTTGAGGTGAAGAAACGGTTTCCGCTCAATAACTAAAGATCCTTTGGATCCAGGAAATTCATACTTGGTATGCTAATTGTTCATGACTGGTAGATGACCCCTATTGATTTTGATATCAAAGGTCAAGGTTACCTTCAGGTAAAAAACAATATGTTGGCTATGACCTTAAGCCTAAAATGGTTTCTGCTCAATAACTAAAAAAACGCTTGTACCCAGGAACTTCATACTTGGTATGCTAGTTGGTCATGAATACTAGATGACTCCTATGGATATTGAGATCGGTAGGTCAAAGGTCAAGGTCACCATGACCTTGAAGTGAAGAAACGGTTTCTGCTTGGAAACTAGCTTGGTAAAAGGTCATGGTTATACTTAGAGGTCGAAGGTCATATGACTTTGTTTTGTGGCTGTCCTATTTCTCTTGAACATATTGCGATGACGTCACACTAAGAGGTCAAATGTCACATGTCTATATTTTTTGTCTGCTCTATTTTTCTTGAATCCCTTGAAGGATTTTGAAATAACTACCCACAAAAGGTCACCATATTGAGATTACGTCACCCTTAGATGTTAGATATCATATTCAACATTTTATAATGAGGTGCATAGAGGGATACATCAGTTTTTTTATTCCAAAACAACTGTCTAGTTATTATTCTTATTATAATTATAAGCTAACCTGAGCACAAAGTGAGAGTGAGTTGTTATGATAGGGGACTGTCTGTCATTCGTCTGTTGTCAACATATACTTAAAACAACTTTACCTCCTAAATCACTTGGCCAACCAAATTTCACAGGAATGTTCCTTGGTTTCAGATTCCTTAAAATTCCTAAGAACTTTGGTTGCCATTTTGCCATTGCATCGCAACATAAGAGATACACTCTGAGGAAAGACTGAAAATCTTCTGCTCAGAAACCACTGCACAGATTTCAAAGTACTTTAACAGAAATGTTTCTAAGGTGGTCCATTGTCAAGCCAACTTGGTTCAGTTGTTTTAAACAATCAAGTGCTCTACTTTCGTTCTGAGAATATATTAAATATCAACTTGCAGAATTAAGCGAGTTTTAGCAAAAGTCGCTTGCCTTATATAAATTTCACTCGCATTTTGCAAGTATGCGAGTCCAAATTCGAACCCCGATAGCACCACAGAGGGTAACTCACCCAAAGCTTGAAAGGCAATGGTCAGTATTTTTACATTTCATCTTAAACTATTATGAATGAAGATGCATTGGAATAAACAACATGTCAGTCCAAAGAATGGCTATATCCCCGCCATTGTTTTTTAGAACATTTTGTTTTTCTCTGAACCTGACTGGTACCTTGAATCTGACCAAAATGGTACACTACCACTGAAAAATAGGAAATACAAGTTGTTTGATCGGTAACCTTAATATTCTTGGAACATGTTATAAAAGGATATAATATATGATAAACCATCAATGCATAAGTGAGTTATAACGTGGACATGAGCATGTGTACTGACCTTTAAATGTCTTGAGCAACCTTGACTTTTGAAGTATGGACCTGGGACAAGGTCACTGCACATTGTCTCAATGAGGACAACATTTGTACAAAGTTATATGGTATTTCACCCATGCATATTTCAACAAAATGGCGACTTCCTGTTTTGCTTTAAAAAGCATCTCCTCTGAAAATACTACTCCAAAATCAATGAAACTAAAATTATAGGAAGCTTCCTTGGGTGACCTTCTACAAAAATAATACAAGGGGTCACAATTGATCAACAACAACAGCAACAATCTGGCCAACTTCCTGTTTTGCTTTAAAAAAACATCTCCTCTGAAACTACCAGGCCAAATTTAATTAAATTTTACAGAAAGCTTCCTTGGGTGACCCTCTACAAAAATACAACAAGGGGTCACAATTGATCAACAACAACAACAAAATGGCCAACTTACTGTTTTGCTCTAATAAACATTTCCTCTAAAACTACTAGTCCAATTTAAATAAAACTTTACAGTAAGCTTCTTTGGGTGACCCTCTACAAAAATTCAATAAGGGGTCACAATTGATCAACAACAACAACAACTACTAAATTGCCATCTTCCAGTTTTGCTTTAAAAAACATTTCCTCTGAAACTACCAGTCCAAATTCAATCAAACTTTAGAGGAAGATTCCTTGGGTGACCCCCTACAAAAATACAACAAGGGGTCATGATTTATCAACAACAACAACAACAACAGCAATAACAACAAAATGGCTGACTTCCTGTTTTGCTTTAAAAAAACATCTCTGAAGCTACCACTCCAAATTCAATGAAACTTTACAGGAAGCTTCCTTGGTTGACCCTTTACAAAAATACAACAAGGGGTCATGATTTATCAACAACAACAACAACAAAATGGCCAACTTCCTGTTTTGCTTTAAAAAAAAACATCTCTAAAACTACCAGTTCAAATTCACTAAAACTTTACAGGAAGCTTTATTGCATGACCCTCTACAAAAATACAACAAGGGCTTGCGATTGATCAACAACAACAACAATCTGGCCAACTTCCTGTTTTGCTTTAAAACACATCTCCTCTGAGACTACCAGGCCAAATTCACTAAAACTTTACAGGAAGCTTTATTGCATGACCCTCTACAAAAATACAACAAGGCATTGAGATTGATCAACAACAACAACAACAACAAAATGGCCAACTTACTGTTTTGCTTTAAAAAAAATCTCTGAAACTACCAGGCCAAATTCAATGAAACTTTACAGGTAGATTCATTGCATGAACATGAATATAAAACAAGGCATCATCATCAGTAAAGATATGTTTAAATTGCAACGTTTTTATTAATGCTTTATAACAGAGTTGTGGCCCTTTGCTTTGGTGAGCGTTTTAGGACCATAATGGCCCTCTTGTTTAGTTTTCCTGTCATCACATGATACTGACAATATTGTTTCTCTCTCTTACAGCAAGATGTGAAGTCTGCTCATGAAAAAATCCGTCGCGTAGTTTCACCGGCCTCCAGACAACGCATTGAGGAAGAAAAGTATGTCAGAGCTATCTGTTTGTCAGCAAAAAGAGTTTTGAATTGCTTTTCCACCGAAAATACACCTGTATATGCATACTAACAGCATCCTCAGCAGGTGCTCTATAATGGTGATAATTGAATGCTTTTCATTAGAACAAATTGCTTTTTTAAATTTAAAATTCAAGCATTGTTCATGTTATATCATCGGAAAATAGCCCGACGAAAAGACCCCAGACATGTTCATTAGGGCATGCACATTTAATATAACATATACGGTAAATTAAGGATTTTTTGTGGCATTCTTTAAAAACAATTAACAGCGGTAATAAACAAATGTGTTACAATGTTGATCTTACATGAAATATGTGATGGGGAAACCCTCCATGTTTAGTAGAGAGAAACAGATTTGCATTATCATGTGATGTTTGGATTTTCTCTTTTGTTATGTTTAACCAGTGAAGAAAAAAACTGCTTTTCGATGATAGCTGGTTAACCTCAGTTTTGACCTAGATGGTAGACAAATGCCTTAGATTGTAAACCAATCGAAGTTTGTATTTTATGAATAAAATAAGAATGAATGTTGAAGAAACTCCCTCTGCCCGTAAGCATAGTACAATATCAATAGAACAAACCTTTTTGATGATTTTTGTTGAAGGTGTTAACATGTTCACAAACAAAGAAACATTCTTTGCTTTCGTATTTAATATTGCATGGTTTACAGTATCCATTGCTGTATTTACGATCCATATAAAAATCAGCACTATAATCAAACATCATGGCTTTCTGATTTGAAATTTTTTCACTGCCTCCTATCTATGGTATTAGAGGTTTTAAGTGTTTCTCAATTTTTCTCTTATTTGTCTGTGGAGTTGAACATCATACTCAGTACCAGATTTTAAGATCAGTCTCTGAAACATACCTGGAATAATGTTTGACTTACAACTGAAAAGGTCATGCAAGAGCATGTAATATTTTGCTTATAAAACACGGATATGAAATGGAAAACTCCTATTGACTAAAATTTTGGATCTGGTTTTGATCTCATTGGAACTATATTGCATAATTATTCTTTAAATACTACAGTAGGACTAGTTTAAGATACTACAGTAGGAGTACTAAGTAGTACAATCTGGGGTATCTTATTTTCTATATTCTGCATTGACTTTACCTAAATATATTAACATTGGAAAAAACACTCCTTGAACTCAGGAATCCTGTAAATTATGAAACACAAGTGTCAACATAAAGAAAAGAGAAATGAAACTTACTTCTGCTAGTCCCAAAACACCTATTAATAAAATGTTAAGTATATAAGTTACCGGTAGCTGTTTTTGATCCTGAAATAGTATTTTTGACACTTAAGAGACAATAACAACATAACTGCAATGCCTTTTATCTTTGTGATAAATCAGGTTATTCCCATTGCCTTGATGTTTTTATACTCGTAGTCACAGACCTATGAAGTTGTGAAAATATTTTGCTTTAACTATAAAAGGTACTTTATATTGAAATGGAACATAGCACAAACCCTGCCTTAGTAATTATACACATTTTGAGCAAATTATTTTCTCTGCCATATTGTAAAAAATTGTGCTAAAATTAAAGAACTTTTTTTATATTTAAATGAGATAATATTTATGCGCATGTTAAGTTCATACTTTCTCATACACTTTTCTTAAATACCTTGTTCACTAACTGATCACTGTTTATCTTTTTTATATAAAAGATATTTAAGATATTTCTTGTTTAGAATAGTTTGGATGTATATATGCATATAAAAGCCAGTTAATGTTCTATGGATTGTTTGATCAAAAATTAATGTGTGACATTGAAGTATTTACTTTACAACAACATTCAACTTACGTTACATACTGTAAGTACACTCAACGAGTTAGACCCACTTTCCTCTCTCACTCCGAGGGATAAAGTTGATGATTGCGGACTTCCTCGGAGGGTAAAACTGTTGCCCTCGCTAAAATTCCACCGAGTTCCTCCGAGTGGCTGGTTTACCACCGGGTTTAATATGAATGATAGCGTTGAAAATCGTCTGATGTTATGACCCCGCGGCGGAACGCCGTGTCTTATAATAATGATAAGCAAGAAATCACTCTTGTTCAGAAGTTATTTGTTTTTATGCTTACATGTATGTACATTGTTAATCAGACAAGATTCTTACCAGCTTTTAATTTGTATTTGTGTCCTTAAACGCCAATTGAATATAATGTCTTGACTTGTTAATAGTAAACATTGAATCATTGATGTATTGCAACTAATTGTATTGCATCATGAAACAGCCGACATTTTACACGTTTCTGAACCATGACCTCTGACGTCATGTGCATGATCAATACAATACATAGAATATACTCTTTATTTTTGGTGGTTAAAAAAATCTATGACGTTTTAGGGAATTTTTCCACACAAAAAAACAAGGCAAGAAGGCTTTCAACCATGCGCTCTGAACTTTGAACACGTGTTTGGCCTCCTGATTTTCTGAAAATGTGTAATAAGTAACCTAGCCTTTTTGGATAAAATGTGTTTATCAATGTATTCAGTCATTTGTAAAAAAAACACGTTTATAAGATGAATGTGCAAAAAGTGAAATACGACTACATTCTTGTGGTAAGCTATCTTCATGCAAAACGGGCAGAGGAAAAAGGATAATAGCAATTTAATGAAGCTGTCATAATTGATTGAAATTTGTAATAAAAAAATAACTTTAGCGTAGATTCGTATTAAGTGTCCATAGAGTTTCGTTGAGGTTACCCTTCCAAGGAATGCCGCATTCATAATTCTTCAGTCGACTGATCACACTCTGGGGGCCTTAAATTCCAACCCTGAGGAATGCGGATGATGAATTTGTTGTGTTAGCTGCGATAGCGAAAATCTGCGGAGGGAAACGGAAAGTGGGTCTAAATCGTTGAGTTTACTGTAATGAAGCTTTTTAGCAAGAAACTGATATTTATGGTTCTACTTGTATATGGGTAGGAAATTATTCTGCATAACAAGAAATGAAAGTTAAGATCCCATTAATATAGGATTTAATTTCCATGATTTTTCAGGTTCTAAGTAACCCCTCATTAACAATAGACATGACACAAACTTAAGGCCATACCAAACTGTTTTATGTTTAGTGTCAACCCTTAGTATGAAAACCTAGCCAGCTATCCTGAAAAAAACAAAACAAGCCCTCCCCTCTAAAAAAAAACCGGATACTAAATGAGTAACATGGACACATGAGCGAGCCCCTTAGTCCTTCCTCTGAGATTTCCACTGTAAAATAAGTTCAAATAAAATTGTATTAAAGTTTGTTAATCATGAGAATCACACAGAATGCATCATTTTCTGATATCAAATGCCAAGAATACTAGTACAATATATGAAGCATGTTGTTTAAACTGGTGTTCTGTAGTCGGAGTTATAGCAAAAGGAAATTAAAAATACTTTGGCAAGATCAATGATCATATAAAATATGTTTTTGGACTAGGGCACTTGTGGCCTAGTTCATAGCCATAACCGCGATGTCTGCATTTTCAAGCCGCATCTGAGGGTTAACTGACATAATGTATTCATACGCTGTATTTTGATTGATTGCCGTTAGCGAATTTGAATAATCAAAGTAGTACCAGAACTGATTACAATCACAACATCCAATGAAAATAGTTCTCCTAACAATTCAAGCTAACTGTATGTTCTTTTAATGAAGCACAATAAATGCATACGTATCGAGTGAGTTAATCGGGTTAACCACATGAATGTTCTTGCATATGGTCAGATAATATGCAATAAGAATATGAACATATTGGAAAAGTACGCATCGAAGTTTTTCCGTTCAATGCTCTGTATTGATATACTGGTACCCTCTTTCTCTTTTATCCGAAAAGAAATTAGTATCAGCTAACCGTGGTGCCCGTCGCGCATTCGAAATGTGTCTTGTGAATTCATACGTATTAAAGCGAATAAAGCGTGCGGTCTAAGTAGAAAACAACCAGGAAAGTTGGTTTAAAAAAAGTAGTGTTATCCTTTGTATACAATGTTGGTATTCCGAAGTCGGTCCCTGATCTTTTTTTCGACATAATTTGCATGTTTCCGTGATATTTTCTTTTCGATACAAAGTTTTTTTAACTAATCATCGCATGGCACTTAGCAATTTTTTAAATACAACATGATTTTTGGTATTTATTGTTCAAATACTATTAATGTTAACTAAAAACCATATGCCGCGTACCTGTATAACTTTATATTTTTGAGGAAAAGTAAATCAGGGTACCAGTCTACTTATTGACCTCAAAATTTACTCTGATCAGAGCGGCCAATGATTCAGACATGTATGTTATCACTACTTCCGGATGCTGATGATGTGAATTTCATAGTGTTTTATTGAGGAAATTTATCAATAAAGCCGCCATTGAATGATTACCACCATCAAACGGATTTATTTTCATCTTACTGTGGGTAGCATTTTTAATTTGACACGTTAATTTTCAAGCAATACAAGTTCGTTTGAAAAAATCATGTGATTTCAATTTTGCAAAATGGGCATAAAAAAAATATCAAATATGCGCATACTTATTTATGAAGTTTCATTCTAAATGAAGCCAAATGTATGGATATGTGCACAGCATCTGTGAATAAGATTATTGTTTACCTATGTGCATAGAAAAATCACTCTCAGTGTAAGTACATGACATTGTGATAAACCAACGCCATTGATAAAACAATCTTGCATGCTCAATTTTGATTTCCTCTCTTATATAATGCACCAGTCAATTGTTACCATGGCCCCCTCGGGGATATACCAGGGAAAAGGGCTGTGTTTTTACCTTTCAGGTGCCCTCGTAGCTAAAGAACTTCAGCGAACGCATTATATATTACCTTTTTGGATGTGTTGTAAACATAAAAAAAAAATGTATTAACATTACAGTTATGGAAGCCAGAACTAGTGCCCTCGCAATGCTGGGTGATTGCAGTGGTTTTGTCTTCCCTCAAAATATATCAGGAAATTGCTCTTACCTTAGATCCCCGGGGTGTGGGGTTATTCACGGGATTTTACCACCAGTTCGTTCTCGCAGGGCAGGGATTTTACCGGGGATTGGCTGGATGGAAATCCGGGGGGGGGGGGGCGTGGTTACAATTGTCTGGTGCATACTTTACAAGTTCTTTTTCTGAAGAAGCTTTGTGCTCACTTTTTGTTTTCTAGCCAAGAATGAAAATCAAAAATCAGTCAGAGATACAGTATGCTGATGCATTGTTGTTGATAGATCAATATAAATTTGTGAAATATTTGAGGGAAAGGTATTTGGTTAAATAATTTGCAAGTGTAACTTTTGAGTTTTATTTAACAATGCAGTGCCGAAAATTGTGGAGATATAATTGAATTTGTATTAATTAATCAGTTGACTTGTGGCGTTTAGGGAACAAAATCAAAATATTCAATAAAGATCCCTTATGTTGTGGAATAGTAAAGTAATGAAGATTTAATCTCACAACAGTCTTTCTCAAATGCTGTCAAGGCTTTTTTATGCTTAGGAATATCTAACCTCGCGATGTCAGACCAGAAATCATCTTGGCATGAGCTTGCATCACTATGTATCATTATCCACCAGTCAATTGTAACCACGGCTCTCACATCCGGGGGTATACCGGGGATAGCCGGCGAAATGGGCCATGTTTTTACCTTTCAGGTGGCCCCGCAGTGCCAGGTCTTCCCGGAAAATACAGTGTGGATGGGGCTTAACCTAATGTCCCTTGGGTGCGGGGCATTTGGTGGGGACTTTAGCATCAGATTATCTCCGCAGGTCGAGGATTTTAGCTGGGTTTGGCTGGACCGAAAGTAAAAGTCCCCGCTATACCGGGACCGGGGGATGGGGGGCATGGTTTCAATTGACTGATGCATTAGCTTGTTTATTCAGATAAAGTTAAGAATAAATATTTATTTATATAACTTATACTTTGTAATCTAATTCAAAGATTTGAAAAAGGTATCCTTTATCAATAAATGCAAATATACATAAATGACTGTGCAAATCTTTTTGTATCATCCAAATATGAGTACCTTGCAGGGTGAATGTTAATGATGAAAAAAGCAAAAATTTAAAGAAAATTGTAGAAAATTAACATAAACTTGGTATCGATGTGTACAATTAATGCATTGAAACTTACTACTGATACTCCCCATAGTTTACAAATGATTTATTAATAGCAGTTATTTCGTGTTTTTCCATTAAAAAAGATTACTAGGTATTGTCGTTTCAAGACAAAAATTAAAAAAGTTGTCAAAATGAGAGTGCAGCTTTAAACTCATAATAAAATGTCAATGCACTTCAGTTGACATAATTTTAAACAGATGAAAAAATGTTATTTTTAAAAAGCACAATATATCTTTTATGTGAACTTACATTATAATGAATTTATTCATATCAGTGACTTTTCTTGCACTTAAATGTGAACAAGAAAGCTTGGGATTGAACACTAAATGAAACAGGAATGAAATTAAATGAATCACAAAATATCATCAAATTTATACACACAAATGTTCTTTGATATACAAAAATATTAAACTTTTTAGACATACAAAAATTGAACATTTACTAAATACGGTTATAAAAAATGATGAATACATTTGTAGGATTTGATATCCTACTAGATGTAACTCGGCTTCGTTCATTTTTCTAAACTTTCTCTCAGTGATGAGGAATACATTTTATTCACTGCAGTTGTGTTTTCTAAGTTTATGAAAATAAGAACAATTAAAACAATTCATTAACTACTGTTGATCAGTGCAGATTGTGGGAGGTCATGGTTGATTTCAATGAACCACCAATAAGCCCTGCCAAAATTGGATACTGATTGGTCAGTCAGGTGCTTTTGGTAGGCATGATTAGCATGAATGTTAATTTTAACCATCATTTATGAATGTTTACACAATCATTGAATATTGAAATAAAAAGCGAAATATTAGTTTGAATGATGAAAGCCATGAAATATGTGAAGTATTCAAAAAGAGACCATTTTTTCAGCTTGTGTAAAAAATGAGAAAATTGTTAAGTAAAATTATTTATTGTTTATCAGGAAAATGTTGAAATCTCATGTTTAGGCCTATTGTGATCATACTTGATTGCTATGTTATTGGCACTTATTGCAATATGTTTTATTCATTGCAATATTTATGTAAAACACTATTATTATGTTGACTTAAGTTTGTAGACAAGAACTAATGGTATAGGTGATGTGAGAATGACCTCATAAGTCTTTAAAACCCCTTTTGGTATTGTGAGTTTTTTGCTCAAGTCTTGTTCAGTTTAGCTTTTGAAGATTTTCAAAGTCCAGCTGTCTAGAAAGACTATGTCAAACCCTGACCAGATATAATTTCTTGTCTTTTCAAATTACCAACTTGGCAATGGTTTTATCATAACATAGGATATTGGTTTGAACTTGTTAGTGTTTTTGTATGTGGAATGAAATATCATAAGTGGCACTAAATTGAACATAATTTATAGTTCTCATTGATATCACACATAGCCCCAAGTACATGTTGATCTAAGATTTAAGGCTTGGATGGAGTCAGGGCAAGAAAAATGCATGTTAATACATTGTACTTTCCAACACAAGAACTGTTTGTTTATTCAAGTAAATAAAGCAATCCCAACACCAAGGAACTGCAGTATTGCATAACCAGCTTAATTGACATTATGAGTTGGAGTTCAAATTGCTGCAATTAAAGGCACATGTAGTTTTCAGAATTATTCAAACTCTGATTTAGCAACCTTAATTTAGTTATATGAACTTCTTTTGCGAAATGAAAGCTTTTTTAGATTTACAAGGACGGGTGAAAAGTATTTGCCAAATGTACTGCAACACCTGATACCTGTTGCCTAGGAATCCAACAAATTCTTGGCACTCCAAATGTTACAGTACTATTCAATTTGGAGTACCTGAAAAGAAAGCTTCTTGATTCTACATTCAAAATCTTCTTTCTGTATGACATATTGGACCAGGTAATCATGAACCTACAACCTTTTGCATCTATTGAGATAGGGAGCTATCAGGACAG
Source organism: Mya arenaria (assembly GCF_026914265.1). Classification (NCBI taxonomy): domain Eukaryota; kingdom Metazoa; phylum Mollusca; class Bivalvia; order Myida; family Myidae; genus Mya; species Mya arenaria. The sequence goes on along the minus strand of NC_069133.1, from coordinate 31,804,920 downwards.
TGACAGAGGACAATACAAGAATGGCCAACTGCTGCAATTATTGAGTTATCTAATGCATACAAATTAAGACGGAGAAAATAATTCTTATTTTTTCCAAACTACTTCCTTAACCCTTTACTTCATAGATACGCAATTTTACTTATCTATCCATAGCTTCATAGATACGGATCTTAACGTTTTATCCATAGCTTCATAGATACGTAATCCTACGTATTCGTAATGTAGGGGCATTTAGTTTCATACCTGATGCTTGTTTATGCGCTATAAATTCATATTCATGAAGTATAAACATCGATAAATACAATGCACTAAAAAAAACACTATGTTACTATTTAAAGAATTTCGGAAAATCGCAAAATAAGGTCACTGGTATCAAAGATGCGTAAAACGTTGACTGCGCAGGTTTGTGGGCATTCCTGTCTCGTTTTCCTCGTGGAAATTTACACAATACTGCAAGTTATAATTAACTACCAATAATACAACTATATTTTATTGATCACGCGCCTGACGTCACAGGTCATGGTTCGAAAACGTGTCAAAATGTCGGCCATGTTGGATAAACAAAAAATCATCTGGCTTGTATAAACAAAGGCCATAAATCATTATATGGGACATATGTGTCACTTCTGTTTCGCTAATCCGGTCATAAAAATGCGCATCTGCTTCTACAAATTGAAAGTAAGTACAAATGTGTTATAAAAATAATGACTATCCCTATTGTTAAACTTTGACATGACCCAATTTAACATCGATCAGCTGTTGAAACACGTGTTTTCGAATACACAAGAATGCAATGTAGAGCTAAGTTCTGCCCTTGTTAACTTCAGTTTAAAACAACATTCCTGAATGATGTCATTTATATTTCAGTGTTTGTCTGACGAATCGGAACATTCTGGCTTCAATTAAAATGAGTTTGAGACATTGAGTACGACGTCGAGAATTCAGACCTCGGCGTCACGCACACAAGGATACGAGAAATGAGGATTTTTTAAAATCAAACCCAAATGACAATACATGGACATGCAATAAACGATATAAATTTAGTAAACAATAACATGCAGGCCTCATTTAGTAGTTGAATAATAACTTTATTTGTTCATTGTAGCGTTAAATAACCGAAAGTTATACGTACTGTGACTGTTGATCAACTTTTTTTTTCTTCTGTATCATATATATAAATATACCGTGCTTCTTTGTTGTGAACTATTTTTTAATTCTGTCCATCTTTGTTTCAATTCAGGTTGCATTAAATGAATTATAAAAATATGTTGTTTATATAATATTTCGTGTTATGTTTGATAAATAAAAGTGTAATAAAAATTAATTTTCATCAAATTTGACATATTTTTCTGTTTGTTTATGAATATCATGCGGAAATAATTTAGATAACAAAATAAAATTTATATGACTGGATTGGAAATTTAATTCTCTATAAACTTTACATTGATGACTTATTGATTAAACCAAAAGAAATACTAAGAAAATAGGTTTGTAATACATTAGGGTTAAAATTCCAATAATATCAATAATCTCCTATGAAGTAGGGGTACTGATATGAACTGATAAGCCATGAACTGGCAGCCTGAAATGGCTTAGGTTTACATGAAGTAAAGGGTTAAGCATCTTGTACATGTATGTAGTTGTCTTTTACAATGATTGTTCAAAGTTACAATGGCCCTGTGGGTTAAAGATGCTCTGTCCACGGGGAAACAGGTTTTGTACATAATAGGGTTATAAGTACTGCGTTTTGATCCAGGAGGTTGTATTCGACTCAAGTAGATTTTTGCAGATTCGGACACCACAAGGCACAAGCCGAGTAAAATCAAAATCTACAAAAAACTACCAGAATCAAATATGACATTCCGCCATATCCAGATCAAAATGCAGTTACCACATTTTAGCCTAAAATGTTATAATTATGGGAACTACTTTTATACGCAGTCACCCATAGTCGCTTAGGTGTTAATCCGATCTGGTCATTGTTCAGTTTAATTTCGTCCCGTCAAGACGTCCAGTATTTGTCTTAAAAAAATGGCAGCAATTGTGAATTTGACTCCGAAAAAGGAGACCTCTTACGACTCTCTGGATGCTTTACGTCGTGAACGCTCGGTTCTACAACAGCAGATAGAAGAGCAGTGTGCCGACGTCACAAGAGTGGTATATGGCCGTATTGCACTGGAGCAGAATATGGGTTAAAGTATTTTGTGATATGTATTGCATGTGGATTGATGATGGGTATAAAATAAAGAATAAAATTATGTTTGGTATTCCATTCTTACTAGCAGTGTGATGAACTGCTGATACCATGTTATGAAATTTGATGGTCAAAGTATTTAAAAGACATTTCAATAGTTCATACTTTAAAACCGATATTCATCTCATCTTAGTCTACTCAACTAATGCTTTGCTATGTACAAAAGTCTGCAGCAGTTATATGAATAGCATTAGACAGAATGCAGTGCCTAATATTTATCAACAGCACTAAGTTATCATGGTAACATGTTATATGAATTGTATACCAAGCACAAATTAAGAGGGAGAAAATAATTCTTCACTTTTTAAATAAAAACTACTTCCTAATAGCATTGTGTATGCAGTATGACATAGGTGTACAATGTAGATGTCTTTTACAAAGATTGTTTAAAGTATGGCCCTGTGGTTTAAAGTTCCCCTGAAAATGAGGCGACAGGTTTTCTATATAGTATGTAATTACATCATTGAAAATCTTCTCTGAAACTGCAAATAACAGTCCTTTGATATAAAAGGAATTGATCAAATTAAAGAAGTATGTGTGCCAACCACGTAAATTAATTTTGTACAAGTCTGATTTAACGACTTTGAGAAATTCAAAAGAACTATGACTTTATCTGATTTAACACTTTAGCCCCCCCCCCCCCCCCCCCCCCCCCTCACTCTACACACACTTAACTAGATTTTTCAAATTTCCTTTGCAGCTTGCAAGCAGTTTTAGTCTGAAGTTTAAGCTAGCCCATTAAACAGTGACCCCTTGTGATGTGAGCCGATTTTTTCAATGCTTAGATACATGGTTGTCAACATTCCCCTGAATGAAGCCCTAGTCCATCAGTGCTTTCAGCACTTTGATTTTATTTTGAAACCGAAAACATATCGACCGCAAATACTAAACATAGAAAGTTGAAACTATTTGATATTGCCTAATATAAATATACTGTTAAACCAATAGAGTGTCATTTACTAGTAACATGGACAAAAAAGATGTCTTTAATATACTCTTTTGACAAAGAAGGTAATATAATCGAGAATGGTCGTAATAAAATTTGGTGTCAACTTAAGCTATAGTCTTGTAAAGTTTATTTCATTGTCAAGATTATTATTATTTACTTATGGTTGAAGGGTTTCTTGTGCTCTTTTTTCAACAAAATGTGCTAACTTACATTTATATAAGTCAGTGATATATTTAGTAATAATTACAAAATCAGGAATGTTTATACTCTGATGATCATTCTGCAGGTCTATATGGCGCAAGGTACCATTATGTTTTGAATCAAAAAGGGGTACTGATTTCAGATGCCCTTGATTATTTCAAATTATTGGGATAACAAATTTTTTGTTTGCATGCTTTGACGTTAAATCCTTTTCCAAGCCATATTGTGATGTAAAACTTGAAACAGAACAGTTGTTCAGATATTGTAGTAACATGTATTAAGTAGCCTTCTGATAGTAAGACTCAGATCTGTGGCCAGTCCCACAACCAATGCCAAATTCTACTAGTGTGGCCAATCCCCAAATTGTGGTCTTTATATTCCACAAACGTGGTCATTAATATATGAACATATATATATATTACCAAAAATAAAATAAAGCACTGTTATTTTACCTCTCATACATTCATCTCAGGGCCCAACGGATTTTACAACTAGAACGTCGCATCAAGCAACACACATCGTCAATGCACGAACGACGTCGGGCACCTAAGGGCACACCACAGGAAGAGATGGAAGCTGCAAAACGGGAACTTGAAGTGGTACGAGCTTTACTGACATGGTCAAATTCCTCCCGTGTTAGGATTGGGTGTTTCTTGTGATACTGGCTTAAGAGTGCTCACGACTTTTAGTTTGTAGGAGAAAAAAAATGTTCTGAATGAACCATAATGAAGATTATAAAGGAAACTTTTATAAAATCTTTTCTTTGAATGATACAATGTAAATGAAAACTTAATAATTAATATTATAGCGATAATCTTATGCTTCCAAATTGCCTCATCTCCTTATAGGTATATATATATATATTATTGGCAACTTATAAACATGCAAAAGATAAGCTACATGTATTGCACATATTCAGCAAAAATATTCCTGTAATTCAGTGTGTTCTGATTCAAGCCATAGAAATGATTGTATGAATACCTACACCATAAAAAGTCATGATCATATCTTAAGACTAGCAGTATCCGAGCAGCTGTTATGTTATACTGTTGACCCTGTTTGTTGTTACGCACCCTGGTATTGATGTGTCCTTAATTGCACACCATTTTCATGGATAGTCAGTGGACAATATTTTGATAACCGTTTGCTCTTTTTTATCTACAGTCATTTAGCCTGAACTAGGTACACAGTAAATTGGAATGCATGGCCACTTTCTACATTTATAATATTTCATAAATTACCCATTATATTATGTTTCTATATGATTCTATATGATGAAAATATATCATTAGCTTTATATGTTTTTTATTAATTTAAGCGCAAATACATTTTTTTTAATTCATTCATTTTTGACAACAATTAAAATGGATTGGAGGTTGTATAATCTTTATCATGAAAATGGTGAAATATATGAAAACAAAGTTCAAAGTACCTCTGGTTAAACTTCTGATTTGTATACTATAAGACTGACTGGTATTAAACCTGTTCACCTTTCAAAAGACATAAACAACCTGTCTGCAAGGATATAATTAGCCCATACTCCGATTATAACGGTTTATGGCAAAAACATTTGTTAGCTCATCTGTCTTGGAAAGAATATTCAACATGAAGAATTACCAAGATTTGGGAGATTCAGATTTGCTATATAAACTAGCATTTCCAGCATAAAATAGTATACCTATTCACACCATTTTTATTGACGTTATTCGAAGAGTAAGGGGAGCTATACTACTCAACCCAGCATCAGGGCACACCTTGGAATTGCACTTAAGCTTATAACAATACCTCCAATATACCAAAGTTGCAGGAGGCATATTGAAGTCACCCTTGCTGTGGTTGGTCGTATGGTTGGTCGATCCATTGTAATTTTCCTTGTCCGAAGTATAACTTGAAAAATACTAGATGGAATTTAATTAAACTTCATACAATGATAGAACATAATGCAGAGTACAAGAACAATAGCTCTATTCTTAGCTAATTACAGAGTTATTGCCCTTTGTTACTTTTTTCTTGTCTGGTGAATAACTTGAAAAAAAACTACTTGATGCAATTTAATTAAATTTCATACTATGGCTAAGTACTAATGAGAGAAAATGCAATTTACAAGAACCTTATCTCTATTTCAGGTAATAACAAAGTTATTGCCTTCCTTAATTTTTCTTGTATGGAGCATAACTAATTCATACTAAAGCATAATAAGAGGAAGTGCTGTGTACATGAACCATAACTCTTTTTAGCTCATTATAGAATTGTTGTCCTTTGATGTTTTTTCTTACAGAAAGTCCCAGAATATTCCATCTGTTTTTACCATCAGTTTTCACCATAGGTGACAGGATCTTTCAGGGATAATTGAAACACAACAACTGTATAATCATATGCACATAAGAAGATTCATTTTTATACTGTAATTACAAATATAATTATATCAAAATGTCATTTCCCCCCCCCCCCCCCGACCTATACTGCCACCAATGGTTTTACTTAGCTGGAGAGTTAAGACAGTGCATAGGTGTATTGTCTTTGCACTAGCTCAGCACTCAGTGTGCTGTGGACCATATGAAACATATATTTCATTATCATCTCACCAACACAGCTCTTCTCTTCAAAGAATAGTCTTCAAAAAGTCACCATCCATTATATACTTAGTTTAAAAAAAGTTTAAACTTTAAGAATACGCAGTCAAAACTTGATATGTCTAAGTTGACGGGATCTAGTTAAATACTTTGAGATAGCACACATTCAGCATATCCAAAACATAAAATATAGCACCATTTCACCCCGAATTATATCTAATGTTTACATCTGCAATTGAATCGGTCTTGTAGTATATTTCTGTTGTGAGAACAGAAAAATTATTATTAAAAATAAGAATTGAATTATTTGTGTCAATTTGATTTAACTCACATTACTTGATTACACAAACACAGATTTTGAAACACACACATACATGGTTTAATAAACAACGTTATAGCACATCTGACAGTAACTATGATAAAATAGCATTTCGATGATGGCTTCATACATGTACTTCTCATTGTCTGAGTTTGAATACAATTGAGTTTTCATTTTGAACCCTTACTCCCTATGGCCGATCCAGATATCCCCCCCCCCCCCCCCCCCCCCCCCCCCCCCCTGTGCTCATTTTGGGTCAACGAATCAAAAAATCTCCATATTTTACACATAAACATTTAATCATTAACTTCAGCAAAAAATGTCTCTTTATTCAAAAAAATAAACAAAAAACATTTCATGATTCATGATAACCAGTTATCCACCAAATTATAACAGATGATTAATTTGACACGCACGCTAATTTAGCGACATGCGGCAAACCGTCATGAAATTTTCGCACCTTCAGCTTTCTTTAGTTTGACAAAAAGAACACAGAAAATGTGTGAAATTCGACCACAGTGACTGAAATATGACATAGTGAAAAATCAACATAGAACAATCGACATAAGCTGACTTGTTTTATATAGAAAAAGAAGGAATAAATTCTGGACCTGGGAAATCATTTCACACAATGGGAAAATCGAAATATCAGAGATCGATAAAACAATCTTGGACTGTATCTGAGTCGTGTCTCTAAGAAGAAAAAAACAACAATACACGAAAACATTAAGTTTCAACCCATTTAACAAGCTAGCAAAATTAATGAAAGCTCAATTAAAAATGAACAATACTTTAATTATAAGGAAAAAAAGAACATGAATTTAAGAGGAGGGTGTGTTAGAGCCTGTGTGTTAATGGTGATCAAGTCTTCATAATCTTTCTCTACCCTATGGTGACAGGTTAAGAACCTTCAGAAGGACTTGTTACGACGCTACTCCGAACTCAAACAATGGACTGCAGGTTGGAACTTCCCTCTTTCTCTAGCGCTCTTTCTCTATCTATGTGTGCAACTGCAAACCAATAGGCCCAACTTTGAAACTCAGGTATTGACATGAAACTTTTACACATTGTTACAATTATTGACAATAGCAATCAAGGTCCCGTTACTCTGGCTGATTTAGAGTCCCATCACTGGCTGATATATAAGTTGATTTATCTTAGTCATGAATATGACAGAAGCCTTTAATGTTCAAAACAAAAATAAACCTCTAAAAAAAATCCCAAAGACTTAATTTTCCTGTCCTTGTTGTTTTCTCCATTTTTAGAATTCTAGAAGAATCACATGCATTTGATGTTGCATGCATATAAATTTGCAAAGAGTTTGGCATTTATTATACCTTTAAACATAAAATTAATGCACAAAAACAATGTTTCAAAGTTGGGCTACCGGTAATGCATTTCCCTTATGTATTTTTATTGATCTGACAAAATCTGTTAAAAACCTTTCTTGGAAATAATTTGTCTTAGTGGGCACAAGGGAGATTTTGCATGTTAAATAATTTTATGGTCTATATTTTTAACGAGGTTTTCAACAAAAACAGGTTATTTGAATGAGGATGAAACTTAGTATTAATGTTGCAGCCAAACTAAACACATAAGATACTTAACAAGAGTATTTTTTAGTAGTTGTGTTCCTTTTTCATTAAAAGTAAAGGGAAAGGCTGCTGTTTTTTCGTGTACAAGAAATTAATTGGCTATATTTCTAATTGTCCGTATGCAAAAACCTGGTTTCATTGCATTGTGGCGCTTCTTATCCTCATTGAAATAACAGTTCTCTGAAGAATATTTCTGTGTAGGGAAACTGGTCCAGTCTTGTTTGCATGTTTAACATAGACTTTTAACAAATATTCTTGTGTGTTGAGAGAGGCTTATTCTTGTTGATCAAAGAATGTGTAGAGAAGACGAATGGTCTTAAAATTGTAAATAGCTTTAGTGTTTTGTAATAATTTTTAAAAAATGCTAAGAAATATTAAATTAAACTTCTTAATTCATATGTTAAAGTTAATTATTACAGTTGAACACCGTTAATCCAAAATCGTAGGGACCAAAAAAAATATTTTGGAATAGCGATATTTCGGATTAACAATTTTCAGAAAATGACAGCGTTCGTGAATTATAGATGAATTGAAATACTTAGTGGTTAAGATTGCAGTGTCGGTTACGCGTTTCCAATACGATACATTTGGTTTGAGTGATCGTTCGTATACAAAAATATTTGTTGATTTATTGTTTAATAAATGACAAATAATTAATTATTATACTTCTTTATTAAAACAACATAAAACATTTAAAACAAAATGAGAGCTTATGTATGCATTCGAAACATAGCACAGTTTATAAAAAAAAACATGTTTAAATAGCACTGAAATTACACATTGTTTACTCAGTATAGTTGGTTTATTTTTTAAAGAATAATGTTATGTCTCCGTTAATGTGTTTCTCAGTTACGTATTCGTCCAGTTTGTTAATAAAGTCGTACACTACATCATCTATTATGAATCGCTCATTTTCTTACATCGATGTTAGTAACATGCTCTATGTCATAATTGAACAAGCACTGATTGTGCTCAATTGTCACCTCAAGCCGTTGCCCGAGTGCATTCACAGTATGGTGTGAAATACTATGCCATGATAGTTTTTGAAATAAGAATTGTTAAATAGGTGTGAAATACCTAATCAGGACCGTAATCTTTACTTCGGAATAGCGATTATTTCGGACTAGCAATTTTGGATTAAAAATTAAAAATTTAGTGAAACAAAGAAGGAGTAAAATCGGGACCAAAAAATAATTCCGAAATAGCGATAATTTCGGATAAACGGTGTTCAGAATAGTGATGCTTAACTGTATTAGATATTGTCATTTTGATATATTAAACTGAAGTGAATGATTTTTAAGAAAACAGGTGGTAAAAATATTCATTAGTACTGAAATGTGAGTTTTTTTTACAGTTTAAGTATCCAAGGTAACTTAAAATCGCATGGTCTGAAGTTGAAGCTAAATGTAACATTAATTAATAACAATGCAGAAATGCCGACTAAGCCTTATTTATAATATTGATAATAATTTGCTGTAATAAATGGGACTTTACATTCAAAATCATCCTAGATAAAAGTAGTATCTTACATGTCTAAAGTGTAAATTTTAGAAAGGTGTCATTACTTAAAAGAAATATAAGATTGTTGAAATTAAAATTAAAAAACAATTAAGAAATCTGAAAGGTGTAATACTCCAAGAATTACATTTACCATTTATTTACTCTTTAACAATATTATTTTGTAACCAGAAATGTCTCTTAAATAATGGGTTCATTTGTAAAATTATGCAATTGCAAAGCACCTGATAATACTCATGCCAATGGTCAGTGCTAGGGGGCAAATAATTTGTGAGACTATTCCATGTACCATTGCTGCCAATGGTCAGTGCTAGGGGGCAAATAATTTGACAGACTATTCCATGTACCATTGCTGCCAATGGTCAGTGCTAGGGGGCAAATAATTTGACAGACTATTCCATGTACCATTGCTGCCAATGGTCAGTTATAGGGGGCAAATAATTTGACGGACTATTGCATGTACCATTGCTGCCAATGGTCAGTTCTAGGATGTGAATCATTTGAGAAGTTATTCCATGTACCATTGCTGCCAATGGTCAGTTCTAGGGGGTGAATCATTGAGAGACTATTCCATGTACCACTGCCAATGGTCAGTTCTAGGGGGTGAATCATTGAGAGACTATTTCATGTACCACTGCTGCTTATGACCAGTGCTGGGGGGGATTCTTTTACAGCATAGTGCATGTACTATTGCTGCCATTAAACAAGCCAGTGCTAGTGCGGATCTTTGACAGACTATTGCATGTACCATTGAACAAGGGAGTGCTAGGGGGAGATCCTTGACAGACTATTGCATGTACCATTGAACAGCCTGTGCTAAGGGGAGATCTTTGATAGACTATTGCATGTACCATTGAACAAGCCAGTGCTAGGGGGAGATCTTTGACAGACTATTGCATGTACCATTGCTGCCATCGAACAAGCCAGTGCTAGGGGGAGATCTTTGACAGATTATTACATGTACCATTGCTGCCATCGAACAAGCCAGTGCTAGGGGGATGAATCTTTGACAGACTATTGCATGAACTATTGCTGCCATTGAACAAGCCAGTGCTAGGGGGATGAATCTTTGCAGGACTATTGCATGTATACTATTGCTGCCCTTGAACAAGCCAGTGCTAGGGGGGATGAATCTTTGACAGACTATTGCATGTATACTATTGCTACCCTTGAACAAGCCAGTGCTAGGGGGATGAATCTTTGGCAGACTATTGCATGTATACTATTGCTACCCTTGAACAAGCCAGTGCTAGGGGGATGAATCTTTGACAGACTATTGCATGTATACTATTGCTACCCTTGAACAAGCCAGTGCTAGGGGGATGAATCTTTGGCAGATTTTTACATGTACCATTGCTGCCATTGAACAAGCCAGTGCTAGGGGGATGGATCTTTGACAGATTATTACATGTACCATTGCTGCCATTGAACAAGCCAGTGCTAGGGGGATGAATCTTTGACAGACTATTGCATGTACCATTGCTGCCATTGAACAAGCCAGTGCTAGGGGGATGAATCTTTGACAGACGTTTGCATGTACCATTGCAGCCATTGAACAAGCCAGTGCTAGAGGGATGAATCTCTGACAGACTATTGCATGTATACTATTGCTGCCATTGAACAAGCCAGTGCTAGGGGGGGGGGGGGGGGTGAATCTTTGACAGACTATTGCATGTATACTATTGCTGCCATTGAACAAGCCAGTGCTAGGGGGATGAATCTTTGACAGACTATTGCATGTATACTATGGCTGCCATTGAACAAGCCAGTGCTAGGGGAATGAATCTTTGGCAGACTATTGCATGTATACTATTGCTGCCATTGAACAAGCCAGTGCTAGGGGGATGAATCTTTGACAGACTATTGCATGTATACTATTGCTGCCCTTGAACAAGCCAGTGCTAGGGGGATGAATCTTTGACAGACTATTGCATGTATACTATTGCTGCCCTTGAACAAGCCAGTGCTAGGGGGATGAATCTTTGGCAGATTATTACATGTACCATTGCTGCCATTGAACAAGCCAGTGCTAGGGGGATGAATCTTTGACAGACTATTGCATGTATACTATTGCTGCCCTTGCACAACCCAGTGCTAGGGGGATGAATCTTTGGCAGATTATTACATGTACCATTGCTGCCATTGAACAAGCCAGTGCTATGGGGATGAATCTTTGGCAGATTTTTACATGTACCATTGCTGCCATTGAACAAGCCAGTGCTAGGGGGATGAATCTTTGACAGACTATTGCATGTATACTATTGCTGCCCTTGAACAAGCCAGTGCTAGGGGGATGAATCTTTGGCAGATTATTACATGTACCATTGCTGCCCTTGAACAAGCCAGTGCTAGGGGGGTGAATCTTTGGCAGATTATTACATGTACCATTGCTGCCATTGAACAAGCCAGTGCTAGGGGGATGAATCTTTGACAGACTATTGCATGTATACTATTGCTGCCATTGAACAAGCCAGTGCTAGGGGGATGAATCTTTGACAGACTATTGCATGTACCATTGCAGCCATTGAACAAGCCAGTGCTAGAGGGATGAATCTCTGACAGACTATTGCATGTATATTATTGCTGCCATTGAACAAGCCAGTGCTAGGGGGGTGAATCTCTGACAGACTATTGCATGTATACTATTGCTGCCATTGAACAAGCCAGTGTGAGGGGGATGAATCTCTGACAGACTATTGCATGTATACTATTGCTGCCATTGAACAAGCCAGTGCTAGGGGGATGAATCTTTGGCAGACTATTGCATGTATACTATTGCTGCCATTGAACAAGCCAGTGCTAGGGGAATGAATCTTTGACAGACTATTGCATGTATACTATTGCTGCCCTTGAACAAGCCAGTGCTAGGGGGATGAATCTGCGACAGACTATTGCATGCATACTATTGCTGCCCTTGAACAAGCCAGTGCTAGGGGGATGAATCTTTGACAGACTATTGTAAGTATACTATTGCTGCCATTGAACAAGCCAGTGCTAGGGGGATGAATCTTTGACAGACTATTGCATGTATACTATTGCTGCCATTGAACAAGCCAGTGCTAGGGGGATGAATCTTTGACAGACTATTGTATGTATACTATTGCTGCCATTGAACAAGCCAGTGCTAGGGGGATGAATCTTTGACAGACTATTGCATGTATACTATTGCTGCCATTGAACAAGCCAGTGCTAGGGGGATGAATCTTTGACAGACTATTGCATGCATACTATTGCTGCCCTTGAACAAGCCAGTGCTAGGGGGATGAATCTTTGACAGACTATTGTATGTATACTATTGCTGCCATTGAACAAGCCAGTGCTAGGGGGATGAATCTTTGACAGACTATTGCATGCATACTATTGCTGCCCTTGAACAAGCCAGTGCTAGGGGGGTGAATCTTTGGCAGATTATTTCATGTACCATTGCTGCCTATGAACAAGCCAGTGCTAGGGGGGTGAATCTTTGGCAGATTATTACAATCATGCACTATTGCTGCACATGGACAAGCCAGTGCCAGGAGGGTGAATCTTTGATAGACTATTGCATGTACCATTGCTGCCATTGAACAAGCCAGTGCTAGGGGGAGATCTTTGACAAACTATTGCATGTACCATTGAACAAGCCAGTGCTAGGGGGAGATCTTTGACAGACTATTGCATGTACCATTGCTGCCATCGAACAAGCCAGTGCTAGGGGGATGAATCTTTGACAGACTATTGCATGTACTATTGCTGCCATTGAACAAGCCAGTGCTAGGTGGATGAATCTCTGACAGACTATTGCATGTATACTATTGCTGCCATTGAACAAGCCAGTGCTAGGGGGATGAATCTCTGACAGACTATTGCATGTATACTATTGCTGCCATTGAACAAGCCAGTGCTAGGGGGATGAATCTCTGACAGACTATTGCATGTATACTATTGCTGCCATTGAACAAGCCAGTGCTAGGGGGATGAATCTTTGCAGGACTATTGCATGTACCATTGCTGCCATTGAACAAGCCAGTGCTAGGGGGATGAATCTCTGACAGACTATTGCATGTATACTATTGCTGCCCTTGAACAAGCCAGTGCTAGGGGGATGGATCTTTGACAGATTATTACATGTACCATTGCTGCCATTGAACAAGCCAGTGCTAGGGGGATGAATCTTTGGCAGATTATTACATGTACCATTGCTGCCATTGAACAAGCCAGTGCTAGGGGGATGGATCTTTGACATATTGCATGTACCATTGCAGTCATTGAACAAGCCAGTGCTAGGTGGATGAATCTCTGACAGACTATTGCATGTATACTATTGCTGCTGTTGAACAAGCCAGTGCTAGGGGGATGAATCTCTGACAGACTATTGCATGTATACTATTGCTGCCATTGAACAAGCCAGTGCTAGGGGGATGAATCTCTGACAGACTATTGCATGTATACTATTGCTGCCATTGAACAAGCCAGTGCTAGGGGGATAAATCTTTGGCAGACTATTGCATGTATACTATTGCTGCCATTGAACAAGCCAGTGCTAGGGGGATGAATCTCTGACAGACTATTGCATGTATACTATTGCTGCCATTGAACAAGCCAGTGCTAGGGGGATAAATCTTTGGCAGACTATTGCATGTATACTATTGCTGCCATTGAACAAGCCAGTGCTAGGGGGATAAATCTTTGGCAGACTATTGCATGTATACTATTGCTGCCCTTGAACAAGCCAGTGCTAGGAGGGTGAATCTTTGACAGACTATTGCATGTACCATTGCTGCCATTGAACAAGCCAGTGCTAGGGGGAGATCTTTGACAAACTATTGCATGTACCATTGAACAAGCCAGTGCTAGGGGTAGATCTTTGACAGACTTTTGCATGTACTGTTGCTGCCATTGAACAAGGCAGTGCTAGGGGGTGAATCTTTGACAGACTATTGCATGTACCATTGCTGCCATTGAACAAGCCAGTGCTAGGGGGATGAATCTTTGACAGACTATTGCATGTACCATTGCTGCCATTGAACAAGCCAGTGCTAGGGGGATGAATCTTTGACAGACTATTGCATGTACCATTGCAGCCAATGAACAAGCTAGTGCTAAGGGGATGAATCTTTGACAGACTATTACAATTAGGGATGCAAACGAATGGCAAAGTTGACATTTGAATATTCGTTAATTCTTTCGAACGAATATTCAATTACCAAAAAACATCTTTTAAAAGTTAAGTAAACTATTATAATATTCGTAGTAGTATATTTAGTAGTTATAAGTAATAGCCGTGGCATTTTAGGTCTACTTTGTGGTAACCACTACGCACGGCGTACCCTGAATTTCACCAAATGAGCCCCTTAAATTCTTCATTTCAGAAAGAGAAAAAGTAATACTTTATGAACAAAGAAAAACCCCCAAAAACTTTTAATTTGTATTCCTCTGCCTTCGTATTTGTAAATAACATGAACTTAGATGGATTTCTGGTCAATCAGCATTATGCGCCAATGGAGGGTCTTTCCGTAGGACGAGCAGCCTCGTTCTGGGATTGACCTCTACTATATAAACTATGTAAAAACTAAACCAATTTGGGAACTAGTTTATTTCAGAAATTCTTAATTGGTAGTAGCATTTTACCGAAAATAATTGGATTATTTGTGTCACTTGTCTTACAGCCAGTTATTGTAAAATTACGGGGACTTTTTATAGTAGCCGACGATATGTCCCTAAATGACACGACGCGTGTTTAGTGCATTGTCATCACATTCACACCTCTGGTATTATGGCCCAGTCATTGTTAAAACAAGACAAACAAATTTTAAACACAACAACAGAGTTGTAGGCAAAATATTTAGTCAACAAAAAAACATCGAATATTTGAATACCGATTTTGACATTCGAATACCAAACATTTGATCAAATATACGAATATTCATTTGCACCCCTAATTACAATCATGCACTATTGCTGCCATTGAACAAGATAGTGCTAGGGGAATGAATCTTTGACAGACTATTGCATGTACCATTGCTGCCATTGAACAAGCCAGTGCTAGGGGCGTACCATTGACAGTCTATTGCATGTACCATTGCTGCCATTAAACAAGCCAGTGCTAGGGGCATATCATTGACAGTCTATTGCATGTACCATTGCTGCCATTAAACAAGCCAGTGCTCGGGGCGTATCATTGACAGTCTATTGCTGCCATTAAACAAGCCAGTGCTAGGGGCGTATCATTGACAGTCTAATGCTGCCATTAAACAAGCCAGTGCTAGGGGCGTATCATTGACAGTTTATTGCATGTACCATTGCTGCCATTAAACAAGCCAGTGCTAGGGGCGTATCATTGACAGTCTATTGCTGCCATTAAACAAGCCAGTGCTAAAGGTGTATCATTGACAGTCTATTGCATGTACCATTGCTGCCATTTAACAAGCCAGTGCTAGGGGCGTATCATTGACAGTCTATTGCTGCCATTAAACAAGCCAGTGCTAGGGGCGTATCATTGACAGTCTAATGCTGCCATTAAACAAGCCAGTGCTAGGGGCGTATCATTGACAGTCTATTGCTGCCATTAAACAAGCCAGTGCTAGGGGCGTATCATTGACAGTCTAATGCTGCCATTAAACAAGCCAGTTCTAGGGGCGTATCATTGACAGTCTAATGCTGCCATTAAACAAGCCAGTGCTAGGGGCGTATCATTGACAGTCTAATGCTGCCATTAAACAAGCCAGTGATAGGGGCGTATCATTGACAGTCTAATGCTGCCATTAAACAAACCAGTGCTAGGGGCGTATCATTGACAGTCTATTGCTGCCATTAAACAAGCCAGTGCTAGGGGCGTATCATTGACAGTCTAATGCTGCCATTAAACAAGCCAGTGCTAGGGGCGTTTCATTGACAGTCTAATGCATGTACCATTGGTGCCATTAAACAAGCCAGTGCTAGGGGCATATCATTGACAGTCTATTGCATGTACCATTGCTGCCATTAAACAAGCCAGTGCTAGGGGCGTATTATTGACAGTCTATTGCTGCCATTTAACAAGCCAGTGCTAGGGGCGTATCATTGACAGTCTATTGCATGTACCATTGCTGCCATTAAACAAGCCAGTGCTAGGGGCGTATCATTGACAGTCTATTGCTGCCATTAAACAAGCCAGCGCTAGGGGCGTATCATTGACAGTCTAATGCTGCCATTAAGCAAGCCAGTGCTAGGGGTGTATCATTGACGGTCTATTGCTGCCATTAAACAAGCCAGTGCTAGGGCCGTATCATTGACAGTCTATTGCATGTACCATTGCTGCCATTAAACAAGCCAGTGCTAGGGGCGTATCATTGACAGTCTATTGCTGCCATTAAACAAGCCAGTGCTAGAGGTGTATCATTGACAGTCTATTGCATGTACCATTGCTGCCATTAAACAAGCCAGTGCTAGGGGCGTATCATTGACAGTCTATTGCTGCCATTAAACAAGCCAGTGCTAGGGGCGTATCATTGACAGTCTATTGCTGCCATTACACAAGCCAGTGGTGGGGGAGTATCATTGACAGTCTAATGCTGCCATTAAACAAGCCAGTGCTAGTGGCGTATCATTGAACGTCTATTGCTGCCATTAAACAAGCCAGTGCTAGGGGCGTATCATTGACAGTCTAATGCTGCCATTGAACAAGCCAGTGCTAGGGGCGTTTCATTGACAGTCTAATGCTGCCATTAAACAAGCCAGTGCTAGGGGCATATCATTGACAGTCTATTGCATGTACCATTGCTGCCATTAAACAAGCCAGTGCTAGGGGCGTATCATTGACAGTCTAATGCTGCCATTAAACAAGCCAGTGCTAGGGGCGTATCATTGACAGTCTAATGCTGCCATTAAACAAGCCAGTGCTAGGGGTGTATCATTGACAGTCTATTGCATGTACCATTGCTGCCATTGAACAAGCCAGTGCTAGGGGCATATCATTGACAGTCTATTGCATGTACCATTGCTGCCATTAAACAAGCCAGTGCTAGAGGCGTATCATTGACAGTCTGTCGCATGTACCATTGCTGCCATTAAACAAGCCAGTGCTAGGGGTGTATCATTGACAGTCTGTTGCATGTACTGTTGCTGCCATTGAACAAGCCAGTGCTAGGGGTGTATCATTGACAGTCTATTGCATGTACTGTTGCTGCCATTGAACAAGCCAGTGCTAGGGGTGTATCATTGACAGTCTGTTGCATGTACTGTTGCTGCCATTGAACAAGCCAGTGCTAGGGGTGTATCATTGACAGTCTGTTGCATGTACTGTTGCTGCCATTGAACAAGCTAGTGCTAGGGGTGTATCATTGACAGTCTGTTGCATGTACTGTTGCTGCCATTGAACAAGCTAGTGCTAGGGGTGTATCATTGACAGTCTGTTGCATGTACTGTTGCTGCCATTGAACAAGCCAGTGCTAGGGGTGTATCATTGACAGTCTGTTGCATGTACTGTTGCTGCCATTGAACAAGCTAGTGCTAGGGGTGTATCATTGACAGTCTGTTGCATGTACTGTTGCTGCCAATGAACAGTCTCAATCAAACTGTGACTGCTATTTTCACATTTTGGATGCATAATATGAGGCTGAAACTACACCCATTGTTGGTACACATTATTCAGCTGCTTTTTAAGGTGTTCTCAGAACTGAAGAGGGTGGTACATGGTCAAAACTCAAAATATGGCATTCTTAGGTATGCACACTCTCAAAATTGCTCTAGTTTATTTAATACAGAGGCATAATGCAATAAGTGAAGGAGTATTCGGTAGGCAATAGGGGAGATTACCCTCTTATGTGCTTCCAAATGATCCTTTCAAGAATGTTTTTTAAAGACCTAGCTATTTCAGGTAACAGAGTGTGTATACCATGTGGTAAATTACTTCATATATGCTACGTCAAAAGGCAACATTTTGCTTAAATCAAAGATAAATTTTCCTTTACTTCACCATTTTGAAACAAAGGGCAGTCAATGCCGCTTAAATAGCACCGCCTTCGTTTTATTACTGAAGTTTGATAAGGTGATTGGCTTCATCAAACATTTCGACAAACCTGTTTCCAAAATAATGTTTTGACAGTGCTCCGTCAGATGGCCGTATTGTGAAAAGGTTTGTCGAAGTGTTTTAAGAGACTAAACTCTCAATCAAACTCTTGTATAAGACCGAAGGTTGGGCTCTGTAAGCGGCATAGACTGCGCTATGTTTCATTTAAAATGGTGAAGAAATAGTGAAGTTATATTTGTTTAAAGTCTTTATTAGAAGCAAAATATTGCCTTCCTACGTAGCATTTATGATGCAATTTATCATGTGGTATACACACACTGGGTAAGTTCATGTCAATTTATACTGTGGTATTTAAATTGAATTCATAAGCTTGTAATTTAATTTGCATGCATTTTGAAATTTAATAGCTCAAAAGAATAAAGATAAAAGTAAGTTACCATGAAATTAAACTTCTAGGTCCTCGCCACTTATTATAATAATAACAGTCATTGGTAAAATAACATAATAACCAGTTATTTCAACATTAATTTAAGAAACATAACTATTCATACAAGTGGACAGAGTAGCATTGGCTGTTCCAGTAGTTTGAATAAAGATAAATTGTGATATATTAGCATTGATGTGATGAAGCCATGTAGGAGTTCTTCAGACTTCATCAATATTCATTTGTACCTGCTTTTAAAACTTGACTGTCTTAAACTTGTAAAGCTTCTTTGTTTTGGGGCAAAAGTGGTATTGTCAAAGACTTTGTTTCATCATTGTGTAAAAACATCTTCACATGTTGGCAACTAATAAAGACTCTGACTAAATTCTTGTTGTTTGAGTATGCCTCTTTAGTATCTAAAAAAAAATTAAAAAATCTCTATTACCATATATTTCAACTGTATAAATATATTAGCCATAACTTCTATGTATCATCATTCTAATTTATAACAATATGTTACTAATCTCCATTTGGCCTCATATTATGACAGGGCGGGTGAGCGGTAAAGCCCATGGGGCTGGTGTGAGCTCTAAACCAGGCTCTTTGCATGCTATGAGAGCCCAAAATAGCTAGCCTCACACCCAATGACACTTACTAACGAGGTGTAAGTAAAAACTCACTCTTAGGTCTAGACGAATGAAGCAAACCCCCATACCAATCTGTATTCAAAACCTTACCAGTATAATAAATCCCTTAGTTTTGGTATTAAATGCAATGACCATGACATGTCAAGAGCATCCAGTGTAAAACTCTTAACTAAGGCCACACCAAAGTTTCATTGGTTGGATTTATCGCACCTATTTACAGAAAATGCACACAAAGAAAATACTTTGAATGTTCTTCCTCCTGTTTTTCACCAAAAATTGTTTTTTAGTCTCTTTAAAACAATGCAAAAACAAGTAATTTTATGTGACTACTTCAGGAAAATTTAAACAGCTAAATATTTAAACTAAATAGTCTGTTGGATAATTTCTTTAAACCTGAACATAAAAGGGAATATAAACTTATCATTGTTCAGGGTTATGCTTCTAAATGTTTGGTAAGAAAAAATGCTTATGTTTACACCAGCTCCAGTTTTGAATTTTTTTATTTTTATTCTCTCTAATATTTTGCAGCGTAAGGTGTGGCCTTAATGATGTCCTTACATGTTAGAAGAGTTACTGTTTGTAATGGCCTGAATGCTCTCAAACATTAAAAAAAAAATTGACAATATTGGTAGCCTTATTGCTCTATTGTTAAATGATAAAAAAAATACTCATGAACAAAAAAGGTTGGCTTGGGCCACTGCAAGCAAACATTTATTTAAAGATGGTTTTAAATGTTATATTAATATATTTATATATGAATATTCTGGCGGTCCAATTAAGAGCAAAAGTATGATTCATTCTGGAAGTTTGAACAGTTTAAAACTTCACTGCATGAAATACCATGTCCTACTTATTATTTGGCTCAAACATTATCTAAGGCAGTATTAAAGTTCTTGTGATTTTTTGGGCTCTGGGGTAATGAAGCTATTAGAATTAATTTCTGTGGTAAGAATTCTTGTTACTTGTAAAAATATTGTGAATATGTATTGGAAATTTATTTATTTTTCATTTCAATTAAATGTCCTTTTTTGTTTCTAAGGTAAGTAACTCTAGATAGCATATTTGTTTGACATTTCATACTTGCCTCCCTTGTATCATGAATTTATTTTTTGCTTGTATGTGTAGCTATAATATATGCTTCCTTAGCTTTATGTTTGATTTGTTTTGTGAAAATATATTTGTGCGTAATTTTAGAATGTGTGTGTGTGTGTTTGTAAGATGTGTGCCATTATTTTCTGAATTTTAGTATCTACTTATATTTTAAATGTTTGAAGGAAATCATACAGACATAACACTTTTACATATTGCTTAATTGTTTTATTTGCAGAGTCCAAATAATTGGTTAACAAATGGATATAAGTATGGATACTATTTTTAGGTTATATTACATTAACTTTGTTCAAAGAAGAAAAAATATCTCTTAATAACATATGTTGACCTTGTACTTGTGACTAGTTGAACGCAAAGTTTTAAATATTACAACTAATGTCTTACACTCTTATTTTTCTGATTACCAGGCTGAGGCATTACATCGAGAACTTCAAGTGCGTCGTAAGGAGATGGAGTACCGATTCAAAGCTTTTGTGGCTGACATTCCAACTTCATTTACACGAACCCGTTCACTCAAGCCTAACAAGTAGACAGCTTCTATGACGCAACAGTAACAAGGAAATGGAGTTCAGTGTTTACCGATTCAAAATGTATGCCGCTGTCATCCCATGCAACATCTTTTGCAAGAACATGATACATTTACATCTAACAAGTAGACACAGGAAAGATACAGTGGGTTGTGGTGTATTGATAGTCATATTGTCAACTGCAGATCAATATATAAATCGTCTAATTGCTATCAAAATGGCATTCATTTCATTCAAGGAATGAAAGGCGAGATTGATGTCATTATCGAGGTATGAACCCAGTTGGGCTAGTGTTGAATCCCAAGGACTCCACGCATACTTTAACCAGCCCATCTGCATTCATATCCTTAAAAATGACATCAATCACACATTTGTGTAAAGTTAAAAAAATACCTCATTTCCATTTAAGAAACCTTACAGTTATTTTTTATCACCCATTTTGTAATTAGAACAAACCAACTATATATAACTGGAAACTGTTTATCATATTACATCACAAACACGCGGAGAAAAAAGTGATCACATTAAATCACTTTTAAGGGTAGAATTTGAAACGCTAATAACAACAATACAATAAGTAATTTCTTCGTGAATAAGAAACCACGGTCGCTTCGATGCGCTCCGCTTCCTTAGGTTACTTATTCACGCAGAAATTACTTTATAAACTCTAACCTATACCTTATACTGCTACCTTTAGTACAACATTATTTTAAAAATGCTGTGGATTATATTAATTGATTGTTAATCTGAAAGTTAAACTGTGTTTCATATGAGAGTTAAGACAAGTATTCTCCTTTACTGTTATTTTAATAGAACTTTCCTGTCAAATGTGGTTCATATGTATTAGTCTCTTTTTGTAAGTTTCTTGACTCATTTTGATAGACCATGCAATAATGCTCCCTTTTCAAGATAGCTAAAATATTGATTAGCAATCACATATATTGTAAAATATATTTCATTAATGATTTTGTAATTATAATGTTGCAAAAATGTTTGTTAATGTTGCTTGTTAAAATATGATTATTGTTTTCACCAATTGTATGCATAGCATGTAAAAACTCTAAGCATATATCTAATTTAAATACATAGAAATCAGCTCCTATCTAAATGGTATTAATAGTTAGCAGGGTTATATATCAACATTGATAACTTCATATCTTAATGTGTTATTAATGTTTTTAATGGAGTAATTTGTGAATATACTAACTGGTTTAAACCTGCTTGAGTATATCGGTTATGAATCTTTAAATAAGGCCAATCTTGTTGACATTTGCCTGACCGAGGGACCAACCAAAAATTGCTCCTACTCGTTTTCCCCCTTGAGTAAGCCAGTTGAGTAAAGCCACTGTAAACAAACAGTTCAAAGGATGGCATAGGACATTAAATATACTTCAAGCAAGTTTAATCGTTTTCTCTTTGTTTTGATTTTGTAAGATTACGAGTTGTTTGTCATGTTAAAATAATTGTTAAATGTTATAATTTTGCTGTGGAAGTAGTACTATTTTAGCCAGTAAACTGCTGATTGTTCAAGTAGTCAATAGACATTTGGACAGTATATTTATGTTTATTTAGTACTCACAGTTGTTGTCAAAATGTAAATATATTCTCATTCCTTGAAGAATCATTTATTATACACTCTTAGCTTGTCAATTTTTTGTCAATGTATTGTGATAGACTTGGGATTTTGTAGTCAGCGTGCAAAAACTAACCTCGGCCATAACAATATTTTCAAATGAAACTTAGTACACATATTGCCAGAGACAATTTGTGCATGGAAACTCTGGCGTTATTATTGTTGAGTTATGCCCCTTTTCACCTGTTATACAGCAGCAGATGAGTGTCAGCGTTCACTTGTGGTGCTCTTGCTTCACTTTGTGGATCCTTAAAATAACTTTGTTAATGTAGTTTTCACATGCAATTTTATATTTTGTATCTGCATGAATGAAACCAAGCAATCCCATTGCTTTATTTTTGTACTGGTCAAATATTTTTTGAAATTTACACAATCGAGGTGTAAGTTTGTTACCAAAACAAATGCAAAAATTATATGTGCTGAATGTATCTCATAACAACAATATATGTAAACTTTTCACAAGACAAACTGTATTCAAGATAAACTTTGCCCATGCCATTGTTCATGCAACTTTTAACTTTTCTTTCAGTATACTATTAATGGAGTATTAAATACACAGTCCATTCTTCTGTAAATACACAGCCTTTTTTAAAAGTGCCATAGATTTAAAAAAGGTCTTTTTGTCAAGTTTTCAAAATATTCCAAACTGTGAGATATTCTCCCAAAGTAACATGAAGATATTACAGTGCAGCATTGTGGTGGAGGCTATACAGGAATCCCATTGTCCACTCGATCAGTCGTCCATCCTGGGACATCGGGACAAGTCCCCCCACCACATTGTGGATCCCATTGTCCCATCGGTCAGTCGTCCATCCTGGGACATGGGGACAAGGCCCCCCCCCCCCCCACCACATTGTGGTGGAGGCTATACAGGAATCCCATTGGCCCATCGGTCAGTTTTCCATCCTGGGACATTGGGATAAATCCCCCCACCACATTGTGGTGGAGGCTATACAGCAATCCCATTGGCCCATTGGTCAGTCTTCCATCCTGGGACATCGGGACAAGTCCCCCCACCACATTGTGGTGGAGGCTATGCAGGAATCCCATTGGCCCATCGGTCAGTCTTCCATCCTGGGACATCGGGCCAAGTCCCCCCCCCCCCCACCACCACATTGTGGTGGAGGCTATACAGGAATCCCATTGTCCCATCGGTCAGTCATCCATCCTGGGACATCGGGACAAGTCCCCCCCTCCCCACCACATTGTGGTGGAGGCTATACAGGAATCCCATTGGCCCATCGGTCAGTCATCCATCCTGGGACATTGGGACAAGTCCCCCCCCACCACATTGTGGTGGAGGCTATGCAGGAATCCCATTGGCCCATCGGTCAGTCATCCATCCTGGGAAATTGGGACAAGTCCCCCCACCACATTGTGGTTGAGGCTATACAGGAATCCCATCGGCCCATCGGTCAGTCATCCATCCTGGGACATCGGGCCAAGTCCCCCCCCCCCCTCCCCACCACATTGTGGTGGAGGCTATACAGGAATCCCATCGGCCCATCGGTCAGTCATCCATCCTGGGACATCGGGCCAAGTCCCCCCCCCCCTCCCCACCACATTGTGGTGGAGGCTATACAGGAAAAGAAACATTATTTTGTGTATGTAATTTTTGAAGTTTATATGTTTTTGAGGTATTGACTACAACTGTACAAAAGGAACATTAGGATTATTAACTTAATCGATGCCATCTTACCAACATAGAGCATTCAAGGAACTTTATACTTCTTATAACATAAAGGTGGTGTAGTAGGGGTATTAGTCACACCCAGTGATGGCTCAAGTTAACATTAATATTAACCAATCAATACATATTTTTGCACACTTTTTCCAAACCAAAGCATTAACTTGTTTTATACAATTTTCCACGGCTCCAAAATAGTTAAGTGCAAGTAGTTTTATGTTTGAGTCTTAGCTCAAGAACTTTGTTTATTGCACTGTTATCATTTTGGATTGTTTTTATTACATTCAATTCAATTATCATTATCTTCATTGTGAATAATTCCAAAATATCATCTATTTATTTTAGAAAATAAATTTTACACAACTGTTTGGAAATGGTATTTTATTTATCATATGTAAGTGGCAATGAAATGCAATTATACTGATAACTAAGCACTGCTGCATCATATAAATGTCGAGAGGTAAATATAAGTTATATGTTAGTTAAACTGAACAATATTCAATGAGAAGATCATCTACACATATGGTTAACACATACAGTCTAAACATATGGTCTACATATATGGTCAACACATGTGGTCTAAACATATGGTCTACACATATGGTCTACATGTATGGTCAACACATATGGTCTACATATATGGTTTAAACATATGGTCTACACATATGGTCTACATATATGGTCAACGCATATTGTCTACACATATATGGTTTAAACATATGGTCTACACATATGGTCTACATATATGGTCAACGCATATTGTCTACACATATATGGTTTAAACATATGGTCTACACAAGTAATATTGTCTACACATATATGGTCTAAACACATGGTCTACGTAAGCAATATTGTCTACACATATATGATCTAAGCATACGGTCGACGCATATTTGCCGTTTTATCGTCAAATGTACATAAGGTCAAGAATTTCAGATAATTGTGAAACAAGTGTCACAAACTAAATTGAAAGCTCTACTTGCAAGCACAATGAAGCATTGCCTAAACAGATCATCCAAACTATCAGTTTGGATGTCAATATTCTAACAACTCAGAAATATAAACAGTGCAATACTGTTGATGAAAATGCCTTGTTGTGTCATTTGTCATGTTCTGGCATCATGCCATTTTGAGTTAATCTATGAACTTTCCCTAAAAATATCACACCAACCAAGTTAAAGATATCTCTCATGTTTTGTAAAATCCACTGTTTTGGTATTATGAAATAATGTGTGAGAAATCATTAGAAGAGTTTAAACTGAGATACCAAAAGTTGGAACCCTTCAGCAAATGTTGAGATATGCTCAAATATTGTCTTTGAAGACCACTATTTTCATAAGCATACATAATGCTAATAATCACTTCATTATAGCTTTGCTGTTTCGTGAGTGGTTTGGTCCAAATACATGAGCGAGTACCTTTAAAACAATGTGGGAGAGAGGTTGGACGGCCTTAAAAAAGTTAAGAATATAAAGGGGCCATATCACCCCAACGGGTAGAAAGGTTGGACGGCCTTTAAATAGCTGGATATAAAGGTGCCATATCACCCCAACCGGTAGAAAGGTTGGACGGCCTTTAAATAGCTGGATTTAAAGGTGCCATATCTCCCCAATGGTGAGGAATGTCTGACGGCCTTAAACTAGTTAAGGATATAAAGGTGCCATATCTCCCCAATGGTGAGGAATGTCTGACGGCCTTAAACTAGTTAAGGATATAAAGTGGCCATATTTCCCCAATGGGGAGGAAGGTTGGACGGCCTTAAAATAGTTAAGGATATAAAGTGGCCATATCTCCCTAATGGGGAGGAAGGTTGGACGGCCTTAAACTGGTTAAGGATATAAAGGGGCTATATCTCCCCAATGGGGAGGAAGGTTGGACGGCCTTAAACTGGTTAAGGATATAAAGGGGCTATATCTCCCTAATGGGGAGGAAGGTTGGACGGCCTTAAACTGGTTAAGGATATAAAGGGGCTATATCTCCCCAATGGGGAGGAAGGTCAGACGGCCTTTAACTTTTTAAGGATAAAAAGAGGCCATACATGTTTGTATCTCCCCAACAGTGAGGAAGCTCCGGTGGCCTTTAATTATTTAAGGATATAAAGGGGCCATATCTCCCCAATGGTGAGGAAGGTCTGACGGCCTTAAACTAGTTAAGGATATAAAGGGGCCATATCTCCCCAACAGGTAGAAAGGTTGGAAGGCCTTAAAATAGTTAAGGATATAAAGGGGCCATATCTCACCAACAGTGAGGAAGCTCAGACAGCCTTAAAATAGTTAAGCTCAGACAGCCTAGTTAAGGATTAAAAGGGACCATATCTCCCCAACGGGAAGGAAGGTTGGACGGCCTTAAACTAGTTAAGGATATAACAGGGTCATATCTCCAGGACGGTGAGGAAGGTTGGACAGCCTTAAACTAGTTAAGGATATAACAGGGCCATATCTCCCAAACGGTGAGGAAGGTCAGACGGCCTTTAACTATTTAAGGATATAAAGGGGCCATATCTCCCCAACAGGAGGAAGGTTGGATAGCCTTAAACTAGTTAAGGATATAACAGGGCCATATCTCCAGGACGGTGAGGAAGGTTGGACAGCCTTAAACTAGTTAAGGATATAACAGGGCCATATCTCCCAAACGGTGAGGAAGGACAGACGGTCTTTAACTATTTAAGGATATAAAGGGGCCATATCTCCCCAACAGTGAGGAAGCTCCGGTGGCCTTAAACTAGTTAAGGATATAAAGGGGCAATATCTCCCCAACGTGGGGCGGGGAAGCCCCGGTGGCCTTAAACTAGTTAAGGATATAAAGTGGCCATATCTCCCCATAGGTGAGGAAGCTTTGGTGGTCTTAAACTAGTTAAGTATATAAAGGGGCCATATCTCTGCAACGGGGAGGAAGCTCGAAGAAGCATTGACAGAAGGCACAACAGAGGCGGAGGGAGACTTAATCAGACGACATATGAAGTATTCCATAAACAAGATCTTGAGTTTTGAGTTTAATGCAGCTTTTCTCGTTTCTGGCGTTGTTGATGGTGATCTTTCATCAGCCTTTTTGTTTAAAGGGCCTCATTCTTGAGATGACGTCTTCACTGAATTCTTGGACTGTAATAAAATAATGAGAAATCTAGTGAATGTTATCATACATTTTTTATTGATTCATTATAAAAATGAATCGCCACTTAATCAAAGTGTGATAACATTGGATATGGTACAGTCGAACCCTGTTTGCTCGAACTCCCGGGGATCGGCGAAAATACCTCGAGCCGCGAAAAAATCGAGCCAAGCTTACCTTCAGTATTAAGATATCAGCCATTTTCATCCAGTTCGAGCTGACGAGTAATTCGAGCCAACGGGCTTCGACTGTACATACGATTTTAATATTAAACTGAGAGCTCAAAATATGCGATGTGTGGTTTGCCAATTTTGTCATTTACGTATCTAAGACATTACTTATATAAGATATACACTTATAATACAAACGTCCCAAACGTCATGCTTCAAAGAAAAGTCGATTTTGTTTCGTGCATAATTTCATTTAACCGCGTAAAGAACTACATCGGAAGTCTTAATTGCAGATACGCCAAACACATATTGGAAGCACGTTTTGTATAATAAATGCGTTCATATCTTTTAAACGACTATTCAACATTCTTGTCTGCTAGTTTTTGGCAATTTCTCCTCCGATTATTAATTAAACTACTTGGATGAGCAACAATAACACTCAACTCGTTGGCGTCTAATACCAAAATTACGAGCCAAATTGATCATGCAGATTATGTCACGGTGCCAGAATGCAAGGGTATGTACATGTTAGAAGTCGGGCATTGTGATATTTACCTGGAATATAGCTAGTTGCGTCGGAGATGCCAATATGTTGTTTACAGTATTTTAAAACAGCGTTTCACCTGTACAACCCCACATGATGGTGAACACATGGCGTAAACTTAATTTTAAACTCAATATAATTTTCAGTAAGAGTGATCCACATTCGGGCATCTTAATGTTGTATCTGCACATAATCGGTGAGACTGACATAGCCCTGACCCAGATTGCCCATCGCTTTCAAAAAGTCCCACCACTGGACCAACTTGCCATCGGTAAATTGGCGCAATGCCTCAAGTCATCAATCCGCTTCAATGTACCACAAGGCCGAGTGACCAAACAATGCTCTTAACTATACCTTAAAATATCCAATCATCCCTAAACAAACCGAAAACGCCACATAACAGCACCCCATTTTTTTGCAGAACACCTTGACACAATTCAAGACCGTAGAAATACATCCCGACAACCAGATATACTAATACCCACGAATCAGTGTGCACAATCGACAAGTTGACCAAAGTTGCCTCGAGGGCACATACTAGCGCTGTGGTTGGCGCAAACACTAATACTGTGAAGTTTTGATTCCCAGCATTTCCAGCCAACGAAATCGCCAGTCGACTTCCAATATGTATCCCGCTTAATCTAAAAAGAATTGCAGTTAAACAACTTATAATCTTATATTTTGGTTCCCCGCCTGATGGAAAACACGTTTTAATCGCTAAGTCGGTTACAACAACGACGAAGACGGGCTCATTAAAACTTTACATTATAGGTTCCAACTATTACTCCTTAATACCGCCAAAACGAAATCAGCTGCTCCAAACAAACCTTGGTGCGTGAGTTTAGTTACCATTTTGTAAGGTCGATCAGTTCCTCAGGCATAAATCTGTGTGGCCCTTTACGTAGGGGTTATTCGCCAGTTAATGCATGCTGCTCTATGACATTTTTTCATCTTTGATTGCAAGTACATTCGTCTAAATGGTAAGTGCCTACAGGCAATTGCTTTGTTTCTATTTGCAACTGACTACCGCATTTGTCTATGTGTACAATTTAGGTTGCCTTCAATTAATTTTTAATGCATATGTCTAAATGATAAGTTCATATGCCACTACCACTACTACCACTACTACCACTACTACTACCACTACCACTACCACTACCACTACTACTACTACTACTACTACTACTACTACTACCACTACTATGCCAATAAACATACTAAACGAATTGAATTAAAAAGGAACCAGTAATTATTATATTGATGGATATTATGTCCGCGTGATTCTCTCACCCTAGATGCTAGGCGGTACCAGGAATAAGGAATTAATGTGAGTAGGGCGTATTGGTAGGGGGGAGTGGCTGTGCAGGCAGCGTTATCTATAGTAAAAACAGCCGTAGCTGATAATTTATTGTTTGGTGGAGTCGCATGTAAACCGTAGCTAATAAAGCGCGGGGCATGGTTTGAAACCGTGCTAAATGCGTAGCAATACGTATCAAACGTTTTTCATTTTTTAGTATTCATATTGTACTGTGACATAGATGCATGCACACTTTATTACTGAAGACAACGAATGTGAAATTTTCAGGCAAGGTCATATTCGTTAATAGCCTTTAGCTTGCTAGAACTTCTCTTCAGTTGAAATAAAAAATAATTGTGTTACAGCCACAACTAAATTGAACAATTCAAGAGTTGTGCCCCTTCCCGATCTCATGATATGGAATCTTACACAACAGTGGTCATGACTACTGCAAGTACTGTCAAGTATGTGCCTGGGATTTGCTACGTTCCACCAAAATTGTTTGAATCGAGGACTGATTGTGACCCTGTCACAGTGGGAGTAGCAATGACCAAGGCAAAGACCCTTATTATTCTACCAATATAGTTCGAATGTCAAAGAATACAACACCGATTAACGTAACGATTTATAAAACCTGCGAGTTACTATTACAGCAGCGCTGGGATAACTCCATGAAAATGGACGTCGAGAAGTCGTAATATATAGAATATAATCGGGATTTGTATTCTCGTCGTGGAATAGATCGGGCCATAACCGTGACGTATTATGAGTAGTACATCCCTCCCGATAAACGCCGCGAGAAATCGTGTCACTGGTGGAGGAGTCAAGAAGCAAATCGTAGGCACATACGTGACGACATCAGGATAACACTTGTGTAGTTATATTGTTGAACGGGGTCGACCGATGCAAAATCGGGAAAGTGAGAGCCATGCTTAAATGGTCAATATAGTACAATAAAGCTATTGTCCGTCTTTTTTTATCTATTTCTAAATTTTAGAAGTAATATATTTTTAAAATAACTAAATGCTTTCAACCTTACAGGGTATAAAAACCTTAAAAAACACACGCCTGTTGGATTTTTTGACTGCCATTCTGGGGCATTTTAAACTTGATATGGTCCAAAATGTGTTCTTATTACATTTAAGTGTATTTTTGCAATGCTTACGTAAATATTAGGATGATTTCTGACCAACTATCCAGCAAACATTGAAATTCCTTATTTCTGTACATTTTGGTGGCATTTTGATTTAGTTCAAAATGCTGTTTGAATGCATACAATAATATTCTTGTATCCAACGCAACACCATTACAATAATTTTTGTCAATCCATCGATGCAAAATGAGTATTTTATAAGAAATTTAACATATTAGTACAGTTTGCAATCATCTTGGGTGTAATTTTGAATAATAAATATATGTAATAAAAAGATACACGATTACACACATAGTTCATTTTGTAATTAAAAATGTTATGAATTAAGACTAAATGTCAAAGTCCGTGCACACATTTGTGCGAATGTTCTTCATTTGAACCAAGTGGCGGCCATCTTGGATGCCATCTAGAATAAGATTAAATCACCAAAAGTGGATCGTATTTTTGTTAAAAGAGATATAGGCTACAAAATATGCAAAAACGTATTCTATACACCACCACGTAGGGTTCTCAGAACATTCACGCGGACGTTATATCCATCTAGTATCGTTTAATAATACATGTAAATGTTGACTGCTACCATAGCAAATGCCGGGCGAGTGCTTTCCCGTGGATAAGAAACGTACCAGCATTTGGTTTCCATTCCCATTAATACAAATGATACAAATATTTACAGGTTCCCTTTTAAGATCAGATACCACTAAATAATAATGTTCCTATATTACTAATATTCAATAGTCTGACCCAACCAATTTTGACGCGAACTAACACTGATTTCTAGTGTTTCACAAACCCGACACCATATATGGGGAGAAAGTTCCACTTGTGTACTGAACATTAAACAACGTAGGAAAACAGTGAGGTTTCTTAAAAGAAAAAGAAAATTGAATTTTACCACTATGTGTTCGATCAAATGTCCACATCCGGTATAGGAGTACTACACTCCTATGTGTGAAAATGTAAACAAAAAAGTAGATCCAGCCTGTTTTATGAAATAACAAACCATTCATCTCCAAACCTATAAAGATGGACAGAAACCAGTGTTCTGAGATGGTATAACCATGCTTTGATTTACTGTCATGTGTTTATAAAAAGAAATAAAGCATGTTACACTGAGTTGTCACTTCCAAATTGGTGTCATTTGCCCCTTAATTCCATCCATTCAGTTACATTTGTCTAGATACATTCGTCTACATCCTTATTGGCAAATGAATACTACTATTGGTGTTTAGTTACCTTTCAATGTTTATTAATTTTAGTAGTAGAAGTATTTGTAGTTGTGTATTTTGATAAACACACATACATGTATGGCACTTTTCATTTAGACGCAGGCATTTAAATTGAAGGCAACCTTAATTGTACACATAAACAATGCGGTAGTCAGTTACAAAAAGGCACAAAGCAATTGCATGTAGGCACTTACCATCTAGATGAATTTACTTGCAAACAAAGATGAAAAATGTCATTTTTCAAAGCAGCAGGCATTAACTGACTAACCCCTTCCATAGTTATAATGTAAACAAAGTCCGACTCATGCAATTCAGGGTTTTAATAGCACAACTCCGTTAGTTCAAAGCTTTTTAACAATATCAATAAATATTTTACTGCGGGGAAATCAAATAGCATAAATCATTTTTTTATCAAACTTTGAACAAAAAAATCAACTCAAATTATTGCTTTCTGACTGAAAGTTCAAACAACAAATATTTCCATAAAGGAAAAAAATGGTTGTGATAAAGGTTATCGTAAATAAATCATAGCGATATATTTTTTCAATCAAAATTTAATATCCTTCATAGTTGCGTGCACACGAAAATTCTACGAAAACTATTGAAAGGTTATTTTGCTGTAAGAATGATTGAGATCGGAGTAACTGACAGGAAAACAACATCTGTCTGACCAAACATCTACACTTAAGAGACTGTGGGTGTTCGCACTTATTTGTGTGCCGATGACAATCGATGATTTACCCCAGTCGTCTATTTCGCATGGATCGCTATGCCCTCATGTGCAAAGTAATGTGGTTGACAGCGGCTGTTACGTAATAAGACAGAATTTTCAAATTATGTGTAAGCAGCTATCAAATCGTTTTCCATTTAAATATTTATGTGACAACATTCTAGTACAAACAAGACTAATGGTGATGCAACGCATTAAAGACGTCGCGAATGTTGTTGAAACTTGACTAAATGGAAGAAGATGCAGTTTAGTAGCACACCATCACTTTCCAGTGATACCGAGATATTATCAGATGACAAATCTCGGTATCAAAGGACCCGCTATTTATTTCATATTGAAGGTAAGATTATCAGATAAATATCTCTATTTGCAGTTTTTGTATTTCAATAGAATTAATTAGTGTCACCTCCGAATAGCCATGGGTCATATAATCACAATTTCAAACAAGAGGCCCAAAAGGGCCTATGCTCTACTGGCATGGCTTTTGTGGTCATATCAATCCAGAGCATGTATGTATGGGTAAAAGGCAACAAACATATAGTTTATGTTTTGTGTTTGGGTTACCTGAAAACGTAGCACGTTCAACATCTGAGCCCAGAAAGTATTGTAAGCAGATAAGTTGCATGAACTATTTTAATATGTGCCAAGTAAAAGTCATCCGACAAAAAGAAAAATGCTTTCAAAACTGTACTCATAGTAAAATTTTCTGTAGTTTTGAAAGTTAAAAAAAGTTGGTCAAAAGGTCAAAGTCAAGGGCATCCTAGGACAACATTGATCAATTTGAACAAACATTCACAATCAATTGTGCTGAGATGGATGCACGAGCACACAAAAAGATTTTCAAACCTTTCCAGATTTATGTTTACCAAACCTGTGAACCCTGGGTGTGGCCAGTAATGATACCAGGTGCATAACTTAAACATTCACAATCAATTTTGTTAAGATGAATGCGCAAACTACAGAACTTAAAGCTAAAAAATGGCCTTTGGGCTTGCAACAAGAACAAGGCAGAGTAATTCACAAAATCAACTGCAGAAGCAAAAAGCAAATTGTCTCTCAAAATCCTAGACTTGCAAATTGTCTCCCTTAACTCTAGACTTGAATTAACATATACATGTAAACTTGGCTAAAAATAGAATTCGCTCATGCAGACCTGGCTAAAAATAGAAAGCATTTCTTTAAAACTTTCATGGCCCATAATCTAGGCATTCATGGGCGGATCTTGCTGGTTTTCGAAAGGAACCAAGCTCTAATGGATATCTAGATACTGTACAAGTTTCATCGAGATATAATCAAAACTGAAGACTATATCGTGTTCACAACCAATTGTTTACACAATAGCATTTTTTTATACTATCAAGGGCCATAATCTAGGCATGCATGGGCGGATCTGGCTGGTTTTCGAAAGGAACCGAGCTCTAATGGATATCTAGATACTGTACAAGTTTCATCGAGATAAAATCAAAACTGAAGACTGTATCGTGTTCACAAGCAATTGTTTACAGACGCACGACCGCACGGACGCACGACCGCACGGACGCACGGATGCACATACTACGTACACATTACCATCGCATAAGCTCTTCTGGCCTTTGGCCAGTAGAGCTAAAAATGGAGGGTACGAAATAGCTAGGTTACGGAATGACTTAGTTCCCATCCAATTTACTATACTCAAGATTTACAGTATGTCACGGACCGTGGACCTATTTATAGGTCCGTGAGTATGTTAATCATGTGTAATTTTAACCGAACTGTCTACCTATTGATACATGTTAATAATATTTTTTAACATATTCAAAGACATAGTAGACACAGTAGAGTATTGTGGACCGAGACTATCGATACCGTGATTTCTTAACTACTGTGACGAAAAACATGATGAATGCCTTTGCAAATACTATTTGATTTTTATGCTGAAACTCAATAAATTAAACTATCTTTAGATGTATATGTTAATTTGCTTTACAATTACATGACGATATTCACAAAACGTATCAGGCCGAAAGCCTTTCAACGCTTTAAGCGCTTTGATTATAAAATACCACCAATGAAGCTATAAAATACCACCAATGAAGCAAATTCAGCACCGAAATGTGCAATCGTTTGTTGATCATTATGAATAAAAATACTTCACGAGATTACTTCATCAAAGTTTTGTACTTTGCAAACATACCTAAGTAATTCTACTACTCAAAATATCAACAATTTAAACGAAAAGTTCCATAAACGCTCATGTTTAAGTTCATGTTTCGGTTCTTATCCGTTTTTGTACAAATCCATTTTATTTGCTTTTATTATAAACAAAAATACGAAGCCGCCAACATTTACAATCACCCGTTACTCATTTAATAAAACTAACGCCTGGGTGGTTTAACTTTCGCGCAAAATTACCACGTGACTAAACACAGGGCGGAGCTAGTCGGTCAAATAAGGGCGAACACCAAATAAGTTTATTTTATGCAGATCACCAAAATTAGAGTCTATTTTGGTGATCTGCATAAAATGGCGCGAGTTTTCTCGGCCTGCGGCCTCGCTTCGTTTTCTTTAGATCGCCAATATAAACTTTAGCATATACGTAAAGTGTTAAAGTGTATACGACTGTACGAAAATAAAAATGTAGAAATAAACTTCTGGCTAAATAACAACCATATATCAGGCAAATTCAACGGAATATGCACTCTACAAACAAATACATCCATTCAAACCAAAAATTATAACCACTCGGACAAAAATCATCAAGCAATTTAGAACCAATCAAGTGCATTTGCGAAATGCAAACAGCCAAAAAGCAAACTAATTCCACTTTTAACTGTCATACTTGACTGCACATTTGCTGCGCCTGGTCCGAGTCATTAGACGCTGTTTCCTGTGATGACGTCAAAGAATAATTTGCAGAATCCCTCCGCGCTAGTCCGATGTCTTTTTTATTCTCAATATAGTCCAAAGGTCTCGGACTAAGATGATGTCGGTCAGATTTATTTATATTATTCACTATCGTTTGCAATGGTTCCTTTAAT
Source organism: Mya arenaria (assembly GCF_026914265.1). Classification (NCBI taxonomy): domain Eukaryota; kingdom Metazoa; phylum Mollusca; class Bivalvia; order Myida; family Myidae; genus Mya; species Mya arenaria. Next base: position 31,769,246 of record NC_069133.1, on the reverse strand, counting down.
GGCGATGACTGGCTTGAACTTATTTTCTTCACCGGACTACTTAGCATCCGGGGCCCACTATTATTAGCATCATTGTTATTTGTCTGCGTTTCCATATTGGAAGACTTCAAATTGTTTCTCGCTCCCAGAGCATAGTCGTTTTTGATCGTAAGATCGTTGTATTCAATACTGCTATCGGGTGTAGGTCGGCTGGTACGAGACCGATCACTACTATAGTCACTTCCGGCGCCTAAATCCGAGAAGGAATTCTGTTTCCGTTCAATCGCATTATTTAAAGGTGCTGTTTCAGCCTGTTCCGGTGTACCAATAGAGTGTCGCGACCCGGGCCTCCTTGAACGAAGGATGGCAATTTCTAGTGGCGTCAGTTCCCGGCCTCTGACGTCTTGGCGTCCATGGATTTCAACGGAAGTGTTCAAATGTCTTTTATTTCTCGCGTATAATTCACTATCGGTCGATGTTGACCGTTTCACAGTGTCATGAAAAGTAACGCGTTGGTTCCCGTTTCGCCGAGAGCGGCTGCGTCTGTCGAGGGAATGTGTGGATCCCTTCCGGCGTGAGTTTGCAAGGTTTGCGCCGGGAACTTCCGCTAATGGCGGAAGGGATATTTCATATCTCTCTTTTTCGTCCTCAGATGAATTAGCGTCACCAAAACCACTTTCACTTGCGGTTAGTTCACTAGGCAATGAGCTTGGGCGTTTCTTTTGCCCTACAGTGTGGAGTTCGATTGAACCGCCATGATAAGAAGCGCTCTTGACTATCGTGTCATTAGAAATCATAAAAATTGGCTCATTTAACGGCACATAATCAAGAATGCGAAACTGCCACTGCTGTTTAATAGTCAGAATCGTCCAAAGTAATATCCAGAACACCATGTAAACGACCTCAAGAACGAGACACGTTAGTAAAAGGGAGTCGCGCGTCTCCCTATAAAGGGTTACCATATCATACAAAATGGGCCCTCGCAGCAGCCCGAGCGTTATCAAGGAGACGACGGCCGCCGTATGCGTCCGATAGTCTTGGCAACTTCCATGCACGATCATAGTCTGTTTCCGATAAGTCTCGGGATGATGACGCTTGTCTATGATTTTGAATTTTTCCTGAAAATAATTTGCTCCGTACGTGTAGATGAAATAAGTGGACCCTATTAATACTATTCCACTGAGACCGTACAAAAATAGAACCACTTCGGGTCCTAAAAAAATGTCAACATTTTCATGATATTTGTCATAATTGACCGCCACTTTATACACTACTTCAACACCACAATGCGCAAAAAGCGCCTCAACAGTCATAAATAGTAACTGAGTCGCAAACAATATACTAAAGACCTTATTTGTGAACCAAAACACTGCGGAGTATCGGACGGCTAACATAATAAGCCCCGCCGCCAAATATACAAACGCCACGTGTAATGTGGTGTCATGTGTCCAACCACCGACGGGAGGGCGTGGCGTCGGCACCACGTAGAACGACAGGTTGTTCTGAACGGTGACGTTTGATTGGCTGATGATGTTGCTGGTTGACGCGCGGTCCGCCGAGAACAGGAAGTCCAGGTCACATGACCAGACGGCGTCTGTAAATAGACAAGATACACATGTTTACAGCCAGTTCCAGTAAAATCGTTGCCGGGTGATGAGTAGAATATAGGTTTGCGGAAATTTCATTGAAAATACGTTCTTTAAAGTATGTTGTTGTTTTTTATATCAGTATCAATGATGTCTGATACTACAGACGAATGACAACAGTTTCACTAGTTTTCCTCTATTTTTGAGGAATATATTTATAAGAATTTCTCTGTTGGCATTAATACATGTATTTGGTAAAAATTGTATATCTTATCTGTATTACAAATGTCAATTGCATTAAATGTTTTTAGCTCTTTTCACAATTTATTTTATATATGTTGAGTGTAATATAAAGCTAAATAACGAATAAAGTCTCTTTGAAAAGACATGGAAACGACTTTCTGAGTAAGGTAGTTTTTTAGTGTCACATAAGTAATAGTGTAATCAGCTGAAGTTATGATGGAACAAATCGAATGGAATTAGTTCATGCGTTTTAAAAGAACTTGATAGTCGATGTGTTTTGCAATGTTTTACAGTCCTAAGATTTGTATCTGAGGTAATGTGATTCAAGCGGACGCCATTTTACATTGTTGGCGGTTAAAGGTCTAAACGGCGCCAAAATGTGGGTGACCCTTCAAAGGAGTTTTTACTTGATTTTCTTATCGTGTTTTGTTTGCAATTTAGTACGCTTGTTTAAAACCAGTGTAGCCGCATTTTCGCCTTGATTGTGAGTTTCAGAGTCCTATCCTTGCTTTATTGGATTTCAGTCTATCAATATCGAGATACTTTTAACTGACCGTACAATTCCAATCTCATTCAATCAAAACAACTACACATTGTATTTCATTTTGTTTGTAAATTCACATTGATTCTTGCTCAGAACATCAATTTATTTCTATTTACCCTCAGCCAGTGGACAAAAAAGGAGCCATTTCCCGACTATTATGAATGATTATTACAGGGTCTGCACAATAAACGTACTCGGCGGAAACTAACCCCCGGTGCCCGGTTCTCACAAAACCCTGGGATACAATAGACCGGTAGCGACCGCTAGCCGTGTTTTAGACACGTTAAACGCTTAACTGGGAGAAAAAAAGCTGAGTAAACATAAAAATTCCACTGTGTCAATATAAATTTTCGCGTAATGGTCAAGCTGGACTAAGGGCATAAATAAGAAATGACTTTGCTCATTTTCAAAGTAAATTAGACAGAACGATCTTCGATACCTATGTTATTATGCATTGGTTTTGAACCTTCTACGGTGCGTTTAAGCCCACTCATTTAACTTAAACCGAAATTGGTTCTCCTGGAGGACAAATTACACCAATTCGGAAGTGCCTTCTCCTTAGTACATGCGTTAAGTCTTTTAATTTACACATGACAATGAATCAAAGCATGGTTAAACAATCTTAGACCATTTGGCTATAAAAAAATGTGGATTTTGAAATTTTCAAATATTTGATATATCTTATTCATTATATATCATATAATAGCTTTTTTCTGTAAAGACAGACAAGTGAACGTGATTTCGAGTGCAAATATGTAAAAAATATAAAAAATCCTCGCAAATACACGATTTTGATTGTGAGGTCTGCTATTTTCAAAGAATTTCAAAATCTTCATTTTTTTAAATACAACTTAAAATTAAATTTGATTTTCTTGGAAATTATTTTTACATGTAAATTAATAAAGTTTATAAAAACGAAAAATAAACGGTTATCTTAAAGGGCAAGTCAGAAGTGCCTACTCATTGCTACATGCCTTATTTCATTTTATTAACACATGGCAGTGAATCAAAGCATGGTTATACCATCTCAGACCATTGGCCACCTTCCATATTTAGGTTTTGAAGCTTAATGGTTTGTGATTTCAGAAACAAGCTGAACATGCTGGATCTTCTTGGTCTACCTTTGGTTGTATATATGTTCATCGCATTGTTTGTCATCGTACATCGGATATGGCCATTTTACCGAATAATTTTACTTTTCTTAAAAAAAACGTACCTTTTTTAACGTTGTTTGATATTTAGTACACAAGTGGAGCTTTCTCCCCATATATGGTGTTGGGGGTCGTGAAGTTCTAGAAATCAGCGTCAACTTGCATGCAAATTGGGCAATTGACTAAGGAATATATAGGAAATTATTTAGTGGTCTGACCTGGAGAACCACTTTTGATTGACAATCTTAATGGTTTCTTATGGAAAGTGGATGATAATGTGGTCAGAATTTACACCGGCATAAATTAATGATCAGAGATGGGGAGGCAATGTGTAAAATAACAAGAGGCCCAAAAGGGCCTATGCTCTACTGGCATGGCTCTTGCGATCATTTTCAATCCAGACCATGTATGTATGAGTAATAGGCAACAAATATATAGTTCACTTTTTGTATTTGGGTTAGCTGAAAACGCTGCACGTTCAACATCTGAGGACAGAAAGTGTTGTAAGCAGATTAGTTGCATGAACTATTTTAATATGTGCCAAGTAAAGGTAATCTGTGGATAAAAATATTTGCTTTCAAAACTGTACTCATCGTCAAAATTTCATTTCTGTAGCTTTAAAAATAAAAAGTCGGTCAAAGGTCAAAGTCACGGACATCCGAGGATAACATTAATGTTGTTTGCAAAACTGTTCACATGGTCAAAATTTCATTACTGTAGCTTTAAAAATTAATAAGTAAGTCAAAAGGGGTGGGGCCAGCTTTTGCCCAGGGGGCATTATTTCAAATGTTTTCAATTGCATCATATGATGCTCCACAACAAATATCAAAGGTGTGGGCCTTGTGGTTTGAAACAAGAAGATTTTGAAAACATTTCTTAAATAAGTCTCTAAGAAAATAGTGACACCCAGGGCAGTGCCAGATTTGACCCAAGGGGCATAATTTGAACAACCATGGTAGTGGACCACTAAATAAAGCCTTGTTCAAAATAGCAAGGATTTGCATAGTGGTTTCAGACAAAAAAGTTTTTAACATTTCCCAATTTAAGGGGGGGGGGGGGGGGTCCGTCCCTCACAAAGAAAAGATAACTCTTTCCTGGGCCTCCGCCAACGTCGCCGAGGCCGTTTGCATTTGCCGCACTGGTCCTTTGCGGGACAATCTCCGTAGGGGGGGGGGGGGCAGTAATGACCCCAGGGGCATAATTTGAACATATCTTCACAAGCAATTGTGACTTTACATGTAAACTAAGCTAAAAATAGACTTCGCTCATGTAGACTTGGCTAAAAATAGACTTAGCTTAAAATAACATTTTTTATACATTCAAGACCCATAATCCAGGCATGCATGGGCAGATCTGGCTTGTTTTCAAAGAAGACTGTATCAGGTTCACAAGCAATTGTTTACAGACGAACTGATTTTTTAATACTTTCAAGGCCCATAATCTAGGCATGCATGGTCGGATCTGGCTGGTTTTCGAAAGGAACCGAGCTCTAATGGATATCTAAATACTGTACAAGTTTCGTCGAGATACAATCAAAACTGAAGGCTGTATCGTGTTCACAACCAATTGTTTACAGACGCACGGACGCACGGATGCACATACTACGTACACATTACCATCGCATAAGCTCTTCTGGCCTTTGGCCAGTAGAGCTAAAAATAATCAAGCCAATTCTATCTGACCTTTCTGTGTATTTAGACTGCCAGCATTTAAGTTCACATTATATTTTATTGTTATAAGCACTTCTCTCTATGTTCATACATAATATACAAGCCAATCAGATTCATTATTGTCAAATTTAACCTAAGATTTGAAATTCGAACATTGTGTTTTGTTAAAAACTATGTTGACCAACATAGAGTTTTGTAATATATATATCAGTGAAAATTAGACTTGTGATTAAGCAGATCAATATATTTTCTTTGAAATAGAAAAAAAACTTTGTGAAGTTGTGATTTCATCAGAATATTCGGTTTCACACTAAATCAAAATGAGCTTAGAGCAAACACTAGCAGTACTAAACACTAGCAGTAGCAGTAGCAAACACTAGCAGTAGCAAACACTAGCAGTAGCAGTAGCAAACACTAGCAGTAGCAGTAGCAAACACTAGCAGTAGCAAAGTAAGGATGAGACGTTTGAGTGATTGAACGATTAAAACATATAGTTATGTGATTTGGACATTGTATTTACTGATGATAAGGAAACACTTGTGTTTGAAAATAAACTTGAGTGGTACAAAAAACATGGACCCAAGACAGTCAAGGAATGTTTCGATCATGTGTTAAATCATCCAGAATCAGGTGACAGCATGACCTTAACTTTGCTGCGACGTAACCAAAATTAGATATGAAGGATTTAGTCGGATCGCAGATATCAACTACATTGTCAGCCGCTATTTCAGTTATAGCCTACACCATATGCTGAATATTATTTCGGTGAAGATTGGTAAAGAACAATTTATTTGAGATACCGAATATACTCATCCTCGAATACACTTCTGAAGCACGACATTGTAAAAACAGTGTGTTTTTCTGTATTAAATATTCTACTTACTACACATTTATCCACGTACGGTGCATACACATTAAAATACTAAGTTAAGTCAACTCGTGTGATACCCATCAATTACGGAAGCCCTTAATCATTACCGTAGAATGTTAATGGACTCCAGGCCATTGTCCACAGCCCATAAACACTCAGTATCTGTTAACACAGGGCCTCATCTTATGTGGGTAATTGACATGCTCCGGGTTTCACACATTCACTTAACAACGCAAATAACACCAGAACGTCGCTTCTTGTCAGCGAAAATGATCGCCTATTGTTACCGTTGTGATTTATTTAGTAATGGAGACTCAACATGTTAAACATTGGAAATCCTGTAAGCACATTCATATGTGTTATGTTCTTGACTTAGTCGTTTGGCAGGGCATATTCTAAAGACCTGGCCTGGCCTGCAGGCTCAGCATTTTTGTGTCGAGAAATGCCCTTTCGGAACTCATGAAAATGGCCGAGGAGTTCCGAGTGGAGCAGGCCGGGACGGCCAGGCCTGATTATATAATATATATTAATCTATAGTAAGAGTACAAGCTCTGAATCTACTGGAACACACTGATATACATGTACCATAATTTGTAAATCATAATAATGAGATGGTGACTAAATCATTATTTTACATTATGAATTCAACAGGGATGAAGCACTTGTATCATCGTCAAATAAGTTATTTTATATTTGAAAAAACAGATCATTTAAATCTGACAACAGCTCTTGCAAACCCCTGGCATAGCGCATGTTATATCTAGTTGTGTTAAAAAAATTACTGCCGTTTGTTATGAAGCTATGAGGATGTACGGAAAGTATCTTAAGTTGTATTGTAATTGTGTAACGGTGCAACTTAATTACAAAACAAGAGCTGTCACAGTATGTGACGAATGCCCCCGAATATGACATTGACCTATGAACAAGGTCTGTACATGAAAAGTTGATCTTGCCCCTACATGTCAAATACTTATGGCAAGTTATTTTAAATTACATGAGAACACCCATACTTGACAACCTACACTCTTATGTCATTATATTCAGCATTCCATTGTCAATAAACACTAAGTGTATCTTTCACCTTAGAGGTAGGGACACGGGTCTTGCACGCGACACGTCGTCTTAATATGTCAAACACATGTGGCAAGTTATTTTAAAATCTGTCCATACAAGAGAAAGTTACAGCCCGGACACGACAACCTATACTCTATGTCCATATGCAGCATTCCATTGTGAATAAACACTAAGTGTGACCTTGACCTTAGATATAGGGAAACGGGTCTTGCACGCGACACGTCGTCTTGGTATGTCAAACAAATGTGGCAAGTCATTTTAAAATCTGTCCATACAAGAAAGAGTAACAGCCCGGACAGGACAACCTACACTCTATGTCCTTATATATGCAGCTTTCCATCGTAAATAACACTAAGTGTGACCTTGACCTTAGAGATAGGGACACGGGTCTTGCACGCGACACGTCGTCTTGATATGTCGAACACATGCGGCAAGTTATTTTAAATTATCTCCATACAAGAGAAAGTTGCAGCTCGGACAAGACAACCTATACTCTATGTCCTTATATTCAGCATTCCATTGTGAATAAACACCGAAGTGTGACCTAGACCTTAGAGGGAGGGACACGGGTCTTGCATGCGACACATCGTCTTGGTATGTCAAAGACATGTGGCAAGTTATTTCAAAATTTGTCCATACAAGAGAAATTTACAGCCCTGACACGACTACCTATACTCTATGTCCTTATATATGCAGCATTCCATTGTGAATAGCACTAAGTGTGACCTTGACCTTAGAGGTAGGGAAATGGGTCTTGTACGAGACACGTCGTCTTGGTATGTCGAACACATGTGACAATTTGTTTAAAATCTGTTCATACAAGTTACAGCCCGGACCCGACTTATTGAGCCGGACACACGGACGGACGGACGGACAGAAAGACGGTGCGATTTTAATATGCCCACTTTCGGGGGCATAAAAATATGATGCCCATTTTAATTCCGGTCAAAACAATTGTTTTCGTATGTCTTATACCACGCCTCCACCAGGTTCGGAGGGAATACCGGGGAAATGCGCCCCTCCCCCCTCTCCGTCAGGTCCTGGAAATACCGGGGATAGCCGGGGAAATGGACCATGTTTTTACCATCCAGGTTGCCCCGCAGTGCCGGGTAAATGCGGTGGTTTTGTCTTCGAGCCAAAAATAGCAGGGAATGGGCCTAACCTAGGGTCCCTGGAGTGCAGGGCATTTGGCGGGGATTTTACCAGCAGTTCCTCCCCGCAGGACGGCGATTTTATCCGGGCTTGGCTGGACTGTAAGTCAAAGTCACCGCTATCCCTCGGACATGGGGGCCGTGGTTTCAATTGACTGGTGCATTAAGATTTGACGGTAACTGAATCTATCATTCAAAACGATACAAGTGACAACTAAATTGTGTTTAAATCCAAATAAGATGTATTCACTAAATACAGACAGAAATGTATATATATATGTTCTTAATAAAATAATGTATTCATTATATCATTTTTATGCAAATTATCCTAACCATTGGTATAAATATTCCTTCGCTAGTTTTTTGTATTGCATCTTTTTTAAAACTTTTGATAACCGACTGGTATTTTACTGATTCAACCAAATGAACGTAAATCAACTGACATTTTTTTGGTTATAAATAAGGAAAAAATGGCCTGGCCCGGCCTTGTATTTGGCAGTAATACTTAGCGAGGAATCTTCTAGCACTTATGAATGTCTCACACCACTTTTGCATGGTTTGAGTATCCATTCAAGGGGCCCTGAGCAAAGGCATGTTCTAAAACCTGGCCAGGTTTTATACATATTGAGAGTACACGCTCTGAATATATTTAAACGCAGTGATAGACCTTTATACAGAAAAAACTGCATGTTTAATGTAATGATATTTTCTGAGTGTTATTAAGAAGGTAGTTTAATTTATATAAGAACGAATTATCCGCAGAGGCATGACCTCCATAGTTACAAGAACCTATGAAAACAAAGAACGGATTGAGAAAGGTGAATCGGATATTAATTGTTCCTTACGGCACTGAGACCATCAGTTTTTCTCTGATCCAATCAACACCTGGATAATCCATTAATCCCGTCAGTGATCAGAGATAATCTCAAGTTAAAAGCTTATAAGCCACACCTTTGGTGTTAACGAGATTTGCAGACCTTCATGGGTCGCGCCAATCTTTCAAGTACTTGTAATTGCCCGAGGGTTGTGCCCGACTTGTACATCGTGGTTCGGTATTTCGATGAATGGGATTTATAGACACAATAGTAAAATTTATACGAAATAAATAAAAAAGAAAGTTATGAAATACGACTAAATATATTATGAACAATGCATCTTGAATATATATATATCCAATGATGCACATATTTCCCCTCAAAGATTTTCTCAGTATTCATCGATATTGTTATAAAGATGAAAGGGGCATTGTCTCACGTTTCTGTCACTGTGCCAGGACGTCAACGGCCTGAACTAATGGCGTCTGTTTATCACATCTCACGCTACCATGGGCAAGCACGCCGCAAGGGGGTGGGGAGAGATGGGATGATACATGTATAGGTTTACAGTGGAATTGATAGGAAACCATTTGCATCGCGGCAATGTCCACATAAGTGGGACCAAATGTCCACATAAGTGGGACCATTCCTGAACAAAACCAACACTTAACACTTGCTTTACACTAAGTCCACGGCCTCTAAACGCCAGCTCCACCACTTTACGGTTGTGCAAAGAAAAAGAGCTGTCGACACTTCCGTGATGGAGCTATGCCCTATGTTTACATGAACAAGCATGAGTATGATTTATATATTATTTGATAATTTCATTTAACGGATATATTTCGAAAATCGGAGAATGTGGCACCGTGTAAGAACACTTCTACTGTAGGCTGGTTACTATTTTGTTTCAAAATTGTGCAAACTGTGGTGTCAGGAGCTTTTCTCCCGAATCGGACTTGTGCATATTTTGACATCTGATTGCTTAGCAAGTACATTTTGGTGCTTACACACCCCGTAATAACATTCTCACGCATGCAAACATAACTGTTATGTATAGTACCTATGCCGGAACACAACTAAACTGATAAGCACCTCTTAAAAAGGAAAAATGCACAAATTTATAAAAGTGGTGGCGCTGTTGCCCTAGTGATGGCGCTATCGAGTATGTTTTGCGCTTGAAGTAATATAAAAAGTAAACGCTTTTGGAATGAATACAACAGTTGCTATGTTTATCATTCATTGAACATTATGCTGGTTATGCATACTACTTGCGGAAACAAAACTCTACGCGAACTACCTTAACCTTACTGAAAACTATTTCGAAAACAAATGGCTAGGTGCTGTTAATTTTACAATATAACTATAATTATCTATCATGTATGTCCGGTTATGAGAGAGGTATTCTTGCATACCGGACGTGTGTTTCCGGTCATTTGACCAATGCTGGGAAAACGCATCTTACATCACCATGTAAGATGAGTTATGCGCAACAACGCGCTACTTCTTTATTCTTTTATTGTATGGTTTATGAAAATTACATTATTTCATTTCAATAAAGCGCAATCAATTATATAAGTATGCAATTCATTAAAATATATAATGAATACTCGTAAAAACGCCATTAAAATAGTTACTATTTGACATCAAAAGTGATTTAAAAGTACTGCGCTTTATGACGTCAGTAAACAACGTTTCACGCGCTTTTTGGTAAAATGTACAAAAGTGCGTTTTCTACCTCAATTCTTCCACAAATTGATAATTTTAGATATGCAAGAAAAAAAAATCATGTTTTTCCGGTCCGGATCGAAAAATCCGTCCTTCGGCCACGCTGCGTGGCCGGTAACTCGGCAAACCTCGTTACCGGCTTACGCGCGTGCACTCGGGTCGGATTTTTCTATCCGTACCGGACACACATGATAGATACTTATAGTTATATTGTAAAATTAACAGCACCTAGCCATTTGTTTTCGAAATAGTTTTCAGTAAGGTTTGGGTAATTTGCGTAGAGTTTTGTTACCGCAAGTAGTATGCATAACCAGCATAATGTTCAATGAATGATAAACATAGCAACTGTTGTATTCATTCCAAAAGCGTTTACTTTTATATTACTTCAAGCGCAAAACATACTCGATAGCGCCACCACTAGGGCAACAGCGCCACCACTTTTATAAATTTGTGCATTTTTCCTTTTTAAGAAGTGCTTATCAGTTTAGTTGTGTTCCGGCATAGGTACTATACATAACAGTTATGTTTGCATGCGTGAGAATGTTCTTACGGGGTGTGTAAGTACCAAAATGTACTTGCTATGCAATCAGATGTCAAAATATGCACAAGTCCGATTCGGGAGAAAAGCTCCTGACACCACAGTTTGCACAATATTGAAACAAAATAGTAACCAGCCTACAGTAGAAGTGTTCTTACACGGTACCACATTCTCCGATTTTCGAAATATGTCCGTTAAATGAAATTATCAAATAAAATATAAATCATACTCACGTTTTTTATGTAAACATAGGGCACAGCTCCACCACGGAAGTGTCGACAGCTCTTTTTCTTTGCACCACCGTAAAGTGGTGGAGCTGGCGTTTAGAGGCCGTGAAGTCATATTTCGCTCTACTGTGAAAACAGCTGAAAGATGATATAAATCAATATCTGGTATATTTCTGTTAATGTACTGTGTCCTTTGAATGAGGCTAAGAGAACGTGGTGGGGATCGAACCATGAACTCTTTTGTGGCAGGCAAATACCTTTACCACTGGACCACTCTCACCCACCCTTACTAATAAAACTCTATAAAATGAATGAAGAACAAGCCTCGCTGCCAGAACCTGGGACCCCCCTGCCTCTTCCAAACATTCAAGACGCTATTGCTCTAACAACTTGAAACATCATTTTTGTTTCTATAATTAGAATTTCGGACACCAAGTTTGAACATTGTTTACCTTTCATAAGTGGTACACTCATATTCGACGAAAATATGTTTAAACATTTTGAATAAAAACTGAATGACTAAATGTTTAGCACTATATTGAAAATTGAAAATCTACATGACATCTGATGTTCCATGTATTATCAGATGTTTTGGTATCTTGGTATGTAAAAGGTCCACTTTTACGACCCGTGGAGTATCATGTTTTTTCGTGACCCTACTGTAGACTTTCTGTCAGCGTTTGTGACAAAATATTCCCGTTTAGTTGTCAATCAATTAACATTGCGCGAGCTTCTAATGATAACTTACTATAAATAACAAGTTTTTCGGGAAAGTTTGTTGTTCTGATGGCTAAAGTAAATTCAGTCGAGTTAGTGAAAATATGCAATCTGAAGGATAAATGAGTTGAAAAGAGAGTAAATTTCAGTTTAATTACGTAAAAATATAGTTCGTTTTCGAATATTAACGCAAACCACAATAGCTCTTGTACAAAGTTATAATTTCAAGTGAATATCTCCGTTTATCATCAGCATTTCGAATTTTCCCACGTATTGTCTGTCTGGCAAATGGACCTTATAATATTTAATTGGTAAAACTAATAAATAAAAGTGAATCATCACGCAAGATAAAAGTAGCACGCATGCAGGAACTATATGTTTCTGATGTAAATGTATTGGAAAACTTGAGAAATATTTTATTGTTGAACACTAATTTCGGTTTTACGTTGTGCATTATCACAATGGTAAAACGGTGATCGTTTATTACCGCATAAATAAAACCTTAAACAGCCGAAAGTCCAAAAGCCTTTTACTTACATGGTAATTTCAGCATTGTCGATAATATCGAATAAATGTTTTTGGTTGTTTCATTCTAATTAATGTAAGATTAATGTCAGCTAAATTCTCTTGGTGCATTCAAATATTTTTTTTAAAAATACCACATCCATGCAGTAATAAATACATTATTCACTTTATGCATTAGAAGATTGTATAATTGATATGTTGATACTAGTTTTGTTTTTGCAGCAGCCTTCTTATCGTATCTATCCTAAAACCAGGTCAACGATATCTTGACAAATAGAGAAGTCATCTTTATCATTTTGTATTATATGACAGCGAATATAACAGATAGATCAATCATTTTTACAAAGATTTGATGATCAAGAAATACTTTAATCATCTATCACTTATGGTGTAACTAAAACTGAAACTACAATAGTTCTCTTCATAAAACTTTGCAAAGAGTCATATACAACTAATAACCTTTTTAGGTAAAAGCATCACTTATCGTGAATATGTTCAAAAGTACATTCTTATATTATAAATCTTATCGGTCTTTTTTGTAAACTAACAATGCAGCAATATTCATATGCATGCGCATGTTTTCAAAATAACTGCGTTTTGTACGATTAAAGCTTTTTTCCTTCTTAATCAGATATTCACATGCACAGTTCATTGCGCTCGATTGGATTTGAATTCAATACGCAAATATTGGTTGACTTTATTTCGATATAAACAAAATTTCATTTAATTTGATTTAACATGTTCACTCATGCGCGAAAAAAACAAACAAGACCGTGTCATGAACCATGTAGGGTATGCCTAAGGAAGTACGAATTGGCTGGGAACGAATGTACAATTGCTTATTAACCATGATATCGTCAAAAACTGGGCAACGCTTTACACGCTCAAAATAACTATTCTCTGTATTCCTTTGGTTGAATCAACGGAAATAAGCGCATAAAACAAATCAAAACAAATTGCATTATGCCATCGACTGTCATGATTCAATAAATACATCGAAAGGACGTATTCGAATGAGTAAATGCAGATGGCACCTTGGCGTTACGCGCAAAGCACATGCTGAAACCATCTAGACGAACACTTATATTCAAATCAATGAATTGATGCTGTTTTTTTAACTTTCCTCCAGGAAAATTGTTTACCTATCACAAAACAATTGCAATGAATACTAGAATATCACCATTGATTAAATGTCACTAAACAACAATTCTACTCTGGAAATATCGCTGAACACAAGAGAAGTCCCCCCTGAAGATATCGTTGGAAAAAAGACAACTCCCTCCATGAAGATATCATGGAAACAAGACAAGTACTTCCCTGAAGATATCATGGGAACAAGACAAGTCCTTCCCTAAATATATCATGTAAACACGACAAGTTTTTCCCTAAAGATATCATGAAAACAAGACAAGTCTCTCCCTAAAGATATCATGTAAACAAGACAAGTCTCTCCCTAAAGATATCATGCAAACAAGACAAATCCTTCCCTAAAGACATCATGTAAACAAGACAAGTCCCTCCCTGAAGATATCATGTAAACAAGACAAGTCCCTCCATGAAAATATCATGGAAACAAGACAAGTCCCTCCCTGAAGATATCATGGGAACAAGACAAGTCCCTCCCAGAAGATATCCTGTAAACAAGACAAGTACCTCCCTGAAGATATCATGTAAACAAGACAAGTCCCTCCCTGAAGATATCATGGGAACAAGACAAGTCCCTCCCTGAAGATATCATGTATACAAGACAAGTCCCTCCCTGAAGATATCATGTGAACAAGACAAGTCCCTCCCTGAAGATATCATGGGAACAAGACAAGTCCCTCCCTGAAGATATCGTGTAAACAAGACAAGTCCCTCCATGACGATATCGTGTAAACAAGACAAGTCCTCCCTGAAGATATCGTGGGAACAAGACAAGTCCTTCCCTGAAGATATCGTGGAAACAAGACAAGTCCCTCCCTGACGATATCGTGGAAACAAGACAAGTCTACCTGATGATATCGTTGAAACAAGACAAGTCCCTCCCTGACGATATCGTGGGAACAGGACAAGTCTCTCCCCGACGATATCGTGGGAACAAGACAAGTCCCTCCCGGACGATATCGTGGGAACAAGACAAGTTCCTTCTTAAAGATATCGTGGAAACAGGGCAAGTCCCTCCCTGACGATATCGTGGGAACAGGGCAAGTCTCTCCCTGACGATATCGTGGGAACAAGACAAGTCCCTCCCTGACGATATTGTTGAAACAAGACAAGTCCCTCCTTGACGATATCATGGAAACAGGGAAAGTTCCTTTTTAAAGATATCGTGGAAACAAGACAAGTTCCTCCCTGAAGATATCATGGAAACAAGACAAGTCCCTCCCTGAAGATATCATGGAAACAAAACAAGTCCCTCCCTGAAGATATCGTGGAAACAAGAGAAGTCCCTCCCTGAAGATATCATGGAAACAAGACAAGTCCCTCCCTGAAGATATCATGGAAACAAGACAAGTCCCTCCCTGAAGATATCATGGAAACAAGACAAGTCCCTCCCTGAAGATATCGTGGAAACAAGAGAAGTCCCTCCCTGAAGTTATCATGGAAACAAGACAACTCCTCCCTGAAGATATCGTGGAAACAAGACAAGTCCCTCTCTGAAGATATCGTGGAAACAAGACATGTACCTCCCTGAAGATATCGTGGAAACAAGACAACTCCTCCCTGAAGATATCGTGGAAACAAGAGAAGTCCCTCCCTGAAGATATCATCGAAACAAGACAACTCCTCCCTGAAGATATCGTGGAAACAAGACAAATACCTCTCTGAAGATATCATGGAAACAAGACTAGTCCCTTCCTGAGGAGATCGTGGAAACAATATGTGTCTTGCATATCTCACAGAGACTTTCAATTCAAAAGCCACTGCAGAATGAAGTTTTCAAATTTGGAAGTAAAAGGTGAACATTCTTTAGTCGGGTTAAGAAGTGCAAACACGATGGAACTCAAGTTACTTATAATAATATAAAAATTGGTTTAATTGATTTTCAAAGTTGTTATATATTATTCTAAATGCATTTTTCAATCTTACATTTATTAACAACTTTTTTTTTGAAATACTCTTTAATCCACTTTCATACGCAAACAGCATTGACGTATCTCAGTGGGTTGGCGCCGTCAAATCTTGATTACAAAATGTACACGCTGTTGGAATTTGCATAAAAAGAAAGAAAAAAATACAATTATAATAACAAATGAAGAAAGAACGAAAGGCAACCTAATGCACTGCAAAAAACACAACTATTTATTCCTCGTTAACTAAGAACGCGTCGAATGAAATTAATTTCCTATGATTTGTTACACTATGGTTGTTCTACAAATTAATTCATAATTATACTGACCAGACGCCATGATACCATATTTTACTTCCGCTGCTGTAATCGTCACTTCCGGTAGAAGAACGAGGAAAGCAGACGACAAATGGAAGATCGCTGAAAATGGCGGGAACTGCTCCCATAGTTGACGTAACCATTCCCGCTTGATTTTTGACCCAAGGGAATATCCGCTGGAGTCAAGGGCGTGGTCACGACCCAGTTTTGTGCTGTCATTGGCGGCATTACCGACTTTCAACAATGAAAAGAAAACGAAAAGAGGAAGAAAGAACAGGGCGAGCACTATGAGAGCAATATACGTCCGTAACTCTCCGGGGGTTTCCCCGCCCCACAAATCCTCATTATTCAACTTCCGGTATTTTGAAACTCCGAGGTAGGTTATGTAGCAGTGAAGTATAACAACCACGACACAGTAAATAAGTGACCATAGAGAATTGAGACTCGAACTTCGCGTGAACAACTTCATTTTGATTTTCAATTTTACTTGACATTAGAAATTACATTCATTTCAATTCCGATACCGACCCTGTACTTTGGTCGATTTCTTCATAGAAAAACTGTAGTCCGTCCTCTAGGCGTCTTACGGCAATGTTACGACGCTCGTTGTCGTTAAAATTCATTCCTCATTTTCTCGAGCACGCCTCCCGTGTCAGGATTATTTGAGAGGATTAAACATTCCTTAGCCTCACAACCTGGCCGCTCCGTAACTGCACTGCCGTCCGGATGCTGAAAAATAAAGACGAATTACGGTAATAAAAGTCCTTCTGTTTTTGACGGTTTATAAAACTACTAGAGTAACAACACTTAAGTTAAAACAAGACTCATGCCTGGCTGCACGCCGTTGTATTCAACGTTTCGTCTAATAAACATCATAATAAGAAGCGCTACGGTTCAGCTATTTAGTTTTCATTATACCTGCATTTCAGAGGTAGAAAAGTGCATGTTTGCCGTTGATTATTTAGCTGAAAGCACCTGGTTTACCAAACATTTGTAGCTTTTAGCTGCCATGTGCGATTTATCATGATTCGCATCATTCATAGCTGATGTCAAAACTCACAAAAAGATTCGGTGCTTTGTAACCTTGGACGAATGGGACACGAATCATACAAGATCAGAAACAGTTGGACCTGGTAATTAAAGGTTATTTCTAAACTGCATGTCAGGCCTATCTCCGTAGCGTATGTTGTTGTTTTTTCCCCCGAGATTACGTAAATTTCTAATCGAAGGTGGCAAATAGGTCCCGGTGGAGCGATTGCTTATGTCAGAGCTCTAAACAACGTTAATTGCAGCATAATGACATGGGGCCTAAGTAATTACAAGTCAAGTCATAATTAATGGAAATATTATGGTAAATAATAAAGCCAATGTAATGTGGTGGTGGTGGTGGTGGTGGTGTAGAAGCAGCAGCAGTAGCATCAGCATCAGCAGCATTCGTATTATGTCCAATATAAAATTATTCTTTCTTCCATGGTGTGGTTCCAGTTGCTCAATAAACCATATAATTTGGTGTAGAACTTTTCATTTTAAGAATGTGCTATGTAGTTGGACTCTTTCAATTAAAATGTTATATTTCATATAAAGCAATCAAAGCGCTAAAAGCGTTGAAAGGCTTTCGGCCTACTACGTTTTGTGAGAATATTCATGTTAATGTAAAACAAATTAACATTTACACCTAAAGATAGAATATTCAAGCTCACAAATTCCTTCGCAAATACTAGAATTCTATGCTGATACTCAATGCAATCAAACCATGGAGTATCAGTCACTTGAAATACTCAATTAATATGTGGAATACCCAAATAATTACTAAGGTATGAGGCAATACTCAAATGCATATGAAATCTTATCTGGAACTTTTGTTTTATGAACAATGCACTGCCACGGATAAAACATTTCGGCATTTTTTTAGTAAAATCTACTCTACACATTTTAAACATGACTGAGTCGTATTTAATTTACTACCAGGGAAGATCGCTAAAACAAATGCATCCAACAAAATGCATTGGACATGTCTTTAAGAGTTATGTTTAAGATTTCTTTCTACAATGGATCCTCGCTCAAAATTCCTCCGGACCGAATAACGCACACACTTGTTATTCCCTGTATGTAGTGATGTATCTTAATATTGCCCTCAACCAATGCCACTCTGAACAAAATGAACAGATTTATTATCAGTGGTTTATAAATATGCATATATGCAACATGCTCAATATTTTGGGCTGAAATAACTGACACACACTGAGAAATCTTCAAAGAATTTCCGTTCCATTCGTCATTACATGACTATAGTCACAACTTGTAGCTGGTTGAAAGCCCGTAACCCCCTACGCGCTTTAATTTTAATTGTTTTAAGTATAAAATATGCATTTATGAATGGTAACAGGTTGTTAGTATGTACTTACACAAGTCAATGGTTTGATGCGACACAGTCGCATGCCTATTAATTTTGTGTAAGTACATACTAACAATCTGGATCAAAATTATCAAGTAAGAGCCGATTTAGGATATTTTAAACTATGAATGTACTACAATCATAAAAAAACTGACTGGAAGATGAAATGAAATATAATGAATTCATTTATAACATGTTGGTTTGATATATTACGCCAAATGAGCATTAAATGCATCTTCAATACGATCTATGTTGTTTTCCTGGTTTAACGAGTACTCCGGGTTAATTTCCGGGGAATAAACCTGTCCGAACCGATGACTCAGATTCTATTTTTAACCGATGGTATCTCGTTCCTTGGCCGCGGCCAAAATCTAAACATACACACACACGCACGCACGCACGCACACACGCACGCACGCACGCACGCACACACACACACACATGCTTTTTATATTGCGTTTTGTTACCCGTCGATATTGAAATAATTGCGTTTTCTATGATTTTGATTGCGTGATAACGCGAAAAAGCAGCTTCTTCGCACACTATTAGCCGCATAACATATAACGCATACTCATAAAAGTGCTACTTTCAGCAAGCTACTTAATATGCAGAACGCAGCTCCGTAGCTATTAGAGCAGATTTAAAGCTTGGTTATTCAGATGTAAATGTTTATGTCGTTGACCACCGCAGTTCCAACAAGGCTGGGGTTGATACGTTCGTGCGCGCATTAATTCGTCAAAAGTTAATCATGTTATGTCGATCTTCCGATATACGGTTTTAAAACTCTGCAGGCATAGCGGTCTACATGAGTTTTCTGTTTGAGCAAACTACAAGATGTTTCAAATTCGATCAATTTACCAGCACGTGCAAATGCAATACATTGCTTAGATCATTGAATATTTAATACATCTGATTGATACTCAGTTCAACTCATGATCTCGTGCTCGGTACGCAGGTCCTCCGCCCCAGCCCTTTCGATAGTTCACAACAGACCGGGAGCCATCCAGCACCACTAGCCCGAATGTATTTCTTGCTTTTTGTTGCAATAAACTGTAAATTGTTTTGCTACTCAGCGTCAATGCAATTGTTTTACAAAAAGAAACACTATACTGTACACTAGTTAGCGACTTTCAGTGACTGCCACAAGTATCTAGGTTTATGAAAATGGCGATGCATGTTGTTTAAACAGAATTTGATGAAATATGATTACGTAACAGAGTTGCATTTTATATTAAACTTTAATACGCCGGCGTCCACGATATTTATCGGTAACATGGAAGTATGTCTTTACCTTTGTTATATAACTATAACTATAGAAGTATCGTATCAATCGCAAATCAATGTTCATTATTCGCATTCTTTTGCAATATGAACAATAAAACAGACCCAACGTGGGAACTTTCCACTACTGATACACATTTTGCAGATGGCAACACTATATCTTCCAGACGTTGAACTGATTTATGCTAGGTACTTCCTCTTCTGCAGAAGTTATTGTTGTTGCTGTTGTTGGTAGTAGTGATTGTGTTGTTAAAAGAACATTACGAAAGGTCTGTACTAAGCGGCATGTATTTCATAGTATCTACACAAAATAGCACCGAGCCGCAACATTCAAAAGCTCATATTATTGGTTGCATGACGCTTGGTCCGTTTTGTGTCCGATTACCTTCACCTCTAGAGGTTAATCCATTTAATTAATTGTTGAATATGTTAATCACTTTAGATACAGGCGTTATATTTTGCAGTACCTTGTGTTGTTTTTGGAAAACATGAGGACAGAGAGGTGAATACATTAAAGAAGGTCGCAAAATAGGATGCCCATAATCATGGTAAGCCCTATTGATTTGCCATTCATTTCCGCCATTTGGCCTCCAATGTCTTCATTGTCTGCGATCTGAATGCAAAACGCTATTTGTGCCATACATGTGTTGTTTATATAAGACCCAGGAGAAACACGTTCGTTGCTCTCGATGGTTTTGTAACGTTCTGTTTGTGATTCATTCTGCTTTGTTCAAGATTTTGAAGTCGTGAATAGTGAGTATCGAAAGTCAACGTTCAACAATTACAATTTCCTGCAATGAATGAATAAAACAGAATAATTAAATAAGCAATCAATCAATAAATTTACGACTATTGACATATCACAATTTACTTTACAAAAACAAGAGGCCCAAAAGGGCCTATGCTCTACTGGCTGGGTTTGTGTGGTCAACATCATTGTTTTCGAAAAGAAGCAACCCCTTATGGGTTTCTGAATACTCAAAACTGAAGCCTGTATCATGTTCGCAAGCATTTATTACACATTAGCATTTTTTATACTATCAAGGCCCATAATCTAATCATTTCAAGGCCCACAATCTAGGCATGCATGGGCAGATCTAGCTGGTTTTTGAAAGGAACCCAGCCCTAAGGATATCCAAATACTGTACAAGTTTCATCAAGATACAATCAAAACTGAAGACTGTATCGTGTTAACGAGCAATTGGTTATCGAAACGAACCGAGCTCTTATAGATATGTAGATACTGTACAAGTTTCATCGAGATACAATCAAAACTGAAGGCTGTATCGTGTTAACGAGGAATTGTTTACTGACACATTGATTTTTTTATACTATCAAGGCCCATAATCTAGGCATGCATGGGCGGATCTGGCTGGTTTTCGAAAGGAACCGAGCTCTTATGGATATGTAGATACTGTACAAGTTTCATCAAGATAAAATCAAAACTGAAGGCTGTATCGTGTTAACGAGCAATTGTTTACTGACAAACTGATTTTTTATACTATCAAGGCCCATAATCTAGGCATGCATGGGCTTATCTGGCTGGTTTACGAAAGGAACCGAGCTCTTATGGATATGTAGATACTGTACGGGTTTCATCAAGATACAATCAAAACTGAAGGCTGTATCGTGTTAACATGAATTGTTTACAGACGCACGGACCCACGGACTACGTACAAATTACCATCACCTTTGCCTTTACAATTGCCTTTGACCAGTAGAGCTAAAAACTGTGCATACATGTTTAGAACCGTTAAATTATGTGTACATGTTTTAATGACCTGAAAAGGGAAGAGACGACATAAACCATCAAATCATTCTTAAACTTTCAGACTTTCTTACACAGAAAAAAAATGCATATCAAAAGAAATAATTTTGAGCGTATTAGAGTTGTTTTTAAAGAAAAAGCTTTGATCTATTGAACAGTAAGTATTTCAACTTTTATAATTCAATCATCTACGCACAATTTAAACACTAATATACTTAATTAGGTTATAACTATTTTCAATCCCCAATAAGGCCAAAAAAATGTTTGTTTAGGGTAACCTTCCCAAAATATCTAGGTAGGGTAGGTAAGAATTTTTTTTGATTTTTAAAAAAAAAAAAAAAAATCAAAATCTGTCGTAAGTTCAGAGTGTTTTCTTGCACATGGCAGTATTTACTACATTACTGTCACTGCCTGACTTTGTTTTATCATATAAACAATAATTCTGATTAAAATCTGCATTTATCCGCCCTTCGTAACCATCTATTCGCTAACGAATATTTTTTTTGCTCAGAAACGGAAAAAAATAGTTAGGGTCGGCGCATTTTTATAGGTAGGGTCGGGTTACCCGAAACAGACATATTTTTTTAGGCCTAATTCAAAACCACTCAACGAGAATGGATTGCGTTTTTCAAATGTTATATATATATATAGCTTATGGTATATATATTATGTATTATCTCTATGAGATAGCTAGAGATATTGTAAGAGATTTACTTATACTTTTGTCTCTGAATGAAATTCGTATTACAAACAAAAAACGCCGACTGATTTACATTAAAAACATTAACATCAGAATTCCAACATTTTTAACTAAATCATTGTTTTGCAAATCTAACAATGCTAAATAACAAGATAGAGTACGTCGGACTTTTAACATCAAACGCCAGAACTATTTGAATACGTTACTTCCCTACCCTTGGTATAAAATCACAACTTTAAACTTATTATTCGAAATACTTTTCCTTTAAATGTTTATTGACAAATTAGAGGACTTTCTCTGACTTAATAGATTCCACAAATATAACATGTTTTAGATTCACTGTTCATGTAGCTATAGTTGCATTCAATAAGAAACCTATATATCTGGCAAAAGTCCTGTCTAGACGAATATTATGGACTCCCTCTTAACATGTTATCCACATTTCTCTTCTTATTGTTGCGTATCTATCTTCAAATCATCTCTCGGGACTATGAACGACATCGAGTTTATAATAGAGCAGGAATTCTTTTAAGAAATATCTATGATAAGGAAACATGAAGAATAGTCAATATTGATGCCAAGACCGGCAATATCTTGTCAATGCATCAAGTCGGAAATACAGCATGCGTGTATAGTTTGTACTGCATTGTTTTACATTTATGAATGACAACGGACTGCTCACTGATCCATATAGTTCAAGTTTCAATTTAATGCCACTTGGAACTTGTTTATTTAAACAAAAAGTTGACCTGCAGCATGTGCAGGACAGAAATGCCGCGTTCGAATCCCACCCAAGCCAAACCCAGAATCAAATTATCTAGAGTATTAAGCGGGAAGCGCACGCGCCTTACCAGCGACCTCCCTACGCCCACCGTCTTAGCATGCGCAGAAGGCATCCGCTATTACATATCGGATGAAACATACGGTTTAACGAATCCGAAATCTCTTCAATTCTTTTCCAGACATGGATCGAACGTTGATGTGCCAACAAAAATATTGATAGATAGATCAGTGTAATAAAACCATTGCACATCTCGCTGCAAAATGCATTCCTTGCATTTCCAAACCGTTTGCATGGCAACCAGCGCTACAGCGCGGTGAATACATAAAGCAGATTGCACTGCGTTGGTTGGTCACAAAACGGCTGGGACAAAATGTGGTTTTCTGAAGAAATGTAAAATAAATGCAGTCTTACAATAGGATCTCAACACACGTGTATAATTACCCTTCGCTGAATCAGATGAAAGCTATTTGAATGTGATATGAAGTGGTATGCTTATTAATAATATAATATCTATTGTAATACTAGTAACATTAGTTTCATACTGAATGATATCATCTAATAAAATCAAACGAAACGCCAGAATAACCAAGAGTTTCTATCGTCGATTATAAAAATAAACATTGAAATACATCGGTCTAGTTATCGAGTTATAACACAACACATCACATTTGTTAACTTATTACCTGGACATGTTGACGTCGACATATTTGGCGACAAATTAGATAAAACACATTATATTGGCTTCACAAAAATGAAGTCAACTTATTCTATCGACAAAAATGAAGTCATAGCATAGTCAACTTATTATATCAACAAACACTTAAGTCGACATAGCCATTAAGTGGTTAAGCCAACATAACATCGACAACACGTGTTAAACACGTCAAGTCCGCAAACAAAAAGTCGATAGGACTGCCTTATCTGATCAAATGACGAGTTTTGCCCCATCAGAAAGGCCCCGGCCCCAGTCCAAAAAGTTGTGGGAGTAACTCTAACACATCATCAGTACATACTATATACGCTTCCATGCTTGTCCTTGTAGTTTCATT
The DNA here is from genome assembly GCF_026914265.1 of Mya arenaria. Taxonomy (NCBI): domain Eukaryota; kingdom Metazoa; phylum Mollusca; class Bivalvia; order Myida; family Myidae; genus Mya; species Mya arenaria. Next base: position 31,745,083 of record NC_069133.1, on the reverse strand, counting down.
TCAAATTATATTATTGGTTACCCATTGAGCCAGTAAACTGAAAATTAATATGTGGTAATTCATGGGGTTCATGATATTTATAACACAAAATTATAGCAAATGAACATCTTAAGGGTTGGCTACATCTTACTTTTAAAAAGTAAATTTATAAATAAAAAAACGCCATTTTAATTCAAAAATGATTCTACAATTTTCATCGGATGAAATTTATGTCAAAATGAACACATTACATGTTTGATCGTAGATATCATCTAATAATTGCACATATTGCAGATATTAATGCAATATTACTGCTTCTTGGCTCATTGAGGACCTCGTAATGACGAAGCAGGTTTAACGAAACAGTCAATTATTCAAATAACGACTGTACTTTACTTGTTATACAGAGAGAGAGAGAGAGAGGGGGGGGGGGGGGGGGGGGGGTAGGGAGGTTAATGAAAGAGGAAGAAGAGAGAGAGAGAGAGAGAGAGAGAGAGAGAGAGAGAGAGAGAAGAGAGAGAGAGAGAGTGTGTGTGTGTGGGGGGGGGGGGGGGCGTTTTCATTTTTAACCTGATAAAGGGACTCATATTCTTTTCATTTATTAAAAAAGTCCAATCTTTCATTAAACTTTGTCAGTTTATATGTCTGCATGATACTTACAACTGTTGTGAATATTGGCCATATAGGGTCATGTACTAGGTCTCTATGTCATCTTAGGACAAAATGTTGCCATAAAGATACTCGCTCATGTTTTGGCACCATTTTTCCCGACATGCATCTGAACACACTATTATTACTATCTCACTACTCTTTGATACCGAAATTGAAGAACAAATACGCTTACAGTATTAACAAATATTCTGGGTTAAGTGGGGTGCGAACCCAAGTCAAGGAAACAATAGAAAACTGACAACAAAACATCACGCCCACAAGGGCTCATACACAAACATTAGGATAACTTAACCTTATCCTGAATCGCATAGCAAACGCTAATCAAAATCGTGCTCCTTAAAGGCAATATTTGAGCATACCCAAGTCAAGGAAACAATAGAACACTGACAACAAAACATCACGCCCACAAGGGCTCATACACAAACATTAGGATAACTTAACCTTATCCTGAATCGCATAGCAAACGCTAATCAAAATCGTGCTCCTTAAAGGCAATATTTGAGCATACCCAAGTCAAGGAAACAATAGAACACTGACAACAAAACATCACGCCCACAAGGGCTCATACACAAACATTAGGATAACTTAACCTTATCCTGAATCGCATAGCAAACGCTAATCAAAATCGTGCTCCTTAAAGGCAATATTTGAGCATATCGAGGGCTCAGCGCAATACTGTCGTAACTCCGTTTTTTAAAATTGTTCAGGAGAAGGAAAAAACTCTCTTAATTTATTTGTGTTGGATATATTTAAAGTATTTGAACATAGCATTGCTGTACTGTATGTAAGTTTTAAATCAAAAAATATATTATCTTCAAACATTGAACACAAAATATGAATTTGATGAAAATTTGTCTTACTACAGTTTTCCACCTCAAAAGTCAGATTTCATCAAAGTATATATTTATGCAACACTGTCGTAACTTGACTTACGACAGTTTTCCACCTGATATTATTTAAATTTGAGAAAATATATTCATGCAACACTGTAGCACTTTTTATTTTTGTCATTATTAATGAGAAATATGGTTAACAACTAAATGCTAATGGACAACTTTTATATATGAACATTATTACAACCCCATAGTGCATCATGTTTGAAACTGTTTGTTATTCGAGTTGAATAGAGGTCTAACTTTAAACTTAAATAATGGGAAAGGGCCAGGCTATAAATAACAATAAACAATATAATAAAGCAATACTCAGAACATAACACATCATGACTGTATTACTTTTGAACATTTAATCACTGAATAATTTAATTTTCACAACAAGATTTTGTTCATCCTGTATCTCAAATTTAACAACAATGTTATGGCTTTAACAAAGAATAGATGCATAATTTAAAGTTTTTAATCATAAATTCACAAACAGCTCTATTTAACATCATTTTCGCAAAGCTAAGCACACTCAATACTGTCATTCAATTTTGAAATACTTTCATTTTATATGCTTTACTTTTTAACAATCATTCCCATATAACTGACAAAATTTGGCAAATTTCTTGAAAATTCCATCTGACTGCCCAATAAAATTTCATTGAAAAAAAATCAGCAAAAACGTTTTTGAAAATATCAATATTGAGCATTGTTTTCAAATATTTGGTTTGTTTCCATAAAGTTGAAGTTCTTATTAATATACACAATTTCACTTGTCCTATGAGCCCTACTCAACTGGTTCAAAAACACTTAAGGTCTTTGCCAGAAAATATGTTTTAGTCAAAGCAGCATTACACCAAGTAAAACAAGAAAAACAATTTAACTCATTTGTTTCGGATGACAGAAAAACTATTTTCATACTATACAATGCGTGGAATGCATGTGTTTCAAGCATCCATACAAAACAATTAATATTTCTTATTTGCGCTGGCTACCCTGGACTTTGATTCTGCAGTGTCATGTTAGAGTAGGAGGAAAAAGGGGGGGGTGGATGTCTGGAATGATCTGCTTTATGCACATTTTTAGCTTGATAAATCTGTTCATTACATTGGTTGGTTTTTTAATTGGACTTTGACTTTCTTCAGCTAATGAAATTTCCCCTTTGTCAACATCAAGATAAATCAACGGTATTATAATCATCATCTTTCTCAAAAAGACCACCATCATCATCAACATCAGCATCATTGCCATCACCCCAATCAGCACCATAATTATAACATCACCCATATCAACATCATTGCAACCATCCACATCAGCATCATACCCATTACCATCTTCCCCATCAACATCTTTGCCATCAACCACAAGCATTATAACCATTAACACCTCCCTCATCATCAACATTGTTATCAACTCCATCAACAGCATTGCTATCAACCACATCAGCATCATAACCATTAACATCTCCCCCATCAACATCTTTGCCATCAACCACATCAGCATTATAACCATTAACACCTCCCTCATCATCATCATTTTGATCAACCCAATCAACAGTATTTTCACCAACCACATCAGCATCATAACCATTAACATCTCCCTCATCATCATCATTGCCATCAACCCCATCAAAAGCATTCCCACCAACCACATCAGCATCATATCCATTAACATCTTCCCCATCAACAACACTGCCATCAACCACATCAGCATCATAACCATTAACTTTTCCCCCACCGTCAACATCATTGCCATAAAACCATCAGCATCATAACCATTAACATCTCCCCCATCAGCATCTTTGCCGTCAACCACATCAGCATCATAACCATTAACAACTCCTTCATCATCATCATTGCCATCAACTCCATCAACAGCATTCCCACCAACCACATCAGCACCATAACCATTAACATCAACCACATCAACAGCATTGCTAACAACCACATCAGCATCATAACCATTAATATCTCCCCCATCAACAGCATTGCCATCAGCCACATCAGCATCATAACCATTAACATCTCCCTCATCATCATCATTGCCATCAACCATTTCAGCATCATAACCATTCACGCCTCCCCATCAACATTATTGCCATCAGCCCCATCAACAGCATCCCCACCAACATTATTCCAATCAACAACATTACTATCCATACCACTTCCTTCAACACCACAACTCTCAAAATCACCCCAATCAACATCACCATCATAACTATCAACATCATAATCATCAACATCAGCTCATATCATGCCAATCAATGCTGTCATTCATAATGTAAACTGTAACATCAATATTGTACAAGCTTTCACAAACATTTACTTTATTTTCACAAGTATCTCTTAAAGTATTCAAATCAAATGTTTAAAGGAATTCTGAAATGTTATTTAAATCTGTCATTGCCTCATTTAGATACAAGTCATCTAAAATGTAGCTGTCTGTGTCCTCATCATCTAAACAACCACATTCTTCACTGCTGATGTCTGATACATCTGACACTTCCTGAGCCATGACTTCGCAAACATGCTCATTAGCTAAATATGGTTTGCAAGTTATTTCTCCCTCACTCATCTATCTAAACCCCGACCAATCATTTTGACTCTGAGTACTTCAAACTGTACATTTCCACTTGTCCCAGGCTCAAGAGACTCGGCTAACTGGTATATAAACTATGTCATGCTCTCAATATCTTCATGACCTATCAGGACAGCTGACCCATCACATACTGGCATTCCTTTATTGGACCTACTATGGGGATAAAAAAAGAAGATGCTTTTACTGCTTTTCATGATTGTGCATGTGTATTTGGACTGGAACACCCCATGGAAAATATGCATTTGGAAGAATCCAATTCTAATGTATCTGCTTAAGGGCATCTTTAAGAGACCAAAGGTAACTTGGGTACTTTTTCTAAAGCCGGGGAAATGGGCTGTGTTTTAACCTTTCAGGGGGCCCCGCAGTGCCGGTTCAATGCGGTGGTTTTGTCTTCACTCTAATTATTATTAGCGGGGAATGGGCCTTACCTACGGTCCCTGGGGTGCGGGGGCATTTGGCAGAGATTTTACCATCTGTTCGTCCCCGCAGGCAGAGATTTTAGCCGGGGTTGGCTGGACCGAAAGTCAAAGTCCCCGCCATTCCCCGGACCTGGGGGGGGGCGTGGTTACAATTGACTGGTGCATTAGTCAACCCCAAATAAAATTTCATCCATTGTTTTCTCATTCCAGTTTGTTGGTTGAATTGTATAGGATGTTACTAATGTGCACACCGAATTGGCTACACATTGTATCCCTCTGCTACAAAACACTTTGCTTCCTTTATGCCTAGTAGCTTTTGCTTGGAGCATGATGTGTAATCTAAAGATTGATTACAAAAAACTGACAAGAACTGTATTTTAATCAGCATTATTTGATTCCCGATCATTTTGACTCATCAACTTCAGGAAGCAAAAATTATTATCCAAATCACAATATTTTGCTTCTACAAATTTCCAATACCACATTAAAAATGCAAGCTATTTTAACTACTATTTTATAGAAGTATTAGTAAGACTCATTCATTTATCAAAATGCTACCATAAATATCCTATTAGTTTGATAAGTAAGTTATGGAAAAAGTCAGTTTTATTGGGATTAGACTTCATTCACTGAAGATGCTACTGCAATAACTTATATCGCCTCAGAATATCAAATATTAAGGTAATCATTTAACTTCTTTAAGCACAAGTTACAATACATAACTAGGATAATGTTTCATAAGTATTTAAAAAACAAAACAAATAAAAACACATAAAAACTGTTATCTTCAGATGTGGCGTAAATAAATCTTTAAAATTCTTTGGATTTCATAAGTTTTAATAGGTACATGTATATGTTTACTGTTGTTGTTTTCTTTTCTGAGAAAAGTAAAATCACAGCACTATGGCATCATTATTATGACATCATTTTGTTGAAATTCATTGAGTTACTACAGCGTTGCATATTTTTTTAAATCGAAAATGGCATAGTTTTCAGTGCTACACTGTATGTAACTCAAGTTACGACAGTGTTGCATAAATGAAAATAGTCAAATTATGATACGACTTTCGACAACTTTTCATTTTAAGTACTTAAAAATCAATATTTTTCAAAAATATTTTTTTGACAGATGGAACACTGTTAAAGCATGTGAAAAATGCAAAAACATCATTTTGTGAAAAAAATGGAGTTACGACACTATTGCGTTGACCCCTCGATATGTCAACATTTGTTGAAGGGTTCCAGCCGTCAGTATCTTAGGTTTAACAGTCTTAATGATTTACCACTCTTTATTTCGTCATACAAAAAAGTGCATTCTACAAAAATATGAGCGAGTCCCTTTACGATGCCCAAGTTTCATAAACATCGTGGCACAACAACAGAGGTCCTGATAAATATAGATGTGTATTACTATACAACTTATTGAAAGTCTATAGGAACACAATGTGTCTCTTGATTAATAAATAGTTATTTGTCCAGCAGCCAACTGGGATAATTTGGTCAAACCTTACATTATGATGTAAAGTAAAAGCTTATTTTGGCAGCCAATAACCTCTTATACAAAAATTCAATTAATGGCCTCGCCACTCATGGGGATTTTTTTATATTCAAGAAAGCGTCTAAGATGTCCCCGAAATTCAACAAAATCACGTTAAAAGTGGCATCCAAGGCGGCGTCCAAGAAGGTTGCCAAACAATTTTATGATGAAGTTATTTTTTATTATCGCCGTCGTCGTAGATCAGATCTGGGTCATTGTTGTGGCATATTAATGTTCGTACACACATAGCCTTGGTAGTAGATCAGATCTTGGTCATTGTCGTGACGGATTGATGTTCGTACACAAATCGCCGTCGTCGTAGATCAGATCTGGGTCATTGTCGTGACGGATTGATGTTCGTACACAAATCGCCGTCGTCGTAGATCAGATCTTGGTCATTGTCGTGACGGATTGATGTTCGTACACACATCGCCCTCGTCGTAGATCATGTCTGTGACATTGTTGTGGCATATTGATGTTCGTACACACATAGCCTTCGTCGTAGATCAGATCTGGGACATTGTTGTGGCATATTGATGTTCATACACACATAGCCCTCGTCGTAGATCAGATCTGGGACATTGTTGTGGCATATTGATGTTCGTACACACATTGCCTTCGTCGTAGATCAGATCTTGGTCATTATTGTGGCATATTGATGTTCGTACACACATAGCCCTCGTCGTAGATCAGATCTTGGTCATTGTTGTGGCATATTGATGTTCGTACACACATAGCCTTCGTCGTAGATCAGATCTGGGACATTGTTGTGGCATATTGATGTTCGTACACACATAGCCTTCGTCGTAGATCAGATCTGGGACATTGTTGTGGCATATTGATGTTCGTACACACATAGCCCTCGTCGTAGATCAGATCTGGGTCATTGTTGTGGCATATTGATGTTCGTACACACATAGCCTTCGTCGTAGATCAGATCTGGGTCATTGTTGTGGCATATTGATGTTCGTACACACATAGCCTTCGTCGTAGATCAGATCTGGGACATTGTTGTGGCATATTGATGTTCGTACACACATCGCCTTCGTCGTAGATCAGATCTGGGACATTGTTGTGGCATATTGATGTTCGTACACACATCGCCTTCGTCGTAGATCAGATCTGGGACATTGTTGTGGCATATTGATGTTCGTACACACATAGCCCTCGTCGTAGATCAGATCTGGGTCATTGTTGTGGCATATTGATGTTCGTACACACATAGCCCTCGTCGTAGATCAGATCTGGGACATTGTTGTGGCATATTGATGTTCGTACACACATAGCCCTCGTCGTAGATCAGATCTGGGACATTGTTGTGGCATATTGATGTTCGTACACACATAGCCTTCGTCGTAGATCAGATCTGGGTCATTGTTGTGGCATATTGATGTTCGTACACACATAGCCCTCGTCGTAGATCAGATCTGGGTCATTGTTGTGGCATATTGATGTTCGTACACACATAGCCCTCGTCGTAGATCAGATCTGGGACATTGTTGTGGCGTATTGATGTTCGTACACACATTGCCTTCGTCGTAGATCAGATCTGGGTCATTGTTGTGGCGTATTGATGTTCGTACACACATAGCCTTCGTCGTAGATCAGATCTGGGTCATTGTTGTGGCATATTGATGTTCGTACACACATCGCCCTCGTCGTAGATCAGATCCGGGTCATTGTTGTGGCATATTGATGTTCGTACACACATAGCCCTCGTCGTAGATCAGATCTTGGTCATTGTCGTGACGGATTGATGTTCGTACACAAATCGCCGTCGTCGTAGATCAGATCTGGGTCATTGTCGTGGCGGATTGATGTTCGTACACACATCACCCTCGTCGTAGATTAGATCTTGGTCATTGTCGTGACGGATTGATGTTCGTAGACACATCGCCTTCGTCGTAGATCATGCCTGGGTCATTGTTGTGGCATATTGATGTTCATACACACATCGCCCTCGTCGTAGAAAAATCACCAGTAATTCATCGCGATATGTTGTTTACGCCAAACACGGGGCTTCACCAGGTAATTTACTGGCCTCGGCCTTACGATCTTTACTGAAAGGGGCCCTGATCTTCTTTCTACTCACAAAATCTAAGTGTCAAGAAGCAACTCGTGGGCACATACGTGACGGCATCATCATGAATTCTGCGTGGTCCTTGTAGATCGCAAAATACCAAAAAGTGCCTAAAAAGCTACAGCAAGACTGACTGTAAATCGGGCCAATCGAGGTAAAATCGGGACAGTGAGAGCCATGCTCCAATAATCAATATACATGTAGAACTATGATCAGTCTATATTGTTCGTCTTTATTTCAATCACCGCGTTCTCCTGTTGCTGGCATCGTAACATTTTTACCGCAATTTTCACAATAACATTTCTAATTCCTCTCTTATTGCAGATTAAGTTATTTCCCACAAAATACTTAAAACAGCTCTGCATGAATTGTGATAAATAAGGCCAACGAATTGGAAACAATGCCAATAGAACCGGAAGTAGTCTTTAAATTGTTGTTGAGATTTTATTCCAATTCAATTCTTTTTCAGAGGTTTGTACGAGTAAACTTATACAATCTAGGGATTCAGGTCCACATTACCCATTTTTTTAATTTACTCGCATAAATCTCTGAAAAGGAAAAAGAAGATACCGATTACGTCTATTTTCCACTCATTGCCATTATCTTGGCAGACGCGTTCAGGCATTTTCCCCGTACGTGAAAACAACACATCTCCAACACACCGTCCAGGATTCGCGTTAATAGCATCCGCCGTGTGAGATCCTTTGATAGCCTGCACTGGGAAAATGAAAGGAAACTTTTCAAAAGGCGAGTCCTAATGCTCATTACTTATTAATTCCGTTTTTCTATTCACCATCTGGATAGTTAAGCCACTGTTTTCAATTTGTACGTATGTTTCGTTTGATATTCTGCTGGATTAAAGCGTTTCACTGTTTTCTATTTGAAATGAATATATTTACTCTGGTTTATCTTTTATACTAAAATCACGCAGCTACTCACGATTAAGTATTCCTAACTTCTATGAAGAATTATTGCATCTCAAAAGACTGTATTAGTATAATTATTTACATCGTTCGGTAATGGAATAAATGAATCCGCCTTCATCGCACTTCCCATGATGCTTGATAACCGTGTGGGTATAAATCAATTCGGGCGATTCACTTAATTTCGAGCGAATCAATTCTTCAAATATTAAAATAAACATGTATTTTTTTCTCCCAAAACAATATCTATGTAGACATGAACTGTGAAATTATGGGTATATTAATTATACTTTTGCAACACCATGCAAACATATCACATTATTATTCTCTCCATTTTTCTCCAAATTATTACCTAAAAGATAAGAGTTATTCCAGAAGAAATGACAGACCTATCTTTAATCTTCGAACTGTCAAATGTTATCATAAAAATGACAGACTGATGGTGTCGATCATATTCCATGCAAGGAAGAGAAATGTCGTTGAAGAATGTGACCTAGGGGTTGTAGTTGAAAGTGACGTGAAAATCAACAACATAATAGTGTACATGTATCTATACAAATAACAAAGCAAACAGTATTTTATCATTAATTAGAAATTCCTTCCGTTTACTGTATTATATACAAGCATGTTTGTGTGAGATTCTGTACTGCACTTGTGTACGCCCACATGATGTCCCTGGCTGAACGGGAGTCACCTTAGATACAGAAGATTACGTCCTGATGCTATATACAAAGACAATTAGACAAAAGCAATCGTCAACTAGTTGAAGAGGTCACTCCTTCAAGCTAAAATGTAGAAGCACATTCCCCCTACATCAGTTTTCTTCCCATGTATTTGGAACCAACGATGTAGAAAACTTTCGATCCACATGTACAGAAAATACAATACTTTTAAAATTATGATTTATAAGTTAAAAATATGTGCTGTTAAGAGACAGTCTTCACCATACCCCTTGAACACAACAGCAAGCGATTCTCTACAGGAACATAACGGAATAAATGTATACATGTATATAACGGACGCTGCACCAGGTTAAAACACATGTAGGTTTTCATCAGTATTTGATAGAAAAACTTAAATCTCACGGAATTGCTTGTTTGATACAAAACTGTTTCGTCAATATTTTATTTCTATATTTATCTCTATTACTTTGATAAAACGAAGAGCCCCAAGAGAACAATGTGGACTAGTGCCAATGGAAAAACAAATATACAAAATAAATAAATGGAACATCATAAATTACTATTAGACATACATGTGTATAACTTACCTATATTGTAAATTCCTATATTTTGTTAACCCGTGTGAATCTGAAGAACATACAGTCCCTGATCCTTGGAGCGGTATATCCTAACTAACTAAACAAGACCCACGGTGTAGCTATAGTTATTAGTATTGGCTTCCACATCATTGCACTATTTATTTTCCCATTATCGGAATATAATCCTGCTACAAATATCTGCATCGAAATTCACAAGATGGTTATAATTTTAACCGTGTCGATAGCGGTTTTGATTTATTCGCCACGATCCAATTTTCCCACCGTATTCATAGCCCGAAAGGTAATGCTCCACTAAACAGCGCGAGTAAAGCCACTGAGAACGAAGTGCGCGTTTCGCTCGAGCGAAGCTCGTGGAAATACTCGAAAGGCCGATTGGCAAGGGAATATCAAGGGTCGATTCGTATGGTCTATTGACAATGGCATATCTACGCTTCAAAGTTGATGGTCTATTGGTAAAGGCGAACGGTTCTATGTATGGTATATTGTCATTGGCTTATCAACATGTCAATGTATGGTCTATTGACAAGGGAAAATGGTGCTATGTATGGTCTATTGAAAACGGCATATCTACGGTTTAACATAATTAAAATCTATTGGTAAAGGTATATCTTCGGTGCTATTTATGGTCTATTGATAACTACCTATCTTCGGTTCCATGTTTGGTCTATTGACAAGGGCATATCTACGGTTCCATGTATGGTCTATTGACAAGGGGATATCTACGGTTCCATGTATGGTCTATTGCCATGGTAAGGGCATATCTACGGTTCCTTGTATGGTCCATTGCCATGGTAAGGGCATATCTACGGTTCCATGTATGGTCCATTGCCATGGTAAGGGCATATCTACGACTACATGCATGGTCTATTGCCATGGTAAGGGCATATCTACGGTTCAATGTATGGTCTATTGACAAGGGCATATCTACGGTTCCATGTTTGGTCTATTGACAAGGGCATATCTACGGTTCCATGTTTGGTTTATTGACAAGGGAATATCTACGGTTCCGTGTTTGGTCTATTGACAAGGGCATATCTACGGTTCCGTGTATGGTCTGTTGACAAGGGCATATCTACGGTTCCGTGTATGATCTATTGACAAGGGAATATCTACGGTTCCGTGTATGGTCTATTGATAAGGGCATATCTACGGTTCCGTGTATGGTCTATTGACAAGGGCATATCTACGGTTCCGTGTATGGTCTATTGACAAGGGCATATCTACGGTTCCGTGTATGGTCTATTGACAAGGGCATATCTACGGTTCCGTGTATGGTCTATTGACAACGACATTTTTACGATTCCATGTATGGTCTATTGGCAACGGCATATCTACGGTTCCGTGTTTGGTCTATTGACAAGGGCATATCTACGGTTCCATGTATGGTCTGTTGACAAGGGCATATCTACGGTTCCGTGTATGATCTATTGACAAGGGAATATCTACGGTTCCGTGTATGGTCTGTTGACAAGAGCATATCTACGGTTCCGTGTATGATCTATTGACAAGGGAATATCTACGGTTCCGTGTATGGTCTATTGACAAGGGCATATCTACGGCTCCATGTATGATATTTTGATAAGGGCACATCTACGGTTTTATGTTTGATGTATTGGTAAGGACATATCAACTGCCCCATTTATGGTCTACTGCCATGGTAAGGGCATATCTACGGCTCCATGTATGAAATATTGATAAGGGCATATCTACGGTTCCATGTATGAAATATTGATAAGGGCATTTCTACGGTTCTATGTATGAACTATTGATAAGGGCATATCTACGGTTCCATGTATGAAATATTGATAAGGGCATATCTACGGTTCCATGTATGAAATATTGATAAGGGCATATCTACGGTTCCATGTATGAAATATTGATAAGGGCATATCTACGGTTCCATGTATGAAATATTGATAAGGGCATATCTACGGTTCCATGTATGAACTATTGATAAGGGCATATCTACGGTTCCATGTATGAAATATTGATAAGGGCATATCTACGGTTCCATGTATGAAATATTGATAAGGGCACATCTACGGTTCCATGTATGAAATATTGATAAGGGCACATCTACGGTTCCATGTATGAAATATTGATAAGGGCATATCTACGGTTCCATGTATGAAATATTGATAAGGGCATATCTACGGTTCCATGTATGAAATATTGATAAGGGCATATCTACGGTTCTATGTATGAAATATTAATAAGGGCATATCTACGGTTTAATGTATGGTCTATTGGTAAGTGCATATCTACGGTTACATGTATGGTCTACTGGTGAGGGCATATCTACGGTTCCATGTATGGTCTACTGGTGAGGGCATATCTACGGTTCTATGTAGGAAATATTGGTAATGGCATATCTAAGGTTCCATGTATGCAATATTGGTAAGGGCATATCTACGGTTCCATGTATGTACGGTATATTGGCAAGGGTGTGTCTACGGTTCCATGTACGGTCTATTGACAAGGGTGTGTTTACAGTTACATGTATGGTCTATTGGCAAGGGTATGTCTACAGTTACATGTATGGTCTATTGGCAAGGGTATGTATACAGTTACATGTATGGTCTATTGGCAAGGGTATGTCTACAGTTACATGTATGGTCTATTGGCAAGGGTATGTCTACGGTTACATGTATGGTCTATTGGCAAGGGTATGTCTACAGTTACATCTATGGTCTATTGGCAAGGGTATGTCTACAGTTACATGTATGGTCTATTGGCAAGGGTATGTCTACAGTTACATGTATGGTCTATTGGCAAGGGTATGTCTACGGTTCCATGTATGGTCTATTGGCAAGGGTATGTCTACAGTTACATGTATGGTCTATTGGCAAGGGTATGTCTACGGTTCCATGCATGGTCTATTGGCAAGGGTATGTCTACGGTTCCATGTATGGTCTATTGGCAAGGGTATGTCTACGGTTCCATGTATGGTCTATTGACAAGGGTATGTCTACGGTTCCATGTATGGTCTATTGACAAGGGTATGTCTACAAATACATGTATGGTCTATTGGCAAGGGTATGTCTACAGTTACATGTATGGTCTATTGGCAAGGGTATGTCTACGGTTCCATGTATGGTCTATTGGCAAGGGTATGTCTACGGTTCCATGTATGGTCTATTGGCAAGGGTATGTCTACAGTTACATGTATGGTCTATTGACAAGGGTATGTCTACAGTTACATGTATGGTCTATTGACAAGGGTATGTCTACAGTTACATGTATGGTCTATTGGCAATGGTACGACAAGGGTATGTCTACAGTTACATGTATGGTCTATTGGCAAGGGTATGTCTACAGTTACATGTATGGTCTATTGACAAGGGTATGTCTACGGTTCCATGTATGGTCTAATGGCAAGGATATGTCTACGGTTCCATGTATGGTCTATTGGCAAGGGTATGTCTACGGTTCCATGTATGGTCTATTGACAAGGGTATGTCTACAGTTACATGTATGGTCTATTGGCAAGGGTATGTCTACGGTTCCATGTATGGTCTATTGGCAAGGGTATGTCTACGGTTCCATGTATGGTCTATTGGCAAGGGTATGTCTACGGTTCCATGCATGGTCTATTGGCAAGGGTATGTCTACGGTTCCATGTATGGTCTATTGGCAAGGGTATGTCTACGGTTCCATGTATGGTCTATTGACAAGGGTATGTCTACGGTTCCATGTATGGTCTATTGACAAGGGTATGTCTACAGTTACATGTATGGTCTATTGGCAAGGGTATGTCTACAGTTACATGTATGGTCTATTGGCAAGGGTATGTCTACGGTTCCATGTATGGTCTATTGGCAAGGGTATGTCTACGGTTCCATGTATGGTCTATTGGCAAGGGTATGTCTACGGTTCCATGTATGGTCTATTGGCAAGGGTATGTCTACAGTTACATGTATGGTCTATTGACAAGGATATGTCTACAGTTACATGTATGGTCTATTGACAAGGGTATGTCTACAGTTACATGTATGGTCTATTGACAAGGGTATGTCTACGGTTCCATGTATGGTCTATTGGCAAGGATATGTTTACGGTTCCATGTATGGTCTATTGACAAGGGTATGTCTACAGTTACATGTATGGTCTATTGGCAAGGGTATGTCTACGGTTCCATGTATGGTCTATTGGCAAGGGTATGTCTACGGTTCCATGTATGGTCTATTGGCAAGGGTATGTCTACGGTTCCATGTATGGTCTATTGGCAAGGGTATGTCTACGGTTCGATGTATGGTCTATTGGCAAGGGTATGTCTAAAGTTACATGTATGGTCTATTGGCAAGGGTATGTCTACAGTTACATGTATGGTCTATTGGCAAGGGTATGTCTACAGTTACATGTATGGTCTATTGACAAGGGTATGTCTACAGTTACATGTATGGTCTATTAGCAAGGGTATGTCTACAGTTACATGTATGGTCTATTGGCAAGGGTATGTCTACAGTTACATGTATGGTCTATTGACAAGGGTATGTCTACAGTTACATGTATGGTCTATTGGCAAGGGTATGTCTACGGTTCCATGTATGGTCTATTGGCAAGGGTATGTCTACAGTTACATGTATGGTCTATTGGCAAGGGTATGTCTACGGTTCCATGCATGGTCTATTGGCAAGGGTATGTCTACGGTTCCATGTATGGTCTATTGGCAAGGGTATGTCTACGGTTTCATGTATGGTCTATTGACAATGGTATGTCTACGGTTCCATGTATGGTCTATTGGCAAGGGTATGTCTACGGTTCCATGTATGGTCTATTGGCAAGGGTATGTCTACGGTTCCATGTATGGTCTATTGACAAGGGTATGTCTACGGTCCATGTATGGTCTATTGGCAAGGGTATGTCTACGGTTCCATGTATGGTCTATTGACAAGGGTATGTCTACAGTTAGATGTATGGTCTATTGGAAAGGGTATGTCTACGGTTCCATGTATGGTCTATTGACAAGGGTATGTCTACAGTTACATGTATGGTCTATTGGCAAGGGTATGTCTACGGTTCCATGTATGTTCTATTGGCAAGGGTATGTCTACGGTTCCATGCATGTATGGTCTATTGGCAAGGGTATGTCTACGGTTCCATGTATGGTCTATCGACAAGGGTATGTCTACGGTTACATGTATGGTCTATTGCAACGGGCATATCTACGGTTCCATGCATGTACGGTATATTGGCAAGGGTATGTCTACAGTTACATGCATGGTCTATTGGCAAGGGTATGTCTACAGTTCCATGTACGGTCTATTGACAAGGGTGTGTCTACGGTTCCATGTATGGTCTATTGGCAAGGGTTTGTCTACAGTTACATGTTTGGTCTATTTACAAGGGTATGTCTACAGTTACATGTATGGTCTATTGGCAAGGTTATGTCTACAGTTACATGTATGGTCTATTGGCAAGGATATGTCTACGGTTCCATGCATGTATCGTGTATTGGCAAGGGTATGTCTACGGTTCCATGTATGGTCTATTGCAACGGGCTTATCTACGGTTCCATATATGGTCTATTGGCAAGGGTATATCTACAGTTACATGTATGGTCTATTGGCAAGGGTATGTCTACGGTTCCATGCATGTATGGTCTATTGGCAAGGGTATGTCTACAGTTACATGTATGGTCTATTGGCAAGGGTATGTCTACAGTTACATGTATGGTCTATTGGCAAGGGTATGTCTACGGTTCCATGCATGTATGGTCTATTGGCAAGGGTATGTCTACGGTTCCATGTATGGTCTATTGCAACGGGCATATCTACGGTTCCATGTACGGTCTATTGACAAGGGTGTGTCTTCGGTTCCATGTATGGTCTATTGGCAAGGGTATGTCTACAGTTACATGTATGGTCTATTGACAAGGGTATGTCTACGGTTCCATGTATGGTCTATTGCAACGGGCATATCTACGGTTCCATGTACGGTCTATTGACAAGGTTGTGTCTACGGTTCCATGTATGGTCTATTGACAAGGGTATGTCTACAGTTACATGTATGGTCTATTGACAGGGGTATGTCTACTGTTACACGTATGGTCTATTGGCAAGGGTATGTCTACAGTTACATGTATGGTCTATTGACAAGGGTATGTCTACGGTTCCATGTATGGTCTATTGACAAGGGTATGTCTACAGTTACATGTATGGTCTATTGACAAGGGTATGTCTACAGTTACATGTATGGTCTATTGGCAAGGGTATGTCTACAGTTACATGTATGGTCTATTGCAACGGGCATATCTACGGTTCCATGTATGGTCTATTGGCAAGGGTATGTCTACAGTTACATGTATGGTCTATTGACAAGGGTATATCTACGGTTCCATGCATGTATGGTCTATTGGCAAGGGTATGTCTACAGTTACATGTATGGTCTATTGCAACGGGCATATCTACGGTTCCATGCATGTACGGTATATTGGCAAGGGTATGTCTACTGTTACATGCATGGTCTATTGGCAAGGGTATGTCTACGGTTCCGTGTACGGTCTATTGGTAAGGGTATGTCTACAGTTACATGTATGGTCTATTGACAAGGGTATGTCTACGGTTCCATGCATGTACGGTATATTGGCAAGGGTATGTCTACAGTTACAGTTAATTCTATTTACAAGGGCATATCTAGGATACCTGGTATCGTCTTTTTATGTTGTACAAGGGCATATCTACGATACCATATATAAGGGTTTGTTTAGGGTTGAATGTAGTGCTTATTGGCAAGGGCATGTTTATTTCATTGTTTGGTCTTTTCGCACCTGCACCTAATGGTGTATTTAGTAAAAAGACCGATTTGTCGTTTATAGCTTAAAGGGACTCTCTCACGTTTTGGACCAAACATTTCCCGAAAATGCATATGAAAACTTTTATTTCATAGATATTTTATTGTTTGAAACCGAAATTGCCAGATAATACACTTTTAGTACAAATAGGCATTCTGGTTTAGTCGAGAGCAAACCCACGCGGGTACAGTCAAGAATAAACAGAAAACAGATAGCATTTCAACTCGACCACTGACTCGCATAACTACTGCTAATTACTGCTTTGGACTTTTTAAGGTCACATTTAGATGTGTCCTGAAGAGCATTGACAGCACCTAACAAGTTTTAATGAAAACAAATTATCGACAGAAACGTCTGCGCGCAAGACCCGCTCGTAAACCGTAATTTAGAAAAGTGATTGTCAACTACCTTCGTCATTGTCATTAGAGAAACAGTCGGAGAAATACAAGAGCATCCTGAAAGTTGTATTTGAGACTTTCTGAATTGTAAGTATCATTGCAGAGCAGTTTGTATTTGTGCTATAAGGTATAATTCTGAAAGGTAAAAAAACCAGGTGCCTCGTTAAATCGAAACGTTGGGGCGAGGATTTCTGGTGTTTGACCGGCGTTATACATCGATACATTGGGGCGTGGATTGCTGGTGTGTGAACGCCGTTACATCTACACACTGGGGCGTGGATTGCTGATTAATGACCGTCGATATACATCGACACATTTGGGCGTGGATTGCTGGTGTATGACTGCCGTATGATATCAACACATTGGGACGTGGATTGCTGGTTTGTGACCGCCGTTATACATCGACACATTTGGGCGTGGATTGCTGGTGTATGACTGCCGTATGATATCGACACATTGGGACGTGGATTGCTGGTTTGTGACCGCCGTTATACATCGACACATTTGGACAAGGATTGCTGGTGTATGACCGCTTTTGTACATCGACACATTTGGGCGTGGATTGCTGGTTTGTGGCCGCCGTTATACATCGACACATTTGGGCGTGGATTGCTGGTGTATGACTGCCATCATAAATCGACAAATTTGGGCGTGGATTGCTGGTCTGTGAATCGACAAATTTGGGTATGGATTGCTGGTCTGTGACAGCCGTTATACATCGACACATTTGGACAAGGATTGCTGGTGTATGACTGCTTTTGTACATCGACACATTTGGGCGTGGATTGCTGGTTTGTGGCCGCCGTTATACATCGACACATTTGGGCGTGGATTGCTGGTTTGTGGCCGCCGTTATACATCGATACATTTGTGCGTGGATTGCTGGTGTATGACTGCCGTCATAAATTGACAAATTTGGGCGTGGATTGCTGGTCTGTGAATCGACAAATTTGGGCGTGGATTGCTGGTCTGTGACCGCCGTTATACATCGACACATTGGGACGTGGATTGCTGGTTAATGACCGCCGTTATAAATCGACACATTGGGGCGTTGATTACTGGTGTATGACCGCTTTTGTTCATCGACACATTTGTGTGTGGATTGCTGGTGTATGACCGCTTTTGTACATCCACACATTTGGGCGTGGATTGCTGGTGTATGACCGCTTTTGTACATCGACCCATTGGGATGTGGATTGCTGGTGTATGACCGCCGTTATACATCGACACATTGGGCGTGGATTGCTGGTATATGACCACCGCTAGTATATATCGACACATTTGGGCGTGGATTGCTGGTTTGTGACCGCCGTTATACATCGACACATTGGGGCGTGGATTGCTGGTGTGTGACCGCTTTTGTTCATCGACACATTGGGGCGTGGATTGCTGGTGTGTGATCGCCGTTATACATCGACACATTGGGGCGTGGATTGCTGGTTTGTGAACGCCGTTTTACATCGACACATTGGGGCGTTGATTACTGGTGTATGACCGCTTTTGTTCATCGACACATTTGTGTGTGGATTGCTGGTGTGTGACCGCCGTTATACATCGACAGATTGGGGCGTGGATTGCTGGTCTGTGAATCGACAAATTTGGGCGTGAATTGCTGGTCTGTGACCGCCGCTATAAATTGACACATTCGGGCGTGGATTGCACATTGGGGCGTGGATTGCTGGTTTGTGACCGCCGTTATATATCGACACATTGGGGCGTGGATTGCTGGTTTGTGACCGCCGTTATACATCGACACATTAGGGCGTGGATTGCTGGTTTGTGAACGCCGTCATACATCGACACATAAGGGCGTGGATTGCTGGTTTGTGAACGCCGTTATACATCGACACATTTGGGCGTGGATTGCTGATTTGTGACCGCCGTTATACATCGACACATTAGGGCGTGGATTGCTGGTGTATGATCGGCATTATACATCGACACATTTGGGCGTGGAATGCTGGTTTGTGACCGCCATTATACATCGACACATTGGGGCGTGGATTGCTGGTGTATGAACGCTTTTGTACATCGACACATTTGGGCGTGGATTGCTGGTGTATGACTGCTTTTGTACATCGACACATTGGGGCGTGGATTGCTGGTGTATGACCGCTTTTGTACATCGACACATTAAGACGTGGATTGCTGGTTTGTGAACGCCGTCATATATCGACACATTGGGGCGTGGATTGCTGGTGTGTGACCGCCGTTATACATCGACACATTGGGGCGTGGATTGCTGGTGTGTGAACGCTGTTATACATCGACACATTAGGGCGTGGATTGCTGGTGTATGACCGGCATTATACATCGACACATTTGGGCGTGGAATGCTGGTTTGTGACCGCCGTTATACATCGACACATTGGGGCGTGGATTGCTGGTGTATGAACGCTTTTGTACATCGACACATTTGGGCGTGGATTGCTGGTATATGACTGCTTTTGTACATCGACACATTGGGGTGTGGATTGCTGGTGTATGACCGCTTTTGTACATCGACACATTAAGACGTGGATTGCTGGTTTGTGAACGCCTTTATACATCGACACATTTGGCCGTGGATTGCTGGTGTGTGATCGCCGTTATACATCGACACATTGGGGCGTGGATTGCTTGTTTGTGACCGCCGTTATACATCGACACATTGGGGCGTGGATTGCTTGTTTGTGACCGCCGTTATACATCGACACATTGGGGCGTGGATTGCTTGTTTGTGAACGCCGTTATACATCGACACATTGGGGCGTGGATTGCTTGTTTGTGACCGCCGTTATACATCGACACATTGGGGCGTGGATTGCTTGTTTGTGACCGCCGTCATATATCGACACATTGGGGCGTGGATTGCTGGTGTGTGACCGCCGTTATACATCGACACATTGGGGCGTGGATTGCTTGTTTGTGACCGCCGTTATACATCGACACATTGGGGCGTGGATTGCTTGTTTGTGACCGCCGTTATACATCGACACATTGGGGCGTGGATTGCTGGTGTGTGATCGCCGTTATACATCGACACATTCGGGCGTTGATTGCACATTGGGGCGTGGATTGCTGGTTTGTGACCGCCGTTATACATCGACACATTGGGGCGTGGAATGCTGGTTTGTGACCGCCGTTATACATCGACACATTGGGGCGTGGATTGCTGGTGTGTGACCGCCGTTATACATCGACACATTGGGGCGTGGATTGCTGGTGTGTGAACGCAGTTATACATCGACACATTGGGGTGTGGATTGCTGGTGTATGACCGCTTTTGTACATCGACACATTAAGACGTGGATTGCTGGTTTGTGAACGCCTTTATACATCGACACATTAGGGCGTGGATTGCTGGTGTATGACCGGCATTATACATCGACACATTTGGGCGTGGAATGCTGGTTTGTGACCGCCGTTATACATCGACACTTTGGGGCGTGGATTGCTGGTGTATGAACGCTTTTGTACATCGACACATTTGGGCGTGGATTGCTGGTGTATGATCGCCGTTATACATCGACACATTGGGGCGTGGATTGCTTGTTTGTGACCGCCGTTATACATCGACACATTGGGGCGTGGATTGCTGGTTTGTGAACGCCTTTATACATCGACACATTTGGGCGTGGATTGCTGGTGTGTGATCGCCGTTATACATCGACACATTGGGGCGTGGATTGCTTGTTTGTGACCGCCGTTATACATCGACACATTGGGTGTGGATTGCTTGTTTGTGAACGCCGTTATACATCGACACATTGGGGCGTGGATTGCTTGTTGTGACTGCTTATACATCGACACATTGGGGCGTGGATTGCTGGTGTGTGATCGCCGTTATACATCGACACATTCGGGCGTGGATTGCACATTGGGGCGTGGATTGCTGGTTTGTGACCGCCGTTATACATCGACACATTGGGGCGTGGATTGCTGGTTTGTGACCGCCGTTATACATCGACACATTGGGGCGTGGATTGCTGGTGTGTGACCGCCGTTATACATCGACACATTGGGGCGTGGATTGCTGGTGTGTGACCGCCGTTATACATCGACACATTGGGGCGTGGATTGCTGGTGTGTGATCGCCGTTATACATCGACACATTGGGGCGTGGATTGTTTGTTTGTGACCGCCGTTATACATCGACACATTGGGGCGTGGATTGCTGGTTTATGACCAAAACATTGGGGATTAATGGTGTACAGTATGACTTCCGTTATTGATATTACTGAAAGCGCTTTGTTATATTTAAGACGGAATATCTTCAAAATGATACATTTGTGGGAATTTATTTGCCAAATATCAACACACACATAAGACGATTTCTTATGAATTGTATAATTATTGTGAAAGAATATACGCTGCTGTTAAATTATGCAAATATATATGCATGCTGATTTTCTAAAAAATATGCAAATTCCAAATACTGAATGGTTTACGGAAATTCATTCTCCTTTTCCTTTCATTTATGCTTTGTAAAACCTGCTGCTTTACACACGTCTACCTGATTTAACTTGGAAAGGCCTAACGTTTAGTTTTGCAAGTCAAAATACTGCATAAATTTATTAAATATTTTTTATCATGATGCTTTCAGCCGTGAGAATAAAAAAGGCCACTCTGAGAACAATAAAATGAAAAACACAACATCTTATAGGTATGATGTGCATGGCCTGTTTGACTTTCATGTCTCTTAGTTCAAAATATTTGTTTTGGAGGGCCATGGTCAAAATTATTTCCATGATGACACCAACAGCTGACCGGAGATGGCATCCCTTTGTTTATGCATTTTCATGACAACCTCTTACATTCCAAGCAATTGTTTGACACCGACCTGTGTATATTTATCTTAAGTCAGGATACATCATTATATATATACTGAGCCATGTGTTAATCAACACAGATATGGCATGTAACAATGATTACTATATAGGCACTTCGTTATTTGCATTTTCGCCGTTGCATTATTACTACAGTCGAAACCCGTTGCCTCGATATCCCAAAGACCGGCAAAAATACTTCGAGCCTCGCGTCATTCGATAATTCTTACAAAGAGTTAATCAAAATCAGTCATTTTCATCTTATTCGTGTCAACGAGGAAATCAAGCCAAGCGATATCGAGCCAACGGGTTTTGATTGCATCACCATCATTACAATTTATGTTGCTCGTTTGCACTTCACTAAGCATTCATGACAACCATACTATAGAAGTTCAGTTTTAAAAACGATTTGTAGGTATGATAACTTTATAAACATCAACAATCATTGTGTTGATGTCCAATAATCATCATTATTATACCAAATTTGTTAGGGAGGGTCGGCTTTCCTGGCAGAAACTCATTATTATGTCGTGTTTTTAGAACAAACGCGTCTACCATACGACGATGAAAACGCGACAGTTCGGTGATGAAAACGCGACAGTTCGGTGATGAAAACGCGACAGTCCGACGATGAAAACGCGACAGTACGATGATGAAAACGCGACAGTCCGACGATGAAAACGCGACAGTACGGTGATGAAAACGCGACAGTCCGACGATGAAAACGCGACAGTACGATGATGAAAACGCGACAGTCCGACGATGAAAACGCGACAGTACGATGATGAAAACGCGACAGTCCGACTATGAAAACGCGACAGTACGATGATGAAAACGCGACAGTACTATACTACGATAACAAAATAAACGCGAAATCACGATATTACGATGGTTAAAACGCGACAACACGGTGGTGAAAACCCGATAGTAAATCGTATTATCATCATCGTACTGTAGTATTATCGCGTGTTCGTAATCGTGCTGTCGCGTTTTCGTTATCGTAGTTTCTTGATTTAGCGTGTTCATCATCGAACTATCGAGTATCGCGTTTCAGATTAACACATTCACAGGCGGTGGCCATAACGACATTCCTTAGTCAACATACGGAAATTTTCTTATGAATGTAACATTAGAATGAGTGGTGGAGAAAAGCTAGATGCAACTATGCAAATATGCTGCATTCAGTAAAATGAGGGGACGTGATGACAATAACACTTAACAACATGAGACTTGAGAAAGCCGAAAGTCTTTTCATTGTGCTTTCATGAGAGTTTTGAAACCAGTTTGGTGTTAAACTTGATCTTGGATAATTCCAGGCTTGTTTTGAGGAAATACTACATTTGCCGATTTTGGGACCATCTGCTGTCTAGTCCCTTTAAATTCAAGAACAAAGGAGATAGTGGTTTGCTGAATGATTTGTGCCGTATATAGCTATGGCAATAACGGACAACACGGGATGTGTCTGTGATTTCCCCTTTTGGGGATCACCTTTAAGTACCTAGTGGTTAAACTTGTTGTTGCAAGTCAGATAAAAAAGAGTTAAAGAGTAGATTTTTTTTATTTATTTTAACAATGTACTTTCTCCGATACCCAATATTAATTTGGTAACATGTGTACTTTGCAGTTTCCACATGTATAACAGTTTTAATCAGGGAAAAGCCGAAGCCTTGTTGCTATCGTTACAGCATATATTTTAAATTTCTAAATCTAAAGGGTGATATGAGAAAAAAACAAAGTCAGACAAATTAAAATATCATTTTTGCATTTAATTTGCAGCATACGCACGGGGAACCGAATCTTTAAGTGAAGTCGGGTAAGCGTGGTATTTATCGAGGGCTGATGTAGGTCATTATTCAAACTTAATTGGATTTTAATCCAAATTTAAAAAGAAAATAAGTAATGAATATTTTGAAAGTAAATGCTTTCCTCTTTGATTTGACACGCGCCTGTTATATTGTATACTTAAACATTTGCATGTTTACTTATTTTCATAAATACTTCAAAGAGGAATCAACAAAAAAGTCCGCCTACTTACAGAAAAGTAACTTGTCAATTACCATACTTATTGAATATAAATGGCCATTTAGTCATTGTTTACGGCGCGCTCATATTCAATAAACGCTTATCCAAAGTGTTGACATTTGAAATCCATAATTCATTTTATTAAATTCGTTTCGAATTTCTCTTTGATACTGTAATAAAATGGGTGTTTTAAAACTTAGTGCTTTATCACGCAATATTTGAAAACAAACTATATGTAGCTGTAATTGCTTCCTTCGCGGGCAGTCTTGAGTATAATGGTTTTGTAAACCATATAAGTTATACGAATATTTGTATCTCCAATATTCGGTTACA
This sequence comes from Mya arenaria, assembly GCF_026914265.1. Taxonomy (NCBI): domain Eukaryota; kingdom Metazoa; phylum Mollusca; class Bivalvia; order Myida; family Myidae; genus Mya; species Mya arenaria. The sequence goes on along the minus strand of NC_069133.1, from coordinate 31,720,361 downwards.
TTATGAATAAAAGATACAGGGGTCCAAACTTATAATATTTTGATCTTGTTTCTTTGCAAGACAGCCAATGGAGCTTCAACCGCTGGGCATCCGGTATTTTCATGTATGCATGGTATATCTGAGGATGTAACGACCCTTTGCATACTGACAATCATTGCGTACTAAAACTCATTGCGTACTGACACTCATTGCGTACTGACACTCACAGCATACTAACACCCATTGTATACTAACACCCACTGCATACTAAAACTCATTGCGTACTGACACTCATCGCGTATTGACACCCATTGCGTACTGACACTCATTGCGTACTGACACTCACACCATACTAACACCCATTGTATACTAACACCCACTGCATACTAAAACTCATTGCGTACTGACACTCATCGCGTATTGACACCCATTGCATACTGACACTCATTGCGTACTGACACTCACACCATACTAACACCCATTGTATACTAACACCCACTGCATACTAAAACTCATTGCGTACTGACATCCATTGCGTATTGACACCCATTGCATACTGACACTCATTGCGTACTGACACTCATCGCGTATTGACACCCATTGCGTACTGACACTCATTGCGTACTGACACTCACACCATACTAACACCCATTGTATACTAACACCCACTGCATACTAAAACTCATTGCGTACTGACACTCGTCGCGTATTGACACCCATTGCATACTGACACTCATTGCGTACTGACACTCACACCATACTAACACCCATTGTATACTAACACCCACTGCATACTAAAACTCATTGCGTACTGACACTCATCGCGTATTGACACCCATTGCGTACTGACACTCATTGCGTACTGACACTCACACCATACTAACACCCATTGTATACTAACACCCACTGCATACTAAAACTCATTGCGTACTGACACTCATCGCGTATTGACACCCATTGCGTACTGACACTCATTGCGTACTGACACTCACACCATACTAACACCCATTGTATACTAACACCCACTGCATACTAAAACTCATTGCGTACTGACACTCATCGCGTACTGACACCCATTGCGTACTGACACTCATTGCGTACTGACACTCACACCATACTAACACCCATTGTATACTAACACCCACTGCATACTAAAACTCATTGCGTACTGACATCCATTGCGTATTGACACCCATTGCATACTGACACTCATTGCGTACTGACACTCACACCATACTAACACCCATTGTATACTAACACCCACTGCATACTAAAACTCATTGCGTACTGACACTCATCGCGTATTGACACCCATTGCATACTGACACTCATTGCGTACTGACACTCACACCATACTAACACCCATTGTATACTAACACCCACTGCATACTAAAACTCATTGCGTACTGACACTCATCGCGTATTGACACCCATTGCGTACTGACACTCATTGCGTACTGACACTCACACCATACTAACACCCATTGTATACTAACACCCACTGCATACTAAAACTCATTGCGTACTAACATCCATTGCGTATTGACACCCATTGTATACTTACACCCATTGCATACTAAAACTCATTGCGTACTGACACTCATCGCGTATTGACACCCATTGCATACTGACACTCATTGCGTACTGACACTCATCGCGTATTGACACCCATTGCATACTGACACTCAATGCATACTGACACTCATTGTATACTGAAAACAATTGCGTACTGACATCAATTGCGTACTGACACTCATTGCATATTGACACTCATTGCATACTTACATCCATTGCATACTGACATCCATTGCGTACTGACACCCATTGCATACTGACACTCATTGCATACTGACACTAATTGCATACTGACATCAATTGCATACTGACACCCATTGCATACTGACACTCATTGCATACTGACACTCATTGCATACTGACATCAATTGCGTACTGACACTCATTGCGTACTGACATTCATTGCATATTGACACCAATTGCGTAATGACACACATTGCGAACTTACATCAATTGCGTACTGACACTCATTGCGTACTGATACCCATTGCGTACTGACACTCATTGCATACTGACACTCATTGCATACTTACATCCATTGCGTACTGACACTCATCGCGTATTGACACTCATTGCGTACTGACATTTATTGCGTATTGACACTCATTGCGTACTGACACACAGTGCGTACTGACACTCATTGCGTACTGACATTAATTGCGTACTGACACTCATTGCGTATTGACACCAATTGCGTACTGACACACATTGCGAACTGACACTCATTGCGTACTGATACCCATTGTATACTAACACCCATTGCATACTAACACTCATTTCGTACTAACACTCATCGCGTATTGACACCATTGCGCACTGACACCAATTCCTTACTGACACCCATTGCATACTGAAACCCATTGCGTACTAACATCCCTTGCGTATTGACACACATTGCGTACAGACACTCATTGCCTAGTGACATCCATTGAATATTGACACCAATTGCGTACTGACATCCATTGCGTACTAACATCCATTAGGTATTGACACCAACTGCGTACTGACATCCATTGCGTACTTACATCCCTTGCGTATTGACACACATTGCGTACTAACACTCATTGCCTACTGACATCCATTGCGTATTGACACCAATTGCGTACTGACATCCATTGTGTACTGACATCCATTGCGTATTAACACCCATTGCCTACTGACACTCATTGCATACTGACATCCATTGCGTATTGACATCCATTGCGTACTTACATTCATTGCGTACTAACATCCATTGCGTATTGACACCAACTGCGCACTGACATCCATTGCGTACTTACATCCCTTGCGTATTGACACACATTGCGTACTAACACTCATTGCCTACTGACATACATTGCGTATTGACACCAATTGCGTACTGACATCCATTGTGTACTGACATCCATTGCGTATTAACACCCATTGCCTACTGACACTCATTGCATACTGACATCCATTGCGTATTGACATCCATTGCGTACTTACATTCATTGCGTACTAACATCCATTGCGTATTGACACCAACTGCGCACTGACATCCATTGCGTACTGACAACCATTGCGAACTGACACACATTGCGTACTGACACTCAGTTCGTACTGACACGCATTTCGTATTGACACCGATTGCGTACTGACATCCATTGCGTACTGACACACACTGCGTTCTGACACAAATTGCGTACTGACACAAATTGCGTATTTACACCAATTGCGCACTGACACTCATTCCGTACTGACACTCAAAGCGTACGGACACTCATAGCTTGCTGACACTCATAGCGTACTTACATCCATTGCGTACTGATATCCATTGCGTATTGACTTTCATTGCATACTGACACTCATTGCGTACTGACATCCATTGCGCATTGACACTCATTGCGTACTGACACTCATTGCGTACTGACATCCATTACGTAGTATTTACACCTCAACTTCCATTCCTTAAATGAACTGCCTTTCGACAATTGCGTTCATCAATCGATGAACGCAACATCTTCGGATATGTTCGGATCGTAATTCATTGCATTACAATATACATGAAAGCTATTGATCTTGTTATTGGTTGTATTGTGTCAGCAAGTCCCGTAAAATATAGATCAACATTTTTAAAAGTGTTAGTTTATTACATTTTAAATATATTGGTACCAGAAGTGTTTTATTTTTTCGTTTTAAAGTGATTTCAAGTGGTTGATCTTTTCCCGCGTTATTGTGACGTCATTTGAAAAAAATGTTTCCGGTTATAGTCGGTCGTTCTATTTACAGAATGGGTAAGAACGGATTACTGAAAGGTTCTCTTAAATGAAATGAAGTATTTTTTTTAACAATTCTTGAATGAAATAATGAACAATTGGTGTAAATATAAGGAATGAATTGCGGGGTTGATGTCATTATCGGGGATATGAACGCAATTGGGTTGGTCAAAGTACGCGTAGAGTCCTTCGGACTCCAAACACATTGACCAACCCAATTGCGTTCATATCCCGATAATGACATCAACCCCGCAATTCATTCCTTTATTGACACTCATTGCGTACTGACACTCATTGCGTTTTGACACTCATTGCATACACTCATTGCGTACTGACACTCAAAGCGTACTAACATCCATTGTGTATTGACACTCATTGCATACTGACACTCATTGCGTACTAACATCCATTGCGTATTGACACCCATTGCATACTGACACTCATTGCGTACTGACACTCATTGCGTACTGACACTCATTGCGTACTGACACTCATTGCGTACTGACACTCATTGCGTACTGACACTCATTGCGTACTAACACTCATTGCATACTGACACTCATTGCATACTGACACTCATTGCGTACTAACATCCATTGCGTATTGACACCCATTGCATACTAACACCCATTGTATACTTACACCCATTGCATACTAAAACTCATTGCGTACTGACACTCATCGCGTATTGACACCCATTGCATACTGACACTCATTGCGTAGTGACATCCATTGCCTACTGACACTCATTGCGTACTGACACACATTGCGTACTGACACTCATTGCATATTGACACTCATTGCATACTGACATCCATTGCGTTTTGACACTCATTGCATATTGACACTCATTGCGTACTGACACTCATTGCGTACTGACACACATTGCCTACTGACACTCATTGCCTACTGACACTCATTGTGTATTGACACTCATTGCGTACTGACATCCATTGCGTACTGACATCCATTGCCTAATGACACTCTTTGCGTTTTGACACTCATTGCGTATTGACACTCATTGCCTACTGACATTCATAGCGTACTAACATCCATTGCGTACTGACATTCATTGCGTACTGTCAGTGCGCACATTGCGTACTGACATTCATTGCGTACTGACACTCATAGCGTACTGACATCCATTGCGTACTGACATTCATAGCGCACTGACACACATTGCGTACTCATTGTATACTGACAACCATTCCGCACTGACACTCATTGCGTACTGACACTCATAGCGTACTGACACACATTGCGTACTGACACTCATTGCGTACTGATACGCATAGCCTACTGACACGCATTGCGTACTGACACTCAAAGCGTACTGACACATATCGGTACTGATACTCATTGTATACTGACACTCATTGCGTACTGACATCCATTGCCTAATGACACTCATTGCGTTTTGACACTCATTGCGTATTGACACTCATTGCCTACTGACACTCATAGCGTACTAACATCCATTGCGTACTGACACTCATTGCGTACTGACACCCATTGCATACTGACACTCATTGCATACTGACACTCATTGTATACTGAAAACAATTGCGTACTGACATCCATTGCTACTGACACTCATTGCATGAGCGTCAGTACGCAATGCATGTCAGTACGCAATGTGCGTACTGACATGCATTGCGTACTGACGCTCATAGCGTACTGACATCCATTTGATATTACATACTTGTGAGAGTGAATTTTAACGCACACCGAATAAAGAATACACAGCTAATACACAACAAACATCAGAAGCCCAGATATCGATTTAAATAAAGAGCTAATAAACAATGCATGAACACCATTTGAGACGGTTCATGGGCACGAAATAGAGTATAATGCACCAAATATAGCAAATAAAGTTAATATACATTTTTGGACAAGGCAACTGTTTGTCAATAAAAGCTTCAAATATTTGAGGGAATTTCTAAAACCTACGGAACAATTATTACTCTATTCATAAAAATCCAGAGTCTTTCGTTGTCAAAATTATGATCTAACAAATTATGCAGTTGCATATAACACAACACATCATATTTGGAAATACAGTTGACTACGGAAGACGCGCTCGAGCATTTTCAACGCATGAAGACACGGTTACACCAAACTAGCTCTCAAAACGTTCTACAATGTCCTCAAAATTCGTAAAATGGGTTGTGGTCTGACCAAAACGTGTCAAATCGGACTGATAATGTCTACAATGCGATCCTGGTTAGTTTATAAGCAGTTGGCCAAACAATTAAATCATCTGTATCCAGTCTGTAATCCGTTTATATGAAGTACATGTATAAGTAAAATTGCCCATTCACATTATAGGGCAAAGTTTCCAGGCCGTCCAAGACCGTTTGTAGTCAGCTGTAACATGTTCCGAAACTAGTTCTACTTCGTTTCTATTTATACTTTAAAAATCCGTTCTAACTATTTCGTAACTCGACCATCTCGTTCACACCAAGATAAACCCGTTCTGACCACTTTCTCAACTCACCGCTAAGTACGTTCAGAATGTAATTGCAAACACTCCTGGCTATAAAAACCTAGCACGTTTCTGCAATTCCTCCTCATTGTTCTTCTCTCTTGCTCTCACGATCATCTCATTGATTGTTTTCTTGCTCTGCATCCAACAAAAATGCATGAAACCAACAATCAACTGCAATAGCATCCATTCACGACCTCTATAAACGTCAGCTCCACCACTTTACGGTGGTGCAAAGAAAAAGAGCTGTCGACCCTTAAAAATTAAGGCATCTAAATTTACAAAGAGCAATATACATGTTTTTTAAACATTGCAGATAATTCTCCAGTTTCAATTTAGTTTGATAAATTCTATAGTTCAAACATTTAGGAAAATCATAACGTTATTCCGTTCGTAGCACGTCAATCTCGTTTTTAGTGCATGCACGTTGTTACTCCGTCTAATTGGAGTACGGGACGGTGGCCCAATTTTTTGAGCAGACTAAACATTCCCGATCAAAAACCGTCAGGCCGTCCATGAAGAGCGTAAACGGGAGGTAAGAAAGTGATACTACGTACACTTCGTATGCACCCAGTTTGAACCCGTGTAGCTGTATACGGGGTTATTCATCGGTTTTCGCGCGAACACCAATAGGGTAATTATTTAATACCGACTTAATTGTTTAGAATAGCAAAAATATATCACTTCATACATTTGTATAGTCTCGAACATGTATTTCAGAAAGAGAAGTATTTTATATTTGATACACGTTTGTATACAGTATTTTTGCGAGTAGTTTAGAAAAAACAACATATCAGGATGCCGAGACTAAGGCAATTAATCCCAAGCCGACACTTTCCTTTATATCCCGTAAACATAGTGATTATATGAGGATATAGCCGACAATGTACTACCAGTGGCGGGTCCAAGAATTCTTAATTGGGGAAAGGGACACCGTGGTATTAAAATGAGAAGTGTAATATCGTTGATGAATATTGATCCTTCATTCTAGAATATTTAAGAAAAACCACACACCACTAAGGGTCATATGACATTTTAAGGACTGGCCAGAAAGCCTCCCAAAGTGTATATGGACCGGGGCTTTTTGGGGCTGACTGGCCGGTCCTGATAATGACATAATTATGGCCCGAAGTGGTGTGTAAATATTTCTTATATTATACCGAACAGTTTACAGAACCATTCAATATTTTTAAAGTGATTTAGATGTGTTTTATTGAACAAAGCCAATAATGTTTACTTGCGACAATTTTTCGCCGTTGTGAAAATAGCAAGCTGGACATACCAGTTGTATGACGTCAGCGATCCATATTACATTTTTGGCGTGGTCCGAACCAGCCAAAAATACGAAATGGACCGCTGACGTCATAAAACTGGATTTTTATTAAAATACAGTGGTATACTGACCGATCGACTTTATATATACGAAGAAGGCACACATTTATGTAAGGTATAATATTTAAATTATATTACACACCATAGAGGGTCATTATGACCATTCGGAACTCCTCGGCCATTTTTATCGCAAACAACCTCGGATGTATTTGGACGGTTCACATACTCAAAAAGCGGTATGTTTAAGTCCGCTGCAAGTAGATCGCGTAGTAGTTATATTTAGCAGTTAAACTTTATGACTTAACTCATAGGAATCTTAATTATGTTTGCAATAATACACTTCACCGGCAATCAATAAATACAATTCTAAAACACTACATTTAATTAATGATATAATTCAAAAAAATACGAACTACTTCAACTGATGTACCGGCATACATCCGAGGTTGTTTTCGATAAAAATGGCCGAATAGTTCCGAATGGTAACATTATAAGGACCGGCCAATCAGCTCCCGAAGGCGTATATCCATTCACCTTCGGGAGCTGACTGCATGGCCGGTCCTTTTAATGTCATATGGCCCGAAGTGTTGTGCTACATTTCTTATATTATACCGACCTCTTTATATTACCATTCACTATTTTTAAAGCGCTTTTGATGAGTTTCATCTCATGCACCAGTCAATTGTAACCACGACCCCCCGCCCAGGTCCGGGGGTATACCGGGGACAGCCGGGGAAATGGGCCGTGTTTTTACCTTTCAGGTGGCCCCGCAGTGCCGAGTGAATGCGGTGGTTTTGTATTCGCGCAAAATATAGCGGGGAATTGGCCTTACCTTGGTCCCTCGGTTGCGGGGGCATTTGGCGGGGATTTTACCATCTGTTTGTTCCCGCAGGGAGGGGATTTTACCCGGGGTTGGCTGGACCGAGAGTCAAAGTCCCCGCTATTCCCCGGACCTGGGGGGCCGTGGTTACAATTGACTGGTGCATTACAAAACTAATCATTTTACTTACTGCGATTTTTTCGCCTTTGTCCATATTATATTTTGGCGAGGCCCGAACCGGCTAAAAATATCATATTGACCGCTGACGTCATTAAAACTGGATTTGCATTTAAAAACAGTGATATATGGAACGGTCAACTTTATACCCACAAAGAATATTTATCAGTTGTTTAATTGTAACAATTTAAGGTAAAAAATAAATTAGGTGTTTTAGAGTTAGCCGGCAAACTTGGTGTGTGTGTGTGGGGGGGGGGGGGGGGGTGGGCCGTTGTGTCCCCGCTCAAACCGCCACTGAACCCGATTCTGTTTTGACATTGGATTTTCGTGCTTTGCAATAATAATAAGATCAATGTCACACCAGAGTTTTTCTCGTAATTTAACCAGAGGAGATAATTTAAGAGTCTTTACCGACAGTGGCATCAGTGCGATCATACCATGGGGTTTGTGATATAGATATCTCCTAAAGTAAGAAGCGGCTCGATTCGCTATAAGTTTTTTTTTTATTTTATTATTTTATCTATTTTAACGAAACATATTAAAAACGTACACGTGTTGTTATATGAACAAGTAACCACGACACCTTCATATAACAACACGTTCATTTGACAAGATATTACATATCTTGTGGACAAACAAGCATATGTGTTTTGCACATAATAACACGCAATTGACAATATCACATATTATTTAGACAGATAGCATGCTTGGTTGACGTAATAGTACAGTACATTGATAAGTTAATACCAAATCTTAAGAAGACAACACTACTGTTTGACATAATCTCACTTTTAACAAGTCATATCCACCGTTAGACAGGATAACACGTAGTGTACAGATAATTATAATTAACAAGTATTTTCCATGGCTGAGAGTATAATTAAGGTAGGTTCCCCAAACTCGAGCGTAAGGTGTTTTGCGTTTACAAACGAGAATTACCGATTTTCCGCAGAATACCATGAGCGAGGGTTGGGATGAACCTATCTTAAACGAGCGGCTATGGAAGATTCTTTTTCTGCTACCTCAGTTAAAAAAAAGTTTAATTAATTTTTTTGCTTGAACTCTTTTGTGCGTATTTTGCGTACAATTATGTGATAATTCGTGGTTGTCATGGATATGCTGTCAAATAACATGAACAATCTTCTATTTGTTAAAATACGTGCACTTCGCGGTAATCCGCATCTCGGCGATAGCAGCAGATAAACGCGGCGATGACGCCCAACCACCGGGTTGGCTACCGCGGAATATATCGCCGCGATTTTCCGCGATGACGCAACCTCTCCCGCGGTGGCAACGCGTTTTTTGGTGGTTGTGGATCTAAGCGTTTTCTCAAATTAAGTAATATTTTAGTAACAGCAGACTGAACACTGCGAGTTATGCATTTGGAGTATATTGTACAACATTGTTTTGGCCATAGGAATGCATGACATCATTTCTCCAGGCAGAAACCATTAAATGTTTCTGTGTAATGTATATGTAGACATAAACATCAGTATCAGTGAGAGATGGTGAACTGCTTTGTTTTCTATATAATTGCATCTAACAATATTTCGTCATCGCTCCTAGGTTATTTGTACATAGACATATCACCAGTCAAGCTGTGATACAGTACTACTGACCATCGCTCCTTCAGGTTACTTGCACTAGACATATCACCAGTCAAGCTGTGATACATTACTGACCATCGCTCCTGGGTTATTTGCACTAGACATATCACCAGTCAAGTGGTGATACATTACTGACCATCGCTCCTGGGTTATTTGTACATAGACATATCACCAGTCAAGCTGTGATACATTACTGACCATCGCTCCTGGGTTATTTGTACATAGACATATCACCAGTCAAGCTGTGATACATTACTGACCATCGATCCTGGGTTATTTGCACTAGACATATCACCAGTCAAGTGGTGATACATTACTGACCATCGCTCCTGGGTTATTTGCACTAGACATATCACCAGTCAAACTATGATACAGTACTGACCATCGATCCAAGGTTATTTGTACATAGACATTTGTACGTGGACACATCACCAGTCAAGCTGTGATGCAGTGCTGACCATCGCTCCTAGGTTATCTGTACATGTAGACATTTCACCAGTCAAGCTGTGATACAGTACTGCCCATCGCTCCTAGGCTATTTGTACGTAGACATATCACCAGTCAAGCTGTGATACATTACTGACCATCGCTCCTAGGCTATTTGTACATGTAGACATTTCACCAGTCAAGCTGTGATACAGTACTGACCATCGCTCCTAGGCTATTTGTACGTAGACATTTCACCAGTCAAGCTGTGATACAGTACTGACCATCGCTCCTTGGCTATTTGTACGTAGACATTTCACCAGTCAAGCTGTGATTTAGTACTGACCATCGCTCCTAGGCTATTTATACGAAGACATATCACCAGTCAAGCTGTGATACATTACTGACCATCGCTCCTAGGCTATTTGTACGTAGACATATCACCAGTCAAGCTGTGATACAGTGCTGACCATTGCTCCTAGGCTATTTGTATGTAGACATTTCACCAGTCAAGCTGTGATACAGTGCTGACCATCGCTCCTAGGCTATTTGTACATGGACATTTCACCAGTCAAGCTGTGATACAGTGCTGACCATCGCTCCTAGGCTATTTGTACATGGACATTTCACCAGTCAAGCTGTGATACAGTACTGACCATCGCTCCTTGGCTATTTGTACGTAGACATTTCACCAGTCAAGCTGTGATTTAGTACTGACCATCACTCCTAGGCTATTTGTACATGGACATTTCACCAGTCAAGCTGTGATACAGTACTGACCATCGCTCCTTGGCTATTTGTACGTAGACATTTCACCAGTCAAGCTGTGATTTAGTACTGACCATCGCTCCTAGGCTATTTATACGAAGACATATCACCAGTCAAGCTGTGATACATTACTGACCATCGCTCCTAGGCTATTTGTACGTGGACATTTCACCAGTCAAGCTGTGATACAGTATTGACCATCGCTCCTAGGCTAGTTGTACGTGGACATTTCACCAAACAAGCTGTGATGCAGTACTGACCATCGCTCCTAGGCTATTTGTACGTGGACATATCACCAGTCAAGCTGTGATACAGTGCTGACCATCGCTCCTTTGCTATTCGTACATGAACATATCACCAGTCAAGCTGTGATACAGTGCTGACCATCGCTCCTAGGCTATTTGTACGTAGACATATCACCAGTCAAGCTGTGATACAGTGCTGACCATTGCTCCTAGGCTATTTGTACGTAGACATATCACCAGTCAAGCTGTGATACATTACTGACCATCGCTCCTAGGCTATTTGTACGTAGACATATCACCCGTCAAGCTGTGATACAGTGCTGACCATTGCTCCTAGGCTATTTGTACGTAGACATATCACCCGTCAAGCTGTGATACATTACTGACCATCACTCCTGGGTTTTGTACATAGACATATCACCAGTCAAGTGGTGATACATTACTGACCATCGCTCCTGGGTTATTTGTACGTAGACATATCACCAGTCAAGCTGTGATACAGTACTGACCATCGATCCAAGGTTATTTTTTACATAAACATATCACCAGTCAAGCTGTGATACAGTACTGCCCATCGCTCCTTAAGGTTATTTTAATATTTTTACATAAACATATCACCCGTCAAGCTGTGATACAGTACTGATCATAGGTCCAATGTTACTTGTAGTTAGACATATCACCCGTCAAGCTGTGATACAGAACTGACCATAGGTCCAAGGTTACTTGTACGTAGACATATCACCAGTCAAGCTGTGATACAGTACTGACCATAGGTCCAAGGTTACTTGTACGTAGACATATCACCAGTCAAGCTGTGATACAGTACTGACCATAGGTCCAAGGTTACTTGTACGTAGACATATCATCAGTCAAGGCTGTTTTGTATGTAGAAATACAATCAACACGTAGTTATGTTGCTGTTGTAAGAATCTTAGTGTTTTACACTAAGGAGACACAAAAACCAGCTTAAGTCAATGGTTTATTGCACAATGAATTATCAATATGATGCAAAGAAAATTGCAGATTACAGTCTGATATCAAACATAAATGGAATGTCTATCAATTATACAATTAAATTAAAATATACATATACATAACACAATAAAGGACTTGTATATGATTCGTTTATGAAAAATGATCAGAACTGTAAAATAGAAACTACAGATTGTATTGAAATATAGCACAGTACTGTTTTAAGATCAAAGACATACTGGAACACCAATCAATCAATCAATCAATCAATCAAATTAGTCAATCAAGTACATATCAGCAAGCTAGTCACTTGACAAATCAAATGTTCAGGTATACATTATAAGCATAATTAGCATGCAGTGATCACAGAATACAAATGATGTTAAAAATACAAACACTGTGAATAATACACTAAACAAACATGGAAGAACAATGAATCAATAAATTAATCCATCAATTTATTGATGCAAATTAGCCACACCAATCACCCAATAATCTTTCAAAAAAACTGTTGCATGATAATGCAGGGAAAAATGACATTGCAAACATGCCATAAGACAGCAGCCATGCCATAACAACCATACCTTAACAGCCTTAAAAGCTGTGCCTTAACAACAAAACTTTTAAACTACAACCATGCCTTGCGACTGCAACCATTTCTTAAGACCACAACCATGCCTGAAGACTGCAACACTCCGTAAGACTGCAACCATGTCTTAATTGAGTATGCAACCATGCCTTAAGACCATGCTTAAAAACCACCATTTTCTATTTTCAGGTTATTGGTTATCTATTCAAATTTGGTGATGATTGGTAAAGCTTCTAAAGAAATTGATCGAAAAATATGTATTTAAGGTAATTTATATAATAAACATTCTGACCAAATTTGGTGATGATTGGAAAAAGAATTCTGAAGTTATTGATTGGACAAGATCAATTTGAGGTAACTTCTATAATTAAAGGGCAATTCTTTTGAGTGACTAAAGCAATTTATCAAAATTGTCTGAGATATTATGAAGTTTGCTTCTGATTTGGGGATGTCGAAATCTAAATCACATATGATGTACAGGCGAAAACCATTTCAGACCGAGCAAACAGAAAATTTGTGAAATGTTTAGATTTCCGGAAAAACATGGTGTTTTCCATTGATCACAAAAAATTGGCAAATTTTTGGCAGTTGCTCGACGTCGAGGGGCCCTTGAAGAAAAAGGCTTTGCCAATTTTGCACAAAAATTTGAAGGGTATGTTTTAAGATGTATTGCTTCATCATATGCCTGTTTAACAGCAACCATAAAAGGCTGAGGTATGGAAACTTGGAACTAATAAATTCTTAATCCGTTTTCAGTTAATTAAAACTTTGACCTTTTATGTTTGTAAACTTTCAATCAGAAGGTTATTCCTATTCTGGGTCGAAAAAATCAAAAATCGGGGTACGACTCCCAAACCATTAATTTGCTTCTGTAGGGGTTCTTATTTAAAAGTGCCTTCCCCCTGGGTTATATGATTTAATGGAAGAAACCCATGGTCCAAGACTTTGCACACAGCTATGACACCAAGCTTATAACAATACCTCACATAACTTTTTTTTGAGAAAATGACAAGCTAATAATATCACTTTACTAAGTAAAATCTGTAAAACAACAAAAACTGACAGTTAACTGAATGTGTGCTGTGTATCATTAACAAACATCACTGGGAAAAGATAGCATGCATTAATACCGCTATAAAATAATCCCCCATCCCCCTAACCTATGATATCAAATCTCCAACACCATTATATAATATAGGCCTCCTCCAACACTTACAAGTATACAGCAGAGTTTTGTTATAGTTTGGTGGCTGATGTTTTCCCTATTTTATCCTATGTTATTGACGATTGACCTACTCTGAACACACAACCGCACACACACACACACAGACAGACACCTATTGTATTACATTTGTGTTAACTGTAAGCATCTATTATTCTTTCTAGCATCCCCAAAACCATTAATGAAAATAAATATCAGCCATTTTTTTTACACTTCCCTTCCCAATGCCAGCCCTCCCCCCAAACTCTTGAAGTCCTGGTTTTTGTAACACCAGTAAAATAAAGCAGTCCAAACTTAATTCCTATCTTTTAAGGTATTATTTATTCCCTGCCTCGTTAATATCCCCGATACGTCGGATTGGTGTTATCCGTAAGTGGTTGGTGTTCTTCCCTTTCTCGTTGATTTCTACGCCACTGTCGTAAATTGTAACCAAACACCAGTATAATAATAACCAGAGCTGAAACAAAATTACTGTGTATTACAGCAATAACCTTGTATTTATAGAGCATTTTAGGGCTAAAACATAATTTATAGAGCATTTTAGGGCTAAAACATAAATGAGCAGTCGTCAGTTACCAATCAAACAATGAGTTGACCAATAATATGAATTTAGTTTATAGATAAATAATTGTAGATGATTTATCCAAGAGTTTTCAGAAAAATCCCTGCCAAATGATAATGGCAAGTTGCTATAATTGCTTTGGTGACTGGTCAATAAGTAGGTGAACAAAGAATAATTCAAGGAAAAAGTTATTGCCTGCTGTCTTTACCTATAGAGCTACCAATGACAATTCCTATCAGCTCAGCAGAGGCACTGCATGATCCGTCCGATTGCAACTTCTTCCAAGGCCCATGACAACATCTGGGTGAATACGTCAACGCTGGACATTGACAGTCTTCTGGACATGGCTGAGGATCTAGTGATGGGTTCTGAATTAGTAAATATGAAAATATCACACACACCTGGATATGTAAAATATCATAAAGCGGAGTTAGAATTCAAAACTTTTTCCGTGGCAAGTGAAGAAGTCAAAGCTAAGGATGATAAGTTTGGGTCAAGTGACATGTGAAACCAATGAAATGGTTACATAATCTTCAAGTTATTTCTGAGGCCCATGACAACAAAAAGGTGAATAGGTCAAAGTCAGGAGGCTTGGGATGCAGTGGTGGATTCTGGATATTACATTACCAGTAAGTAAAACATGAAAATATAAAAAAATATAGTGATTTTATGTAAACCATTACAAAATCTGCATGCTGCCTATGTAAACAGAACTACATACAAGTATGCCCATGCTCTGGCAGTCCTTGGAACATGCTTGGGGATATAGTGAAATATTCTGCATATGTAAAACAAAATATGATTTTAAAACCCATGACAACAAATGGGTGAGTAGGTCAAAGCTGAACAAAGCAGTTAAAATCTTACCGGACAAAATGATCCGCCTGGACATGGTTTACACGCACTGGCACCCGTAAAGTTGGCATAAAACCCTTCAGGGCATTCACCACACTGATCACTTGAACTTGTTGGTTTAAAGTGCCCCTCCTGACATGGATGACATTTTGTGGCCCCTTCTGACCTGGACTCCTGACCCTCTCCACAATTATCACACTTCACTGCACCCGTATAGCTAAACCAAAGTCAAATATGCTTCCTCACACATATAACTGTATCAATATTGTTTCCTCTTAAAAACAAATTACAGTAAAAAGAATTGTTATTGAATTCTGAAGAAACCTTTGTTTGACTCTTTTTTTGCAAAGCGCTTAATTAGGTAAAACATTGGTAATTTGTCTTAAAAGATTAAACAGCAAAGAGAAGTGGCCCCTACATGCCCTTGTTATGAAAGGATAGTGTACAATAGCTTACCTAGCACCATGTGGATGAAAGTATGTTTGGGTACTGGAGACAATACCTTTTTTTTCACAAAAATGACTATGGAACAGAGTTCGAGTTTTGTTCCTGTATGGAGCATTTAGCATCCAAGACATTAATTAATGTTCACTGAGTTGAGTTTGATGCTAGAATTTTTTACCTAAAATATGGAATTTTCCTTAAAACAGATGTTGTAAGTATAATGAAAGGTAATGGCCCACACATAAACTGCTTATGATGAAGTTATGGTTAACTTTAATCCTTGTGACCCTATTTAAGTTTCATTTGCAAGAGAATTGCTTGTTGATAACTAATAATTATACATTTAAGCAGAAGCTCTTGAATTTTTGCTCTTTACTTTGTAACTCTAAATGTTAAATAGCCTCAAGTATATTGTGATCTTTAATGTTTGTAATATTATTTTTGGTATGATTAGTATGTGTTTTTACTCTACACCTATAACCCTTTCAAATAATGCCAATTTTCGCATAAATGAACAGCGGATACCTTGACATCGGAAACAAGACTTACTTTACAAACATGCCTATAGGACAGAGAGAGCACTGGGTTTTATTTTCTTGATCCTGGTAATGGCCTTCTGAACACAGGGTACAGTTTAGATTGATGCCATGTCTCTCAACATTGTTCGAGAAGGAGCCTGTTTATAAGAGAAAAGACAACTCATTAAGGGGAAATATAGGTTAAATTGTCTTACATACATACATGTATATTACAGCATATTCTCTATTTAAATGTGTAAGAAGCAACAAATGACAACTACAGGAAACCTGCAATCATTCATGGATGCTGGGATCCAAGCTTAAACCTCAATGTTTCAAACTACCCATTAGTTTCCATTTAAGCCTGTTTAGAAATATGACAATTTTTTAAATTGTGAAAATTGGATAGCAATGCAACTTTATTCATAAGTTTAATACTCATTTACATTTCTAACAACAAAAAATATCAAATTTTATCTGTCATTGCAACTTTTACAACTTGCTAAAAATTTACCATCTGGTAATTGTTTATTTTTTCTGGAACATGCTTTCGGAAAAATGTGTAAAATTGTGACCTCTAGGTAAACATAAGGTTTTGCGCATGATTTGTGTATTTGGGGCCGGCAATGGAGCTCAAGTCCTCGGTTTATTTAGGTTTCTATCCATCTTCAGTATATTTTATATGAAAATAGAAGGAATAATGGTCGAGACCAAACCATGACCTCCACTAATAGCCAGTTCTTAAACGATTGCATGCTCAAATTATCGCAGTTTAACAGTAACAATATTATGCAAATATTTTGGTCGGCAGTGACCCATTTTACATATATATTCCTTGGGTCTGTATAGATAGGGATTTTTAGACTGAAAGATGACTGAGACAAGAGCACAATGGATTAAATGCCTAAATGCTAATCTATTGTTTTTATAAAGTCAAACAAAGGGATTAACCCAACAAGAGCTGTCACTATTAGTGACTTGTTCCCCTGAAGGGCAAACAGATTAATGGAATATGCTTACATAAGGTAGAGCTAAAATAAACTATAAGCATATACTAGTATGCAGGACTCAAAGATGTCAACTTTAAGTTTTGGGGAGCGATGAATTAAGACAGGGACCTTGGACTTGCATGTGACACATTTAGAGATATGGACCTGCAATATGCACACAACATGTCGCCTTTATGTGCCAAACATCTGGTCCACTTTAATTCAAAATCACCCTTTGAATGACAAAGTCACAGCCTGGAAACACATATACTCTTTGTGCATATAAACAACATTCCATAATGATCAACTTCTAAGTGTGATCCTAACCTTTCAGGTATGGACATGGGTCTTGTGCACGATTATAAGGTCACCTTTGTATGCCTTATATCTGTGCCAGGTGAGTTCAAAAATTGCACCAAAAGAAATCGAACAAAGGACAGATGCAAGAATAGTGCAGTTTTAATGTGTCCAGCTTCGGGGCATAAAAGTTATAAAAGCCATGTCATGAGGCTCACTATATATGTATATATTGTCTCGACATGTGTACTAGGTTTTATGTGAATAAATGTTATTTTTTTTCGAGTTATGGCCAAGGTTCCAGTGTTTGCCACTTTCCCATGATGTTGACAATGACAATCTTGTACAGTGTAAGGTATCTGACCTGGAGAACATGCTTTACAGACAATGAAGCCAGACTTTGACTTGTAAGTGCCGTCTATACATGGAACACACCACCCTTGTCCAGCTTCTCTGAAGAAAAAGACAACAACATTAATTTATAAAGCTTTTTAGCACACAATTCAAACATAATTTAAATTCTTAGTTTTAGGTCAGATGTATCACATTTTTCATTATTTTATATTAAACTTTGTCCTTTCATTAACTTGATAACAGTTTTATGTAAGACAGTGAAAGATTAAGATAGGCTGCACTTCACCAATAGAAGTACCATTGTGTAGTTTAAATGTCACAATCTTTACTTGCCTGAAAACTGCAATCATTAATAATGACACACATTTATGCAATCTTACAAAGCTTTGCCCAGGGTGCAAACTATATGATAAAAACATCTCTAGTTCTTTTACATATATAACCTTGTCCAAAAGATTTGCTATGTTTAGATAAACATTTTTTCTAGACCTTAACTTTTAAGCTACTAAACCAAAAAACAGGATGGGCCATGTACTGATCAAGGACAATCTACAAACAAATGTTATGGTCATTGGTCAATGATCAAATTGTATTTGAGGGACTCATTTTTCATAATAATGTTTACCATGATCTTGAAGTTTCATAGTCCTAATTAAACCTAAAAGGAATTGTGCAGACACTGAGACAAGACTTGGGCTAAAAACATACTGTCTGACAGTACAGCCAATATTTGCAAACGTATATACCCATTATTTTTTAAAAGTGGGCATAAAAATTATTTCAGCAGACAAATGATTATCAGTTTTACAAGATGTCCTCAGGACCTTAAATTTCAGGATTTCAACATATTTTTCTAGCTCGCTCAGTCGTAGACACTAACCTTGTTTCCATCCCAGCAGGGCAGGGCTCGCAAGAAGTAGAGGCTGTCTCATTCTGGTGTGATCCAGTTGGACAGCTATCACAGTTTACTGAACCAGTCATGTTGCTGTAATGACCCTAAAACCAGTCAAAGAAGCACACAACAATTATTGTTGCGCATCCAGTGTAATTCTGGTGTGATATGACTGGACAGCTTTCACAGATTACTGAACCAGTCATGATGCTATATAACCGTGAAAGGAGCACTTCCTGTTTCATTCTGGTGCGATCTGATTGGAAAGCAATCACAGTTTACTGAACTACATGTAATCTTGTTGCTATAATGACCCAGTGAATAATAATAATCAGTCAAAAAAGTAGTCAACAATTTTGTCAATACCATTAATGCCTCTTTACACAGGTAAAACTATAGTACCGTTTCATCCCTTCTTTTAAGCTTATAAAAACATAAAATAATATATATTTGTTTAAAAAAATTCAAAGGGCTTACAATATTTAATTTTGAATTATAGAACTTGTCACAAAAGAGCACATTCTTACTGTGAATAAGTTCATGAAGTTTGATTAATCTTCAATGAGTGTAGAACAATAAAAAAATTATTTCAAAAAAAAGATTTTCAAAATTTTCCATATGAACATTTAGTGGTTACTATAACCCTGCCCCTGGCAACCATGTTTTATTGAATCGAAATTGGTTGAAGGTATTTGACAGAGCGTCACTTTAAAATTTCTGTGAAATTATTTTGAAATCAAGCCAAACTAAGTTTCTGAAGAGAAAAAGATTTCCATACAGACATATAGTGAAACGTAGCCCCGTCCCTCACAGTTTTTGTTACTTTAATCAACATGGGGTGAAGGAATTCAATTGAGGGTTTCCTAAGGAACATAACTGTGAAAATAATTATTTTAAAATTCGGCCAGCAGATTCTGAGTAGAAGATTTTCAAAGTTCCTAAATAGATATGTGCTGAAAAGAAGTCCACATAGTGCTCAGGTGAGCTAAAAATATAAAATTAATCGGTTTAATGCCTGATCATTCTGACCCAATTGACGGCTATGGCAATTCATTGGTTGCTATTATAAGTGAAGCAGAAACGAGTTATTACAGAAATATGCTTTAACATTAAAAACAAAAAAAATCTGAGAACAAACATGTCATATGTGTGCTATTTAACAGATGCTCAATGCACTAAAGTATATAAAATGATTTTGACATAAAACTGCTTTTTGAGATCATTTTAATGTTATGATTATAAATATTCAGATTATAACTGAACTTGATACACAGATAGTAAGCTCGGCAATCCAAAGCTTATCTCAACTTTCGTTCTTATTTAGGTAATATTTTTCTCAAACTTTACTTTAAAACTTAACTTGGCAAATTCCAGTGATCACTAATGTTTTGTGTAATTGTGTGAGGTATTTCATCATCACATTTTTGTAATATTTACATGAATCTTTCCCCCATATCAATAATATGACTTTTGTCATATTTTTGTTCAAAATAAGTCACATTTCATTGTTATCATTTTAACACAAAATTATCACAATTACATGATATTTTGAGGACCTTTTATTTATTTCCATACAGATATCGGACTATCAACTTTGAAAATTTGGTATCTCTAAAAATAGATATATTTTTCCCCTTAAAATCCCTACTACCGGGGTATTAACAGTTCCATTAGTGAATAACTAAAGAATTGTACCTTATCACATGGTGTACACAAAGGTTGACCTGTTTTGTTACTATGGTAACCTGGTTCACATATATCACATCTAGTGGACCCCGTCTCATTACTGGAAGAAAAAAATGGAACAATTAAAGGCACTTTTTGAAAAGACAATGGTGAAAAAAAATCTTTGAAAATAAATATAAATTTTATTTATTATTTAGCATTTAAAGGTATTTGATATCAGGCCTATAATCGAAAATGGTAAATAAAACGTGCAGCGCTATCACAGGAGTGCTGACTTCCCCCAACATCCTGGCTTGATACAGGATGATATAAAGCTACAGAATGCAAATGAAAACTCATGTTCAAAAGCATGTAACTCTTACACATAACTCTTATATGATAAGGCTTAGAGTCCAAAAAAAATAAAATTCCAAGCACTTCTACCAATAATGGTGAAACATTCCAAGCACTTCTACGCATAATGGTAAAATAATTTTCAAATATTCCAGGCACTTCTACCCATAACAGTGAAATATTCCAGGCACTTTTATCAATTATTGAAAAATGGTGAATTATTCCAGGCACTTCTACCCATAATGTTGACATATTCCATGCACTCTAATATAACCCCCTTCAATGACTCTAATATAACCCCCTACAATGGCTCTGAAATAACCCCCTTCAATGACTCTAATATAACCCCCTTCAATGACTCTAATATAACCCCCTAAAATGGCTCTAATATAACCCCCTTCAATGACTAATATAACCCCCTTCAATGACTCTTATATAATCCCCTACAATGACTCTAATATAACCCCCTTCAATGACTCCAATATAACCCCTTTCAATGACTCTAATATAACCCCCTTCAGTGAATCTAATATAACCCCGTACAATGACTCTAATATAACCCCCTACAATGACTCTAATATAACACCCTTCAATGACTCTAATATAACCCCCTTCAGTGACTCTAATATAACCCCTTACAATGACTCTAATATAACCCCCTTCAATGACTCTAATATAACCCCTTACAATGACTCTAATATAAGCCCCTTCAATGACTCTTATATAATTCCCTACAATGACTCTAATATAACCCCCTACAATGACTCTAATATAACCCCCTTCAATGACTCTTATATAATCCCCTACAATGACTCTAATATAACCCCTTTCAATGACTCTAATATAACCCCCTTCAGTGACTCTAATATAACCCCGTACAATGACTCTAATATAACCCCCTTCAATGACTCTAATATAACCCCGTACAATGACTCTAATATAACCCCCTACAATGACTCTAATATAACCCCTTTCAATGACTCTAATATAATCCCCTACAATGACTCTAATATAACCCCTTTCAATGACTCTAATATAACCCCCTACAATGACTTTAACATAACACCCTTCAATGACTCTAATATAACCTCCTTGAAAGACTCGAATAAGACCCCCTTCAATGACTCTAATATAACCCCATACAATGACTTCAACATAACCCCCTTCAATAACTCTAATATATTCTCCTTGAAAGATTTCAATGACTCTAATATGACCCCCTTCAATGACTCTAATATAACCCCCTTCAGTGACTCTAATATAATCTCCTTGAAAGACTCTAGTAAGACCCCCTTCAATGACTCTAATATAATCCCCTTCAGTGACTCTAATATAATCCCCTTCAGTGACTCTAATATAATCCCCTTCAATGACTCTAATATAACCCCCTTCAATGACGAATATAATCTCCTTGAAAGACTCTAGTAAGACCCCCTTCAATGACTCTAATATAATCCCCTTCAGTGACTCTAATATAATCCCCTTCAATGACTCTAATAAAGACCCCCTTCAATGACTCTTATATAACCCCCTTCAGTGACTCTAATATAATCCCCTTCAGTGACTCTAATATAATCCCCTTCAATGACTCTAATATAACCCCCTACAATGACTCTAATATAACCCCCTTCAATGACTCTAATATAATCCCCTTCAATGACTCTAATAAGACCCCCTTCAATGTCTCTAAGATGACCCCCTTCAATGACTCTAATATAACCCTCTTTAGTGACTCTAATATAACCCCCTTCAGTGACTCTAATACAATCCCCTTTAATGACTCTAATAAGACTCCCTTCAATGACTCTAATATAACCCCCTACAATGACTCTAATATAAGCCACTTCAATGACTCTAATAAGACCCCCTTCAATGACTCTAATAAGACCCCCTTCAATGACTCTAATATAACCCACTTCAATGACTCTAATATAACCCCCTACAATGACTCTAATATAAGCCCATTCAATGACTCCTATAAGACCCCCTTCAATGTCTCTAATAAGACCCCCTTCAATGACTCTTATATAACCCCCTTCAGTGACTCTAATATAACCCCCTACAATGACTCTAATATAAGCCACTTCAATGACTCTAATAAGACCCCCTACGATGACTCTAATATAACCCCCTTCAATGACTCTAATATAACCCACTTCAATGACTCTAATATAACCCCCTACAATGACTCTAATATAAGCCCCTTCAATGACTCTTATATAATCCCCTTCAGTGACTCTAATAAGACCCCCTTCAATGACTCTTATATGACCCCCTTCAATGACTCTAATATAACCCCCTTCAGTGACTCTAATATTATCCCCTTCAATGACTCTAATAAGGCCCCTTTCAATGACTATAATATAATCCCCTTTAATGACTCTAAAAGAACAACCTTCACAATTTGTTTGCATGGGTATGATTATAGCAGCAAGATGAATTTCTTTCCAAAGTCAGCTCTACATACAATACCATGTAAGAACAAAACAGAAAACAGAAAACATGCTATAATGAATTGAGAAGGTACAAAACTCCTGCTCACATAAAATGGCCTACTGCACAAGAAATGCAAGTTTCCTGGCCTGTTGAGTTTTGGAATGTACCTGGAATGGATAATAGATCAAACTGTGAAAAAAAAACATGAAATGTATGGACAGGTCAAAGTTTGTATTATTGGTTAAAGGCAATGTTACATTATGTCAACTGTTAAAAAAGAGGGCCAGGGCTGGTATTCATAAAACATCTTCTGTCATCTCCAAATATCAGTTTCCTATATATTATAATATATATACCTCACCAATCATAACTGACTGCGGTCAGAAAAAAATGTAAAACTGTTTAGTTAATAACAGCCCTGTGGCTTGACCATGCCCTAAATTGCTCACCTTACAACCATGACCATAAGAGTGTTCACATTGTTGTTTTAATATCTGACCTAGTGACCCAGATTTTGAATTGACCCATGTTGACCTCATGACAAACATTTTGACCATGTATCATCAAGATTGGGTTGAAAAGGTAATTTTGTCTCCTTATAATGAACAATCACCATAAAACTCTGGTATCTATGATGACAAAATACTGCAGAGAGACCCCCATGCTTCTGTTTTTTTCAGTTGATGAAGTGGCATATCTCGACTATTATTCAAGCCAGAGACCTGGTATTAACATATTGTTACTTATAACATGTACTAAGTTTCGTGTTTATATCATGTTTACATTTTGAGTTAATGCTATGGGTCAATTTTTGTCTTTGAATAACAAATATGCTAAAAACTTATAATATATTCTTTGCAATACTGTCTGAAATACCTTTTTACAAGCAATTCTACAGTATTATTTTACTGATCAAAAACATCCATACCTCTTTCACAAAATAAACACTCTGTTGACCCAGACCTGTTGCTATAGTGACCCTCTTCACATGGTGTACATTCTGTGCTGCCATTCATGTTACTGTAGCTCCCTGAAAGAGTGCCCCAGTAGAAAAATATATTACAAACTCATGGGGGCCATCTCATCAACTTATTATCATTGCATAATCAAATGTTCATAGTGATACTTCTGAGTAGTTAGAATAACTATATACAAACCAAAGCTTGATTAGTCAGATTAGGCAATGTCTTTTTGACTCTGCAAGTAAAACTATCAAATAAGTTTGTAACACTGATTTCACACTTTACTGAAATTCTTGACCTTATGTTAGTTTGTCTTCAGTAGTCTTCCCTCCTTGATAAGGGGGCCCAATGATGAACAATACATGATGCTGTCCTCCCCTATGACAGGACGAGAACTCATTGCTTATGTTCTTGTTGATATAACTTCCTAAAACATACCTGAGCAGTTTCATATTTCAGGTATATGATGTCATTTGTTGTTGATACATGGTTTTAAAAACTATTGTCGTGTAATAAATGTCTTTTTGCGCTAGTTCTACTTTTATTGCTTGTTAACATTATTTTATTATGTCACATGTTTTTTAATCAGTTTTATTTTTGCAATTTTAAACTTCTATTTTTATTCCAGACCATATTCATAGCAGCAAAGTTTCCTTGTTCCTTCCAGGATATCTTACACTAAATAGAACAAGAACTGTTGCAATGTGATAAAACCAGGTTTGCAATGATTGACTGAAGATTTCAGTCTTCGTTCTGAGATTTAGTTTAACTTATTTTCTATTTAAAGTAACAGTAACCTTGACCTTGGCTGTAGGGACCCCAAACACAATCCTTTGAAAGGTCTCCATAATTTCTTTGTATATATACCAAGTTTGGTTACTATATGTCAAACTAAAATTATTCAATATCATAGGTAAGATTGATGCCTGCCTGCCTGCCCGCCCGCCCAAGCATTCAAATAACCAGGTTCACTTCGTGAAAACATGGTTAAAAACTAGTTTGAAAATTATGTGCACAGTGCCTATGTGGAGCCATCACCAGTTTTAATTATAGTTACTGTTAACAGTGCAAGAATGATATTTTTGCGACTTTTCACAAATGTTTCCAGTTGCCAATTAAAACCTAGCAAAATATTGGATTTAATGGGGGGGTTTTATGCTTAAATAGAGGTATGGAAAATTTTAAAACTCATTAAATTGGCAAAACCAAGAAGTGGCGAAACTTTACGTCTCTGTATAGAAGCAATGTACAGTCGAAACTCGTTGGCTCCAATTACAGGAACCGGCCAAAATACTTCAAGCCTCAAGAATATCCAGACAAGCATTGGATTGCGAACTGAATGTGTATTTTTCTTTGATACGTTTAAGAAAGTCTTTTTCCCACATTTGTCATTTTCTAAGTTATCTCCGCAAGAGAAGATTATTTCTTGGACAAAGTTACTGTACACACATCGTACAGTTTGCAAAATGATGCATTCGATACTATAAAATATCATTTGAATTTTTTATGCCATAAGATAAAAATATAAACACATCTATGCAAAAACAATAAACAAGCAATCTTTATACAGTGAGTAACACATAGGCATAACTTAGGTTGTACAAGTTCCTTCTCTAGATTACTTAGCATTTGACATTTGTATTAATTCTTCCATTGTGAGAAACATTCATCGCAATATTTTCATGTGAAGATGCCTTATCAAAAAGCATTGAGATTTATACATGTAATGACATTATTTTGATGTTTGTACTCGTGCCATTTAAAGACAGAAATTAACGTGATGCCATGATTGCTTATACCATTTTAATTTGATAATAATTATGATACCAATCAAGCAAATCTAATCGATTAGCGCCTCCGCTAAATAAAGCCAAGCAAACAAATCAAGGTGTGAAATTCTTACCTGAGCCCGCTAAATTGACATCGAGCCAAGCAAACAAAACAAAGTGAACAAAACAAAGTGTAAAATTCTTACTAGGGACCGCGAAAATGACTTCGAGTCTGGAGAAATATTCACCCTCAAGATATCGAGCCATCAGATCGAATTTTATATGAACATATAGTAAACAAAATTTGGTCCTTTAAAACCAGTTTGAGCCAACGAGGATATCATAATCAAGCCAACAAGTTTTGACTGTACATGTACAGAACATTCACTAGAAGGCTGTCTTCACCTGGATGACAGTCTTGGCAGAGTTTAGTGGCAGGTTCTGGTGCAAACTTTCCAGGGGAGCACTTTTGGCAGTCTATCTGACTTGGATTACTGAAAATAACATTATGTTTATATTTTGTGTATAGTCATGGATACCACATTTCAAAACTTTTAAACTCTATTTGAGAACATTGAATAAGGCCTTTTTTTCTAGCATTAAGCAGAGAAGCGCAAGGTAAAAAACATAAGAGGTTACAGCTGTAAAAATGTGTACATGTTCCGTGTTTCAGCAACTGGCATTAGGGAAATCAATGGGTATCCAAAATTCATGTAGAATACATGTTACCATTATAACAAGAGATGTTTGTCAAACATTATGCCCCCCCTGAGCGCCACGTTGTCAGGATTATATGGACAATTGTATGAAATATGCATGGACCGAAATGACAGCTGATTTGTCACTGACATTGGTTGCTGTTGAGGCAGTTTTAAGATTATGACCATTCAAAGTGTGAGGATAGAGAGTGTTATGACCATAACCTTTGACTCTATGACCTCAAAATCCATAGGAGTCATCAGCTGGTCACCAAAAATCTAAATGTAAAGATTGAGGGCCATTGGTGCAGGCATTGACAAGTTATCACACAGATGAGCTTTTTTCATTCAAGGTCACTGTGACCTTGACCTTTCAGCCAATGACCCCTTAAATCATAAGGGGTCATCTTCAGCTCAGACACAACTCCAAGTCAGGTTTGAGGGCCATGGGTGCAGGCATTGTCGAGTTATCACTCGAAACATTTTTCGCATTCAAGGTCACTGTGAATTTTGTTAACTTTTTTGCGTTTAAGGTTACTGTGACCTTGACCTTGGCCCGATAACCCCAATGTGAAGAGGGGTTATCTACTGGCCAGGCCGAACCTTCAGGTCAAGTCTGTTGACAATAGGTCCAGGAATTGTCGAGTTTGCTTTCAAGATCACTGTGACCTTGACCTTTGACCCCTAAAATCAATAGGGGTCATCTAATGGTCAGGCCCAACCTCCAAGTCAAGTTTGAGGGCCATGGGTGCAGGCATTGTCGAGTTATCACTAGCACAACCTTTTACCATTCAAAGTCACTACGACCTTGACCTTTGGCCCTATGACCCCCCAAAACAATAGGGATCATCTACTGGTCAGGCCCAACCTCCAAGTCAAGTTTGAGAGCCATGGGTGCAGGCATTGTTGAATTATCACAATTACAACCTTTTACCATTCAAGGTCACTGTAACCTTGACCCTTTAGCCCAATAACCCCCAAAAACAATAGGGGTCATCTAATGGTCAGGCCCAACCTCCAAGTTTGAGGGCCATGGGTGCAGGCATTGTCGAGTTATCACTTGGACAACCTTTTTACCATTTAATATCACTGTGACCTTGACTTTTGGCTCGATGACCCCCAAAAACAATAGGGGTCATCTACAGGTCAGGCCAACCTACAAGTCAAGTATGATGACCATAGGTCTAGGAATTGTTGAGTTATCACTCAGACAAGCTTTAAAATTATTTTACCATTAAAGGTCACTGTGATCTTGACCTTTGACCCGATGAGCCCTAAAATCAATAGGGGTCATCTACTGGTCAGACCCAACCTTCATGTCAAGTTTGATGACCATACGTCCAGGAATTATTGAGTTATCAGTCGGACAAGCTTTGGTCCACCGACGGACTGACCAACCGACCGCCATACCGACCGACATGTGCAAAGCAATATATCCCTCTTCTTCGAAGGGGGGCATAATAAACAATATAACAAGTACACTGACTTTGCTTAGGTGCAAGTGTATTGCAAGTATGAGGCAAGTTGACCCTAACACTCAATGTTTTTATCTTTTAATCAACTACCTATTTATGATTTAATATTCCTATCCCTCAAAATCCTTTCCCTATAATAAATTTGTGGTATTTAATAAACAAGAGAGCAAAGATGGCCCTTTATTGGTTGCCTGAATGGACAAAGGGTTCTAAAGTTATTGATCAGATAACATACTGGACGCCTCCTGCCGGTATGCTACAGGTGAAACTATATGTCCAGTTTTTTAAACAGGCTTATAAAATCATGAAAATCATGTAATTGTTTAAAATTTTACAAAGAGACATTACTCTTACAATATTGAGGTTGGAGTTATATAACTTGTCACAAAAGAGCACATTGTTACTGTATTAAAGTTCATGAAATCTGAAGTTGATACCTTCTATGATTGCAAAACAATAAAGAAATTATATATAAAAAAACCCATGAAAAGTAACCCCAATGGGGTGAAGGAATAAAACAAAGAGTAACCTTAGGAATATTTCTGTGAAATTATTTTGAAATGGGACTAATAGTAACTGAAGAGCAGATTTTTAAAGGTTTTAAAATAGAAATATAGTGAACGCCCCACACCTGGCGGCCATGTATTTTTTTATGAATCAATATGGGGTGTAGGAATTTGATAGAGGGTCGAATAAGGAACATTTCTGTGAAAGTATTTTCTAAATCAAGGCGGATTCTGAGGAGAAGATTTTAAAAGTTTTCCATACAGACATATATAGTAAAAAGTAGTCCCGACCCCTGGCAGCCATGTTTTTTTACGAATCAAACTGGGGTGAAGAAATTTGATAGAAGAATACCAAAGGAACATTTCAGTGAAGTTATTTAATTAATTAAAGTTTGGTTGAAATTGTCCCAGTGGTTTAGGAGGAGAAGTTGTTTGAAGGAAAATGTTGATGACAGACAATGGACAGGCGATAGAAAATCACACCCACATAGCTCACGCTGAGCACTTTTTGCTCAGGTAAGTGGGAAAAAAAAGTACTGTTTTGTGCTCAGTGAGCTAAAAAAACAAAAACTACTGTAACATACGGCTGGTCATGTCCTGGTGGACAGGTAGTACAGTTATGGAGACAAAAGCCCAGATCTTTGCAACAACTACACTCCTTTACATCTGTAAAAGTAAACAATACACAATAAGAGCTAAGAAGTGTTTCAATCTGATTAATATATGCTCAGCATCAGAGGCAAGCAAGGAATATTATTATAGTGGCGTTCAATAA
This sequence comes from Mya arenaria, assembly GCF_026914265.1. NCBI lineage: Eukaryota > Metazoa > Mollusca > Bivalvia > Myida > Myidae > Mya > Mya arenaria. The sequence goes on along the minus strand of NC_069133.1, from coordinate 31,690,373 downwards.
AATATTAATACCAATTATCATAAATTCACTGTTTGAAACAGCGAGTTATTGAAAAATAATATGACTGTTTCTCTTAGCCAAATTTACCATAAAACAAGAGCCGTCACAGTCTGTGACGAATGCACTGAATGTGACATTGACCAATGAACAAGGTCAGTACATGAAAAGCTGATCTTGCCTTTACATGTCAAATACATATGGCAAGCCTCTGAACATAAAAAAATACCACCCATATTTGACAACCTACACTCTTATGACCTTATATTCAGCATTCCATTGTGAATAAACACTAGAAGTGTATCTTTCACCTTTAAGAGGTAGGGACATGGGTCTTGCACGCGACACGTCATCTTGGTATGTTGAACACATGTGGCAAGATATTTTAAAATCTGTCCATACAAGAGAAAGTAACAGACTGGACACGACAACCTACCGGTATACTCTATGTCCTTATATATGCAGCATTCCATTGTGAATAAACACCTAAGTGTGACCTTGACCTTAGAGGTAAGGACACGGGTCTTGCATGCGACACATCGTCTTGATATGTCAAACACATGTGGCAATCATTTTAAAATCTGTCCATACAAGAGAAAGTTACAGCCGGACACGACAACCTATACTCTATGTCCTTATATATGCAGCATTCCATTGTGACTAACTCAAAGTGTGCCCTTAGAGGTAAGGACACGGGTATTGCACGCGACACGTCCTCTTGATATGTGGCAAGTTATTTTAAAATATGTCCATACAAGAGAAAGTTACAGCCCAGACAAGACAACCTATACTCTATGTCCATATACCCAGCATTTCATTGTGAATAAACACCAAAGTGTGACCTTGACCTTAGAGGGAGGGACATGGGTCTTGCACGCGACAGGTCATCTTGGTATGTGGAACACATGTGGCAAGTTATTTTAAAATCTGTCCATACAAGAGAAAGTTACAGCCTGGACACAACAACCTCTACTCTATTTCCATATTCCCAGCATTTCATTGTGAATAAACACCTAAGTGTAACCTTGACCTTAGAGGTAGGGACACAGGTCTTGCACGCGACACATCGTCTTGGTATGTGGAACACATGTGGCAAATTATTTAAAAATCTGTCCATACAAGGGAAAGTTACAGCCCGGACACGATAACCTATGCTCTCTGTCCTTATATGCAGCACTCCATTGTGAATAAACACTAAGTGTGACCTTGACCTTAGAGGTAGGAACACAGGTCTTGCACACGACATGTCATCTTGGTATGTGGAACACATGTGGCAAGTTATTTTAAAATATGTCCCATACAAGGGAAAGTTACAGCCCGGACATGAGTTATTGAGGCGGACGGACGGACAGATGGACAGACGGTGCGATTGTAAAATGCCCACCTTCGGGGGCATAAAAAATTACTGTTTCCTCAAGCCAAATTTACCATAAAAAAATAAATGACTGTTTTCCTTAGCAAAATTTACTATGAAAAAATAATATGACTATTTCCCTTCGCCAAATTTACCATAAAAAAATAATATGACTGTTTTCCTTAGCCAAATTTACTATGAAAAAATAATATGACTGTTTTCCTTAGCCAAATTTACTATGAAAAAATAATATGACTGTTTCCCTTCGCCAAATTTACTATGAAACAAGAGCTGTCACAGTATGTGACGAATGCCCCCGAATGTGACATTGACCTATGAACAAGGTACATGAAAACGTGTCAAATACATATTTCAAGTTATTTTAAATTGCCTCTGAACATAAAAAAACAACCATATTTGACAACCTACACTCTTATGTCCGTATATTCAGCATTCCATTGTGAATAAACACTAAGTGTATCTTTCACCTTAGAGGTAGGGACATGGGTTTTGCATGCGACACGTCGTCTTGGTATGTCGAACACATGTGGCAAGTTATTTAAAAATCTGTCCATACAAGAAGAAGTTACAGCCCAGACACAACAACCTTTACTCTATGTCCTAATATGCAGCACTCCATTGTGAATAAACACTAAGTTTGACCTTGACCTTAGAGATAGGGAAACGGGTCTTGCACGCTAAACGTGGTCTAGGTATGTCGAACACATGTGGCAAGTCATTTTAAAATCTGTCCATACAAGAGAAAGTAACAGCCCGGACACAACAACCTATTCTCTATGTCTTTATATATACAGCATTCCATTGTGAATAAACACTAAGTGTGACCTTGACCTTAGAGGTAGGGACACGGGTCTTGCACGCGACAAGTTGTCTTGGTATGTGGAACACATGTGGCAAGTTATTTTAAAATCTGTCCATACAAGGGAAAGTAACAGCCAGGACACGACAACCTATACTCTATGTCCTTATATGCAGCACTCCATTGTGAATAAACACTAAGTGTGACCTTGACCTTAGAGGTAGGGACACGGGTATTACACGCGACACTTCATCTTGGTATGTGGAACACATGTGGCAAGTTATTTTAGAATCTGTCCATACAAGGGAAAGTTACAGCCAGGACAGGACAATCTATACTCTATGTCCTTGTAAACAGCACTCCATTGTGAATAAACACTAAGTGTGACCTTGACCTTTGAGGCAGGGACACGGGTCGTGCACGCGACACGTCGTCTTGGTATGTGAAACACATGTGGCCAGTTATTTTAAAATCTGTCCATACACGAGAAAGTTACAGCCCGGACACAACAACCTATACTCTATGTCCTTATATATGCAGCATTACATTGTGACTAACTCAAAGTGTGCCCTTAGAGGTAAGGGCACTGGTCTTGCACGCGACACGTCGTCTTGGTATGTGGAACACATGTGGCAAGTTATTTTAAAATCTGACCTTACAAGGGAAAGTTACTGCCCTGACAAGACAACCTATACTCTATGTCCTTATATGCAGCACTCCATTGTGAATAAACACTAAGTGTGACCTTGACCTTAGAGGTAGGGGCACGGGTCTTGCACGCGACACGTCGTCTTGGTATGTGGAACACATGTGGCAAGTTATTTTAGAATCTGTCCATACAAGGGAAAGTTACAGCCCGGCCACGAGTTATTGAGCCGGACACACGGACGGACGGACGGACAGAAGGACGGACGGTGCGATTTTAATATGCCCACCTTCGGGGGCATAAAAATAATATGACTGTTTCCCTTAGCCAAATTTACTATGAAACAAGAACTGTCACAGTATGTGACGAATGCCCCCGAATGTGACATTGACCTAAGAACAAGGTCAGTACATGAAAAGTTGATCTTGCCTTTACGTGTCAAATACATATGGCAAGTTATTTTAAATTGCCTCTGAACATAAAAAAATACCACCCATACTTGACAACCTACACTGTTATGTCCTTATATTCAGAATTCCCTTGTGAATAAACACTTAGTGTATCTTTCACCTTAGAGGTAGGGACATGGGTCTTGCACACGACACGTCGTCTTCGTATGTGGAACACATGTAGCAAGTGATTTTAAAATCTGTCCATACAAGGGAAAGTAACAGCCCTGACACGACAACCTATACTCTATGTCCTTATATGCAGCACTCCATTGTGAATAAACACTAAGTGTGACCATGACCTTTGAGGTAGGGACACGGGTTTTGCACGGGACACGTCGTCTTGGTATGTGGAACACATTTGGCAAGTTATTTTAAAATCTGTCCATACAAGAGAAAGTTACAGCCCGGGCACGACAACCTATACTCTATGTCCTTATATGCAGCACTCCATTGTGAATAAACACTAAGTGTGACCTTGACCTTTGAGGTAGGGACACAGGTTTTGCACGCGACACGTCGTCTTGGTATGTGGAACACATTTGGCAAGTTATTTTAAAATCTGTCCATACAAGGAAAAGTTACAGCCCGGACACGACCGCCTATGCTCCATTGTGAATAAACACTAAGTGTGACCTTGACCTTAGAGGTATGAACACGGGTCGGATGGACAGACGGACGAACGGTGCGATTTTAATATGCCAACCTTCGGTGGCATAAAAATAATATGACTGTTTCTGAGCCCATTTTACCATAAAACAAAAGAACAAAAAATAATTGTATACAGTGCTAGAAAGAAAAATCAATGATGTCATTTTGATGTCATTTTGGGTATGACATCAAATGGCTAAATTATGGCATTATTTTCCAATTAAATATGAATTAATTATTGATTTTGACAAGGAATCAGGGCTTGAAATGAAGAGTAATTGTTTGTTTCAGTACAAGATTGTAAAATAGAGTGAGGAATCACTGACTTCAATGGGGTTCTCACATGGGTCATTATGGTTCAAAACCAATGTAAAAAAGCAAGAAAGTGACATAAATTCCAAAATAACTTTTTTGAGAGAAAAAATATGAAGATATTTCTCAGCCTATAAAAGACTATGCTATTTTCAGCTTCTACATGTGTGAAATATTTTAGATTTGATTGTATTTTAACGATGCAATCCTTGGCCAAAATTTCAACTTGGAGGAATATTGTAGAACCATGCAAAGCTGGGTGTGCCGTGATTCTTTGTTTTGTATGCATTTCTTAGTAATAAGATATATTAAAGATATCAAAACTGCATTAAAAAGTTAATTTTGTTATTTACTTACATAAAAGGAATTGTTTGTAAAATGTATTCTAGTTCTTTCAATGAATATCGATATTTCAAGAAATGATGTTGTAAACGTGAATTTTATAAATGCTGTTGTTAACATGAATTCTTCACACACAAATAAAGCAATTTATATTTAATCTGTAGGCATTACAAATTTATCAAAACATGCTTATTTTATTCTATTTTATAGTTTGTTGTGTATTACTCTCTCAATTGTGGCAATAATGTATACAACACAAAACTATTATTCTATATGATCTTTCTTTAATGAAATGAATTTAAATCAAATTGACCAATTTGAAAATGTTAAATTTATGTTCCATGTAGGCTGGCATTGGGAGACTTCCAAATACTCAATGTCCCGCTATACTTTCACCAAATGTTCCCCAAACATACGGTAAATTCAATGGATGAAGTAAGGCCTCACCAAATTAATAACTTATTCATCAGATTCCCGCACCTATTTCTTCAGAAAAGCAATTATTTTTTATCACTTGCGCCCGCACCATCTAAAAAAAAATACCCGTAGTTATTTTTTTAAGAGGGCTAATTTGTTAAAGTAGAATAGAGCCTTTTTCCTTATAAACGTGTGTTTTGATCGTAACAATTATCAAAGCCCCGGCTAGTCTCAATCATGCAGCTGCTCTAACTAGAGTCAATGAATGACATAGACCCGGAAACAAGCGTCTAGATGATCGAGACTAAATTGGCAACATGAAAACATTTATTTCACGTCCTGATTCTTGAAAATTACTTGAACAAATGACAATTCTACCACCATTTAATTTTTGATTAAATTTTGGATAAATGTGTTTGTTTTAATTTGGCTCCCGCTAAAAGTAAACATATATATACTGGGCAAGAAGTGCTGAATTTTATCGTGAATGACAGTCACTATCCAAAGTTTGAATTTGCTTCGGACATGTTTGACGGAAATTCGGATGACCGTAACAGTGAAAAGACTGTTTCCAATTAGTCATCTATACCTACTACACCTGTCCAGGTAAAAACTTTAGGTTTGTATTTTAACTTCTTTGTTATTTTGCTGTTAATATAGCAAATATGATGTATTTTTTGGGTCGGTGGAATTACCGAAATCCCGAAATCCTGGTAAATACCGAAATCCCCTTTCATTTTCATAGGTATATATCGGTTTTTTTATACGCCCGGATTTAATACTTTATTGTGTTTGAATGATGTATGCCGTAATTGTTGGAGGTTGGAGAGGGGTGGAGAAGTCGGAGGTGGGGTGGGGGTGGGGTTCTTGGTGACTTAAACCCGGGACCCCCTTTCATTTACATAAGTTCATATAAAAGAAGAGTATGCGAGGAGGTTTGTATGCCTGGGCTTCAAAACTGCATTGTGTTTTAGTGGGTTGTATGCTGTATTTCTTGGTGGTTGGAGAGGGGTGGGGGAGTCGGAGTAGTTGGGGGTGGGGCAGGGAGTGATTAAAACCCGGGAACTCCATTCATACTTCTAAGTACGGGGTGGGGCAGGGAGTGATTAAAACCCGGGAACCCCATTCATACTTCTAAGTACATACAAAAGAGTATGCAGTATGGTTTAAAACTGTATTGTGTTTAAGTGGGTTGTATGTCGTGGTTGAGGTTGGTTGGAGTGTGGTGGGGGTGTCAGAGGAGGGGGTGGTGGCTAGGAAGAAGTCTCAAATACTACTTTCCGATACTTCATTTCAAAGTGTGGAGGTAATGGATGGTAGGAATCATACTTTACATACAATAGAGTCTGCGAGGTGGTCTGTGTGCCGTAGTTGTTGGTGGTTTGAGATGCGTGGGGAAGTCGGAGGAATTGGGGGTGGCTATGAAGAAGTCTCAATACTACTTTCACATACCTCATTTCAAAGTGTAGAGGTAAAGTAGGGTAGGGCTTGTACCTTACATACAAAAGAGTATGCGAGGGTGTGTACACCGATATTTAATACTTCATTTTGGTCGTTACCTGTATGCCAAAGTTGTTGGTGGGTCGGGAGAGGGGTGTGGAAGTCAGAAGAGGGGGAGGGCTAAATCCCGGGAAATCCATCCAATTTCATATATGTTAATGTTTTAATGACTAGTTCAATATCACATTTTATATTTGTTTGATTGCTTTTCGAATTTTAGTATATAGTATATTGATTGTTTATTTTTTATTGATATTGCCTGTAATAAGTTATCCGTTTATTTCGTTGTAAAGCGCCTTTGAACATGTGTATCGAAAGGGTGCTTTATAAAGTTAACCAATAAAAATTATAAATGTGTATTGTGAAAATAACCTCCCTCCCTGATTGGTTTTCATTTCATATTATTTTAAGACTGCTTATGCAGTGTTAAAAAACAAGAGGCCCAAAAGGGCCTATGCTCTACTGGCATGGCTTTTGTGGTCATATCAATCCAGAGCATGTATGTATGGGTAAAAGGCAACAGACATATAGTTTATGTTTTGTGTTTGGGTTACCTGAAAACGTAGCACGTTCAACATCTGAGCCCAGAAAGTATTGTAAGCAGATTAGTTGCATGAACTATTTTAATATGTGCCAAGTAAAAGTCATCTGACAAAAAAAATGCTTTCAAAACTGTACTCATAGTAAAATTTTCTGTAGTTTTAAAAGTTAAAAAAAGTTGGTCAAAAGGTCAAAGTCAAGGGCATCCTAGGACAACATTGATCAATTTGAACAAACATTCACAATCAATTGTGCTGAGATGGATGCACGAACACACAAAAAGATTTTCAAACCTTTCCAGATTTATGTTTACCAAACCTGTGAACCCTGGGTGTGGCCAGTAATGACACCAGGTGCATAACTTAAACATTCACAACCAATTTTGTTAAGATGAATGCGCAAACTACAGAACTTAAAGCTAAAAAATGGCCTTTGGGTTTTCAACAAGAACAAGGCAGAGTAATTCACAAAATCAACTGCAGAAGCAAAAAGCAAATTTTCTCTCAAAATCCTAGACTTGCAAATTGTCTCCCTTAACTCTTGACTTGAATTAACATATACATGTAAACTTGGCTAAAAATAGAATTCGCTCATGCAGACCTGGCTAAAAATAGAAAGCATTTCTTTAAAACTTTCATGGCCCATAATCTAGGCATTCATGGGCGGATCTTGCTGGTTTTCGAAAGGAACCAAGCTTTAATGGATATCTAGATACTGTACAAGTTTCATCAAGATATAATCAAAACTGAAGACTGTATCGTGTTCACAACCAATTGTTTACACAATAGCATTTTTTATACTATCAAGGGCCATAATCTAGGCATGCATGGGCGGATCTGGCTGGTTTTCGAAAGGAACCGAGCTCTAATGGATATCTAGATACTGTACAAGTTTCATCGAGATACAATCAAAACTGAAGACTGTATCGTGTTCACAAGCAATTGTTTACAGACGCACAGACGCACGGATGCACATACTACGTACACATTACCATCGCATAAGCTCTTCTGGCCTTTGGCCAGTAGAGCTAAAAATCATAAATTAATTCCGAAAGAAATCGATACTTTATTTTGAAATAATCATCCTATTCTGCGAAAACAGTTTGCCATTGCCAAAACATTTATGGGAATGACCGTAAAGTGATATGTTCGAATTAAAGGTAATTAACAACAGTCTTGCCACTATGACAGTACTCGTGAACTGTACCCTGTTTGTTTTATGGACCTATCTAGCTCACAAACATTTTTCTATTAACCTCAATATCCTGTTTTAGAACTATTCACATAAAAGCACTCCAGCATTTAAATGGGTTAGTAATCATACCGAAATGCAATGTTTTAAGTCCACGTAAGTGAGCTCTCTTCAGCAGAAATGTAGTACTCACAAACGCGCAAGAGTTGTGGCAAATGTAAAGCATGTATAATAATTGCACTTAAATACACATATGAAATCCTGAACATTCAGTGTATAAAACAAAATAAATAAAACATATGTACAAGATGTAAAACTGAGTTGACAAAACAGTTGTATAATGACTGTCAATTATCAATCAAAGCATACAAAGAACCCATGGCTAGAAACATAGGTATAATGGTGTGACATTGTTGTCAGTACTATTGAATGTCACGTCAATGCATATGTCTCAGCTTTACCTAAAGGGTGACAAAGACTGAAAACATAAACACATTTTTTTTTATTTTTAAGTTCAGTTGTTACTTCATGCTTACCTCAAAGACTCGAAAGCGAAACGCGAGGAAAATATGCCTGTAACATGTCATGTTTTCGAGCAAGTTCGAACTCCATTGCACTGTTTATGAACTTGATTTATTTATATGTTGTGGATGCGATATGGATAAATATTTCATCATAAAGCGATGATTATGGAATAATCCATGCCAGTAAATGTAGTTGACATCAGCTAACTGTATTTATTGCTAGTCGTTTACAAATGGTGTTTGTCGACAAAATGGTTTAACAATTTGGAGAGTGAGTTATTGCACTTGCGATGTGAGTTGCGCTGAGAGATATGCCAGCTCAGTGAGACTGAAGTTTCCCTACAATGGGATTCACGGCAAGTCTATGCAGCAACAAACTCACGCGCTTAAAAGGGTCTCACTGATTGTCTAGCTCTGACATAAATGGTAAACTCCAAAATTGAATGTACCATGTATATCGTATGACAGGAAATGCATGTTGACATCAGCTAGCTGCTATTATTGCTTTTTATTGCCGCATGGTTTTCGACGACGACAAAAGGTTAACACAATTTGAAATAGGAGTTATTGCACTTGCGACGTGAGTTGCGCTGAGAGATATGCCACCTCAGTGAGACTGAAGTTTCTTGCATACCGGACTTGTGTTTCCGGTCATGTGATCAGTGCTGGAAAAACTCCCCATGTAAGATGAGTCACGTGCAACAACGCGCCACTTCTTTTTTCATTTATTGTATGGTTTATGGAAAAGAATATTATGCCAATTCAATAAAGCACAATCAAATAATATGTTTGCAAGACTTTTAATTAAAATTGAACATAATTAATCATTAAAAACGCTATTTTTAGTTATTCAAAATTACTGCGCTATATGACGTCAGTAAACAACGTCGCATGCGCTTTTTGGTGTAATTGTACAAACGTTTGTTTTCAACATCATTTTTTCCACAAATTGATAAATTTAGATATGCAAGAAATATATCAATCATGTGTTTCCGGTTCGGATCGAAAAATGCGGCCGCGATTATTGCTTATTATTGGCCCATGGTTTTCGACGACGACAAAAGGTTACCGCAATTTGAAAAAGGAGTTATTGCACTTGCGACGTGAGTTGCGCTGAGAGATATGCCACCTCAGTGAGACTAAAGTTTCCCTACAAACGGGTCTCTGCAGCAACAAACTTGCACCCAATCACTTCAAAAGGTATGATATGTTTCCCAGAGAAGACACAGCAAGGCACGAGCAAAAATGATACAAAATGTTAAAAAAAATTCAAATACACATTCAATGAACAAAAAGGCATACAAAAAACACATAACATCTAAAATGACAATGATTTTTTTTTTTGTACCAGACAATGGCGCACAGTAAATCCACAACACACAATTAAATGCGCCTAGGCATGAATTTGATCTTACTCCATATAATAGAAAATTTTCGTTTGCTAATTTGCAACTGTATCATTTGCATATTATATTTTCCCAAACAGACTATTACTCATATCGACATATAGACGATGCATATATGGACATGTTGAATAAACGTTAAATAAATGTTCTTTCTATTCTATGACTATGCACCTTGGTATACGTTGAATTAAAATTATGTTCTGATTATTCATTTTGTGAGTTACATAAGGTGACTATGACACTGCCAATCCACCAGCCCGCTCGTTCAACGACACGAGCCATTCAAATAACTTGTTTTCCCTATATAAAAATGTGGTTAAGAATAAAGAAATGTGCCTGTCAAAATGAATTAGAAGTAAAATTAAAAAAAAAACAATCAAAGGACATAATTTGTATCTAGAGTAAAAATAGAGTTATGTGACCTTAATGAATAATGGTCGTCATTAATTGTGTGAAGTATTAAGTACATTGAATGAGAGTACTCTTGATGGTATATCCAACTTGCCCTAAAACATTAACCTGCTCTAAAACCTTAACCTTAGTCACTCAGGGGCCATAATTTGTATAAAGGTTAATATGGAGTTATGTATCCTCATTGTGTTATGGTCCTGAACAATTGTGTGAAGTATTAAGTCAATTGAATGAAGGGTATAGAAGTTATTAATACATATTCTATCCTGCACTTATGCACCAGTCATTTGTAACACCGGCCCCCCCAGGTCCGGGGAAAAGCGGGGACTTTGACTTTCGGTCCAGCCTAGCCCAGGCAAAGTCTCCGCCCTGCGGGGACGATCTGTTGGTAAAACCCCCGCCAAAAGCCCCGCACCCAAGGGACCCTAGATAAGGCCAATTTCCCGCTATATTTGGTGTGAAGACAAAACCACCGCAGTCACCCGGCACTGCGGGGCCACCTGGAAAGTAAAAACACAGCCCTTTTCCCCGGCTATCCCCGGTATACCCCCGGACCTGGGGGGCCGTGGTTACAATTGACTGGTGCATTAAACATTTACAGAAGTTCAAGAGTCAATCAGGGGCCATATTTTGTATAAAGGATAATATGGAGTTATCTTACCTCATTATGTGATGGCCGTGAACAACTATCTGAAGTATTAAGTCAATTGAAAGAAGGGTATTGGACTTATGAGTGAAAATCCAAACTTGTCCTAAAAATATAACCACACGCCATTGCCGGCGCCTGGGCGAGTAGTAGACCTCCTTATTCCTCTAATAGTCTAGCTAATAAAATGCATATGTGATTGATCTACCGTCATTCAAATTACCAAGGGGTCCTGGCCCCAATTTCTCGAAACTTCTTAAGTCTCTGGATTAAGCTAAACCCACTATTTTTGTCTTTCAGTATTTTGCGTTTTATATACTTTTTCAATTGTTTTAATACTCAAAATAAGAATTATCATTACGATTATCACAATAAACAATTTTTGATATGTAAAAAAATCTCTATCAGCATGTATTTTGTCTAATTGAAATAAGCATCTTAAGCCTATGAATCTTAAGAAGTTTCGAGATATTAGGGCCTGGTAACTACCCTTACAAGTTTAAAACAGCACTTTTGACAAACTGCATTTCAGAGTCCATATCACCAAGTCTGTCTATATGTTTATAAGAATACTCTGGCACCAAATCCATAAGGCATGTGAACACAAAGTATTCTCTACACACATGTAGTTGGTTTTTGAATGTTTGAAAGCTTGACGTACACCGCTTAATTGAGAATGCATATAAAGTAACTCGGTTAGGTTTTACTGTACATAGTGAGTGAACGTGAAAAAACAACGCACCTTGAGGTCATCATTGCAGAATGTGTTCATTTTTGGACTAGGGCACTTGTGGCCTAGTTCATAGCCGTAATCGCGATGTCTGCATTTTCAAGCCGAATCTGGGGGTTCACTGACGTAATGTATTCATACGCTGTATTTTGATTGGATTGCCGTTAGCAAATTTGAATAATCAAAGTAGTACCAGAACTGATTACAATGAAAACATCCAATAAAAATAGTTCTCCTAACAAGACAAGCTAATTGTATGTTCTTTTAATGAAGCACAAGAAATGGGTACGTAGCGAGTGAGTTAATCGGGTTAACTACATGAATGTTCTTGCATACGGTCAGATTAAATGCAATAAGAATATGAACATATTGGAAAAGTATGCATCGACATTTTCCGTTCAAAGCTCTTGATTGATAGACTGGTAGCCGCTTTCTCTTTTATCTGAAAAGAGACCAGTATCAGCTAACCACGGTGCCCGTCGCGCATTCGAAATGTCTTGTGGGTACGTAAAACGAATCAAGCTTGCGGTCTAAGTAGTGAACAACCAAGAGATTTGTTGTTGTTTTTTTAAAAAAAGTATTGTTATCCTTTGTATAGAATGTTGGTATTAATTTATTAACAGGGCTGTTCTTTTTTTCGACATAATTTGCATGTTGCCGTGACATTTTCTTTTTAAATACAAAGTTTATTTTTTAACTAATCATTGCATGTCACTCAGCACTTTTTTAAATACAGCATGATTTTTGGTATTGATTGTTTAAATACTATTAATGTAAAATAAAAAACCATATGCTGCGTACCTGTATAACGTTATAACTTGTGTTCTTGGGGAAAAGTAAATTCGGGTACCAGTCTACTGTATTGACTCATTCACTCTGATCAGAGCGGTCGAATGATTCACACATGTACATGTTATCACTACTTACGGATGCTGATGATGTGAATTTTATACGTGTTATATTGAAGAAATTTATCAATAAAGTCGCCATTGAATGATTACCACCATCAAACGGATTTATTGTCATCTAACCGTGGATAGCATGTTTTATTTGACATGTAGAATTTCAAGCAATACAAGTTCGTTTGATAAAATCATGTGATTTCAATTTTGCAAAATGGAGATAAAGAAATATCAAATATGCGCATACTTATTTATGAAGTTTCATTCTAAATGAAGCCAAATGTATGAATATGTGCATAGCATCTGGCTTATGAATATGATGAGTGTTTACCTATGTGCATAGAAATGTCTTGGAGCCATTCTCAGTGTAAGTACATTTTGTTCAATGACATTGTGTGATAAACCATCGCCATTTGCCTGTTCACTTTTGATTTCTACTCTTATTATGCACCAGTCAATTGTTACCACCCCCTCGGGGTATACTAGGGAAAATGGCAGAGTTTTCACCTTTCAGCGGTGTCCCCGCAGTGCCTGATGATTGCGTTGATTTTGTCTTCCCACAAAATATAGCGGGGAATTACCCTTACCTAAGATCCTTGGGGTGCGAGGTTATTTGGCAGGGATTTTACCACCAGTTCGTTCCCGCAGGGTAGGGCAGGGATTTTATAGGGGATTGGTTGGACTGAAAGTCAAAGTATTCCCCAGACCTGGAAGGGGGGGGGGGGCGGGCGTGGTTACATTTGACTGGTGCATAAAGTTCTTTTTCTGAAGACGCTTTGAGCTCACTTTTTGTTTTCCTCGCCAAGAATGAAAATCAGTAATCACCCAATGTTGTGGCATAGTGAAGTAATGAAGATTTAACCTCACAACAGTCTTTCTCAAATGCTGTCCAGGCTTTTTTATGCTTAAGAATAACTTACCTGAAGATGTCAGACCAGAAATCATCTTGGCATGAGATTGGATTACTATGGATCAACATGCACCAGTCAATTGTAACCAGGGCCCCCACATCCGGGGGTATACCGGGGAAATGGGCCGTGTTTTTACCTTTCAGGTGGCCCCGCAGTATCGGGTCTTCGTGGAAAATACAGTGCGGATGTGGCTTAACCTAATGTCCCTTGGTTGAGGGGGGGGATTTGGTGGGGACTTTGCCATCAGATCATCCCTGCAGGCCGGGGATTTTAGCTTGGGTTGGCTGGACCGAAAGTAAAAGTCCCCGTTATTCCCTGGACCGGGGGGGGGGGGGGGGTGCATGGTTACAATTAATTGACTAATGCATAAGCTTGCGTATACATACAGATTCAGTGTTTTGGTGCACAGTTGACATATAACTAATTACTTATTAGAAGTTAAGAATATATATTTATTTATATAAGTTATACTTTGCAATCTAAATCATAGATTTGAAAAAGGTAACCTGTATCAATAAATGCAATTATACATAAATAACTGTGCAAATCTTTATGAATCATCCAAATATGAGTACCTTGCAGGGTCTATGTTATTTTTTTAAAAATCATACTAATTAAGGGAGCTTTCAAGATTAGCTTTCCAATCGCATACACAATGCAGTTTGAAACCTTGATAATTCAAACAAATCTTGGTTGCAGACCATTACTATTAAATATTTGATAAGTCACAGACATTATAAGGTACATTTTAAATGGGCTGTACTCAGTTAATAATGAAAAAGAAAAAACTTTCTTTTTTATAGAAACCTGACATTAACTTGGTATCGATGTGTACAATTAATGCATTGAAACTTACTAACTGATGATGCACATAGTTTACAAATGATTTATTAATAGCAGTTATTTCGTGTTTTTCCATTAAAAAAAGATTACTAAGTACATTGTATGTCTACCGAGTATAATTCATTCCTTATGCGTAATCTGCCGTTGATGTTATTACGTGATTTAAGCGAGTTAGGTATATATCTGGAAATTCCACCCAGTCTTCATAGCATAGTGGATTCGACACTGCACTGCAATTATTTTACATTTTGGTATTTTATTTACAATAACGATATCAAAGAGTAAAATAGTTTATTAAAAAATTGTCCTTAGATTCCTTAAAGAAAAAAATCCAACTTTTTTGGTGCCATTCTGGTGTACAGTCCCTTTAATAAACAACAGGTGAAGCCAATGCTGTATTAAATTTGAGACAGACAAAAGAAGACGGTACAAAGTTCAACAAGTGTGACAAATTTGAGAATACCCGGTACCTTACGTAATTTATAAATATTCATGCGATTCAGACAATTTAAATGCTAGAAATCACAAAAAAAACATTCCCTTGAATTATTCCTGTCATAGTTTAAACTCAAAATCAAATTTCAATGCACAGCATTTGAAATAATTTTAAACAGATGAAAAACTGTAATTTTTAAAAATCACAATACATTGTTTATCTTTTATGTGACCTAACATTAATATAAAAATGTATTCAGATCATAATTTAGAGACTTTTCTTGCACTTAAATGTGAACAAGTATGCATGGGATTGAACACTAAAAAAAAAACAAATTTCAATGAAATTAAATAAAACACAAAATATACAAAAAATGAAACTTTTTAGACTTTCAAAACTTTAACATTTATACTAAATACAGTTACATAAAATGATGAATACATTTGTAGGATTTGATATCCCACTAAATGTAACCGTCGGCTTCGTTCATTTTAAACTTTCTCTCAGTGATAAGGAATAAATTTTATTCACTGCAGTTGTTTTCTAACTTTATGAAAATAAGAACAATGGAAACAATGCATTTACTGTTGATCAGTGCAGATTGTGGGAGGTCATGGTTGATTTCACTGAACCACCAATAAGCCCTGCCGAAATTGGATTCTAATTGGTCAGTCAGGTGTTTTTGGTAGGCATGATTAGTATGAATCTTAATTTTAACCATCATTTATGAATGTTTACCAAATCATTGAATATTGAAATAACAAGCGAAATGTTAGTTTGAATGATGAAAGCCATGAAATATGTGAAGTATTCAAAAAGAGACCATTTTCCAGCTTGTGTAAGTATCGAGAAAATTATTAAGTAAACTTATTTATTGTTTATCTGGAAAATGTTGAAATCTCATGTTTAGGCTTGATTGCTATGTTATTGCAATATGTTTTATTCATTGCAATATTATATAATGTAAAACATTTTTATGTTGACTTAAGTTTGTAGATAAAAACTAATGGTATTGGTGATATGAGAATGATCTGGTAAGTCTTTAAAATCCCTTTTGGTATTGTGAGGATTTTGCTCCAGTCTTGATCAGTTTAGCTTTTAAAGATTTTCAAAGTAACTGCAAAACAAGTCCAGCTGCCTAGAAAGACTATGTCAAACCCTGACCAGATAAAATTTCTAGTGTTTTCAAATTAACACCTTGGCAATGGTTTTATCATAACATAGGATATTAATGCTAGTGGTTTTAAAGAAAATGCTAGTGTTTTTGTATTCGGAATGATATATCATAAGTGGCACTAAATTGAACATAATTTATAGTTCTCATTGATAAAACACATAGCCCCAAGTACATGTTGATCTAAGATTTAAGGCTTGGATGGAGTCAGGTCAAGAAAATTGCATGTAACATTGTCAATACATGTACTTTCCAACGCAAAAACTGTTTGTTTATTCAAGTATATAATGCACACCAAGGAAATGCAGTTTTGCTTAACCAGCTCAATTGACATCATGAGTTGGACTTTAAATTGCATCAATTAAAGGCACATCTAGATAACAAAATTATTCAAACTCTGATTTAGCAACCTTATCATAGTTTAATATATGAACTACTTTTGCGAAATGAAAGCTTTTTTAGATTTACAAGGACGGGTAAAAGTATTTGTAGTAAAGAAAATGTACTGCAACACCTGATACATGGTTGCCTAGGAATCTTACAAATTCTAGGCACTCCAAATGTTACAGTTCTATTCAATTCGGAGTGCCTGAAATGAAAGCTTCTTGATTCTACATTCAACATCTTTCTGTATGACCAATGACCAGGAGAATCATGAACCTACAACCATTTGCAACTATTGATATAGGGAGCTATCAGGACAGAGACAGAGGACAATACAAGAATGGCCTACTGTTGCATATATTGATGTATTTTACAAATATTATCCAAAGTATGGCCCTGTGGTTTAAAGCTCCCCTGAAAAAGAGGTGACAGGTTTTCTATATAGGATATAATTACATCATTGAAAATCTTCTCTGAAACTGCAAATAACAAATCTTTGATATAAAATGATTTAATCAAATTAAACAAGTATGTGTACTTTGGTTAACATACACCAACCACGTAAATTAATTTGTTTAGGTCTGATTTAACGACATTGAGATTTTCAAAAGAACTATGACTTTATCTGCTTAAACACTTAAGCCCCCCCCCCCCTCCCTCTACCCACACTTTTAAAATTTCCTTTGCAGCTTGCAAGCAGTTTTAGTCTAAAGTTCAAGCTAGCCCATTAAACAGTGACCCCTTGTGATGTGAGCCAATTTGTTTAATGCTTAGAACATGGTTATCAACATTCCCCTAAATGAAGCCCTAGTCCATCAGTGCTTTCAGCACTTTGATTAATAACAAGAGTGAACAGAACATAAATGCAATATATTTGAATGAACACACTTTTATATATACTGACATACTGACAATTGTGCTCAAGCCATGCTAAGGTATTAATTTTGCTACAAACATTCATAACACAGTTCTAACTTTGATCTATCAACAAGCGCTTTCATTAGGTTCTGCGAATTCACACCTTTTTACCAAACAGGTGAATTTTAACATATCACATTCTCAAGCCTCAAGGTGTTGAGCCAATTTTAAATTCCACATTTGCTTTCAACTTTTCCCCTAATATTTGTCGCCTTTCTTTTTAAAAGCAAATGCCCTTAGATAGATATATATTAAACTATTAATATACCAAGAACAATACGAATAACTGATAAAACATACATGGATATAAATAGTAAACACTGATGTGCAATGTATTATTGAACTGCATTGCATTAAGAAATAAATATTCAGACTTCAGATGTTTCTCTCATACACTGCATACTCTTACTTGTTACCTTCGTGTAAATACAAGATTTAATTTCTGGTTCACAGGAGCATTCCGTTTTGAACCAGAACGCCATTGGGGTTCAATACACATCGTATTATAGTCATCAGTTACAGCATGGTTCCAAGTACTGACCGCACAATAAGAATCTGTCACAGCGGGGTGTCATTACTGATAGGTAACAGACATGGACCAATATCTCACAATGACATGTCCATATCGATATTGAGACGAGAATTGCATGTATGAATTTAAATGGTATGCTTTAGGATATAAAATCTTATATTATGCCTTTATTCATGAAGTACGCTTTCCTATCATGACCAATGTTAAAATGATGTTGATGATTCGTATTTACGTGCAGTGATGGTATTTAAGTGAAATTGTATTATTTGTAATTCTTTCTTCACGAGATTGTGCAATGAAACATAGCAAGCAATCCCACAAAACTGTTGAGACACATACAAATCGTCATGATACACATAAGAACAATTGTATTATCAACTCCCGCTTGATACCAATTATTCACCTTTCTCGACACACAACTTGTTCACAATACACAATTATTATTTTTATTGATTAACTTAATTAGCACCCTTTTTATATACACGTTCAAAGGCGCTTTCAACGATATAAACTGATAACTATTTACAAGCAATAGCAATAAAAAAATAAGACAGCTATTTAACAATCAATGTACGACATACTAAAAATAAGAAAATCAATACAAAAATATAATGTGATATTGAACTACTAGTTTGAAGTTAAATCCTTAAATATTAATATCTACAATAACAAAATAACTCCAGCCCGTGTAAAGTACACAACTTCTGTCTTTATCTTTATTACCGTCTGCTGTCTTATCAGATCTCACATTTGAGTGTCTTGCTGTGCAGTACCGTGCGGTGCCGTCCAATACAGTACAATTTTCATAAAAGAAATTGAATGAACAAAGCATGTTATCATACTTCGTTGATTTTGATTACGTTTAAGTCACCCCAACCCCCCTCCACTGACTCCCCTTCCCCTCTCAAACTACAACTACGTCATACAAGTGATGACACAATGAAGTAATTAATCCCGGCGTACAAACCACCTCGCATACTCTATTGTATTTACTTATGAACATAAAAAGGGTGCCGGGTTTTACTACCCCCCCCCCCCCCCCAATACGACTACGTGTGGCATACAAGCGATGAACACAATGAATTAGATCATCCCGGCATAAAAACCAAGTCGCATACTCTATTGTAGTTACTTTTGAAAATGAAAGGGGGTTCCGGGTTTTTGCCCCCACCACCTCATTTGACTCCCACTGCCCTCTCAAACCACGAACAACTACCGCATACAAGCCATAAACACAATGCAGATTTGAAGCAATGGCGTAAGAACCTCCTCGCATACTCTTCTTTTGTATGAAATTATGTAAATGAAAGGGGGTCCCGGGTTTTAGTCACCACGACCCCCACCCCTCCTCCGACTTCTCCACCCCTCTCCAACCTCCAACAATTACGGCATACAACATTCGAACACAATAAAGTATTAAAGCCGGGCGTATAAAAGAAAACGATATATACCTATGAAAATGAAAGGGGATTTCGGTCTTTACCAGGATTTCGGTAATTACACCGACCGGTATTTTTTGTGTTATTTGTTTCCTTCAAAAATATACATTTAAAGCTGCACTCTCACAGATTTACCATTTTAACAACTTTTTTATTTTTTGTCTCAGAAAGAGCAAATTTTTGCGTAAAAATCTGCAAACCAATGATATAAGATTGCTGACAAAAAATCAGATCATAGATTTTCATATATCTCTCCGTTTCATGGCTTAAACCGTTACTAACAGTTTAAGAAACAAGAGGGCCAAATGGCCCTGAATTGCTCACCTGACATATATTGCACATTGGTTTGATAAGAAATCTGGATGGTTCAAAGTAGTTAAGGTTTTTTAGAAGTCTGGAATAAGCTAGGACTTATGGAGTATATCAAGTAAGAGGATGATATGTTGAACAGTGATGATAACATGGAGTCTTTGAACCCACAGAATTAAGTGGATTAAGATATAAATTTAATTGCATAACATGTCTATAATAGATATTTTGATATCTATACCAGTTTTTTCCACTTATTTTGATTAGGGTTCAGATGAAAACAAACACAGGGGGGGGGGGGGGGGGGGGTCGATCGTTATGATCAAAATTTTTATGAAATAACGTCATAAATAAAACCACAAACTTACCGGAAGGCACGAACTTATAGGATACATTGATAAAGAACGTAATGCTATAAAATTATGAACATTTAAGACTTACTTCGCATTTTCCATGTCTCTGAAAGCATGGTGACTTTCTGCTCTCCAAGAAACAAGGGTTTCGTAACCTGTTTCTGTTTGTACTGTCGCTCCAAAGAACTGACTTCCATTTCTGCTCGTTTTAAGAGGCGACACTTTGTGAATATAACCAACAACGTCAGGACAACTCTCTGGTTTCTTGTTTGTTTGCGCCATTGTTTTGATAGCAAAACGTTTGCCGAAAACCCATTTACTCAGTAACTATTTTCTATAGTACTACGCTCAAATAAGTAGGAAATTAACCTGACTGACATTCCTATGTGCTTCATGCAATCCCATGAGTTTTACCCTTCACACAAAAACACCAAAAAAGCCAGATTGTGTATATTTTGTAAATATAAGTCAAAAAGGATAAAAAAAAAATGTTGTCCGACTGTGTGATTGGAAAAAGATATTAAACACGCTTTGCGTTGCGAATAAATGTTTGTAGATTTTTTAGATGTTCATGTGTATATGTAAACTATATATGGAAATCATTCAAGTGTTAAATATTTATGCTGAATGGTTTTTGTCTTTGAAAAAATATTGCATATTTTTGTATTTTCTTGAAATATTTTTTTGCTATATATGAAAATTAACACATTCAGTATTTGCAGTATAAAAGAAGTAAAAGTGTATTTTGTATATATGTTTATGTTTTCTATTACTAAATTTGAACAAGATATCTAAAAAAATCTGCAAGTTTAAAAAAGATAGGCGTTAAATTCTGAGAAAGCCTAAATCAATCTGGCGCTGGCTGTAATTTTCTGTGACATATTTGGTGTTGAAATGGTTCACAAAACAGTGTAGGTTTTTTGTAAATTCTCTTCCAGAACTTAGATGTTTACCAAGGCCAATCATGTAGTCATTGCAAGAGTGATAGCTGTAGTTTATATTTGATTGCACTAAATGCCTATATTCATTTTGTGTGTTATTTTTCAAGTCACCTTGTCTAGTAATTTCCATGGCATGAGATATGACAATGTATTTTAAATGAGAATTATTTTTAACCAAGTTTTCCTAAGGGAAAAGTGGAAAACCTATTTAATAGATTTGGATATTGGCCAGGCAGGTGTCTGTGACCATTGGCGCTTGTGTCCAGGCTTTTACTTTAGCCATGCAAAGGGTATTTTGAAAAAAAACTGGAAAACTGTGGTTTTGATCGAGTTCTCTCATTTATTAAATAGTTTAAAGAAATACATTTGCTTGATCTCAAATAGCATTTGTTTGATCTCAAAACTTAATATTTGTATAGAATTATCTTTTAGTGTTATCATTCTTTCACTGGATGTTATCCTTGTTCTGTTTACAATATCATTGTTTAGTTTATAAGTGAATAAAATGTGAGCAAAAGTGAGTTAAATGACTATAGATATTTGTTCGCTCTTCGCTCGCTCCTCTTTTTTGCTAAATGCAAAACAAATATTTTTATTATTATTTCGCTCGCTCGCCTCATTATTTTTTGGAAAAAATCTGATGGATAAGTCATCAATCTGGTGAGGCCTAATGAATACAATATTAGGCAAAATACACTCCAGCCAAACCTGTTCCATGAACATTCCCCAAGTAAAAGAAATCAAAAGCCAAAAAAACGACTACATTCAATAACAAAATCGTCATTCCCGAAGGTTACAAAAATAATTTCCCACACTCCATTTAAATCCCCTGCCCAGAAAAAGGTCGAAATATCTTTATCCAGAAGAAATCAGGAAATAATAAGAAGCACTGACAAATCAATTGACTGCCAAGAAAATGACCTACCCTTGTTAGATGATTATAAGTATCTGGCCTTTCGTGTAAGATAGGTTCATCCCAACCCGAGAGTAGAGTGTTATGTGTAAACAAGGTTCACTGAGTTTCCGCAACACACCCTGCGCGATCGAGTGTTTGGATAAGCCATCTTAGAGGAGTGGCCATGGTAGATGCTTTTTCTCCCACCTCAGTTAAACAGAATAAAGTTAAAACATATTTTTTCGCTGGAACTTTTTTTGCATAATGAAATAATTCGTGTATAGATATGTCATAATTTGTGGATGTCATAGATATGCGCGCAGTGATTTATAATATGTTGATAGTCAAATCATTCTCTAAATACATGTAGATCTGAGGAGTGTGCAGTATTATTTCTTGAATGCAGTGTGAAAACATTATTTTCGTGCCATTTGATGCGAGAAATGATTTATTTGGATATTTAATAATGTTATAAGACAAGGTTTCTATGTCGCTACAGACGACAATCTTCAACAAGAGAGGCAATTGCGTGAGGACAATAGAAAAATAGTTCAATATGGGTATTTTTTAGCATTAGCAATAAAAGGATGTACAGCATGGCCAAATATTTGGATCTCCTAATCTGGGGTGTGTGAAACTGATAGCTTTGATGTCATAGCAGAAAATATCACCAACAAGACACCCAATGTGATATCACAAACCTCGAATTGTGATGATATAGACTGCTCTACAATACATTTCCTGTTTGAAAAAAAAAAAACACTCAAGATTTTTTTTTAAAAATGCTCTTAACTTAGTGCAAGCTTAATGCACGCTTAAAGCACTTAAACAGACTTAAAAAGCTCAATAAAATACAGCTATTTTAAAAAACCCAGATCATTTTGTCATGTGTGTACAAATTTCCAATGTATTATGATTTCAAAGTTGAATATACAAAGGCCATGCAAAAACAAATGGAATATGATTGTATATAATTTTACGTAAACAACATCAAGACTATAAATGTACTATGCAATCATATAATATATCATATAACTTAGAGGGGTTGAAAATTTACATTACAAGTGCGAAGATTCGAATAATTTCACTCAAAGGATTTGACTCATATCATGAAAAAATGATAAGTAGTTTATAATGACGTCACATACAAATAAAATGGATCCAACTAGTAGCACATGTTATTAAAGAATGATATAGTTCAATGCTTTAATCATTAATTGTACATTTAAACACTTAAGTTATTTAAAGTAAATGTTTGGGTAAATGTTTGGACAAATGCAAGTTCAATCATTTCTTGACTGTTGACTGTTGATTTTCTTGACTGTTGACTTTCTTTTACTGGAGGATGTACATGGAAAGGGGTTGGCTGGAGCATATCTTGCCTTCCATTTGAATGTATTCATTACTTCATCAATTTAATCTATCCACCTTTAGTTAACATTTGGTGAAACATAAGTGGGCCGATGCCATCTCATACAGAGGGACAATGAGTATTTGGGACTTATCCCCATGGACACATATTTAACATTTTAAAATCTATCAAATGGATGGATATAAATTCATTTCATGAAAAAAAGATCATTTAGAATAACAAAAAAAAATCAATTATCATGAAAAGATACAACGCAAAAGCCAAAATATCATTCACTGGCAGCTCTGATGATAAAGAAATGAAACATAACTGTTCTTGATTAATTTAAGGTATCTGACATACAAATAGGATTGTGAGTTTCTAGCCATTGGCAATAATATTAAATATTTCAATATCATTTGAAAGGAAAGTGCTTGTTAATAACTTATACGTGAAATAAAGACGGATAAAACTGATTGCAGTTTGTAGTTTAATTCTTTTTTAAACTGAAACATGACATGAAATTTGAAATCTTTCGACACCAAAAAAGATTGTGAAATTTTTTTCAGTATTAATTTACTTGTTATTGGAAGAATAATACTGCTTAAGCTGGCCATATGTGTTGTTAATACCATATTCAACAATTATTAACACGTTCTCTGCAAAAAATAACTACATTTAAACATTGTTAATCCAAAATCGTGGGAATCAAGATAAAAACTTTGGATTAATTGACGATATTTAGGATCAACAATTATTAGAAATACAATAAGCGTTTGCGAGTTATTGGTTACGTAAAACATTTAGTTGTAAAGATTGCATGTTGGCTACACATTACCAACTTGTTGCATCGTTCAGTATCCATACACTGTAAATAAACTTAGTTAAGTCAGAATCATTTGGATTTCTTTTTTTAAATTTGAATTAAACAGAGAAGAAACGAAAAATAATTCGCAATAGCGATCATTTTACATAAACGGTGTTTAAATGTATAGTTAAATAAATGCATGACATTTAAAAACTCAGACTTTTGTCAGAAGTGAATACTGCCCCAAACCTTTTAAGTGGGTTCAGGGGCTTAGGCCTAAAAAAAATAATTGCTTGGTTAGGGTTACATCCTTTTCAAAAATAGGTAGGGTAGGTAGGCTTTTCTTTTTTTTTATTAGGCTTTATATAAGAATGTCATTTTCATCATTGGAGAATGGCGTTAAAGTTATCTTCTATATAAACATTTAAGGTTTTAAACTTCATATTGAAAAGCAAAAAAAAAAAAAAAAAAAAAAAATATTTTTTTTTTTTTAGTTTTTCATTTTTTTTTTCAAACTGACTATAAAAACGGTAGGGTCGGCGCCTATTCCGTAGGTAGGGTCGGGTAACCTGAACCACATCTTGTTGTTTTTAGGCCTTATTCCCCTGTTGAAAATCATTTTAAAGCCATTTATATCTTTTTCGAGGTACTTCGGAGTACTTTGTAATGCCAAAAGACCAGCATAATTTTTTTTTTTACAAATATAAAGAAAACTCGAAAGCTCTCAACCCTGATTTCAGGATTAATCTTGAACTTTATCATTCATTAATAAGTAAGAGTCCAAGACACATGTACAGAGTCAAACATTATTTTTATTTACTAATTTTTTCCACAAAGACATACCTTGATCAGCAAAGTATCCTGGATCACAGGCCCTACAGGACAATGATGAGTTGCACTCTTTTAAGTTTGACAGGTATGAAGCTGTAACCTCAACTGGTGTATACATGTTGAAAATCAAAACAGCCACCATAAGCACAGCTGAAAAAGGTTAATAAAAATTCAGAGAAACAGACAAAATATTCTTGAGAATATAATTTAATCATAAGCATACATGTACTATCAATCCAGAAAATAAAACTGCCTTTAACCCTTTACTACATGTAAACCTAAGCCATTTCAGGCTGCCAGTGTATGGCTTATCATTTCATATCAGTACCCCTACTTCATAGGAGATTATTGATATTATTGGAATTTTAACCCTCATGTATTACAAACCTATTTACTTAGTATTTCCTTTGGTTAAATTAATAAGTCATCAATGTAAAGTTTATAGGGAATTAAATTTCCAATCCAGTCATATAAATTTTATTTTGTTATCTAAATTATTTCCGCATAATATTCATAAATAAACAGAAAAATATGTCAAATTTGAAGAAAATTAATTTTGATTACACTTTTATTTATCAAACATAACACAAAATATTATATAAACAACATATTTTTATAATTCATTTAATGCAACCTGAATTGAAACAAAGATGGACAGAATTAAAAATAATTCACAACAAAGAAGCACGGTATATTTATATATATGAAACAGAAGAAAAAAAAAGTTGATCAACAGTCACAGTACGAATAACTTTCGGTTATTAAACACTACAATGAACAAATAAAGTTATTATTCAACTACTAAATGAGGCCTGCATGTTGTTGTTTACTAAATTTATATCGTTTATTGCCTGGCCAGGTATTGTCATAATTGGGTTTGATTTTAAAAATCCTCATTTCTCGTATCCTTGTGTGCGTGACGCCGAGGTCCGAATTCGCCATCTCGACGTCATACTCAAACTCATTTTAATCGAAGCCAGAATGTTACGATTCGTCAGACAAACACTGAAATATAAATGACATTATTCAGGAATGTTGTTTTAAACTGAAGTTAACAAGGGCAGAAATTAGCTCTACATTGCATTCTTGTGTATTCGAAAACACGTGTTTCAACAGCTGAGCGATGTTAAATTGGGTCATGTCAAAGTTTAACAATAGGGATAGTCATTATTTCATAACACATTTGTACTTACTTTCAATTTGTAGAAGCAGATGCGCATTTTTATGACCGGATTAGCGAAACAAAAGTGACACATATGTCCCATATAATGATTTATGGCCTTTGTTTATACAAGCCAGATGAGTTTTTGTTTATCCAACATGGCCGACATTTTGACACGTTTCCGAACCATGACCTGTGACGTCAGGCGCGTGATCAATAAAATATAGTTGTATTATTGGTAGTTAATTATAACTTGCAGTATTGTGTAAATTTCCACGAGGAAAACGAGAAAGGAATGCCCACAAACCTGCGCAGTCAACGTTTTACGCATCTTTGATACCAGTGACCTTATTTCGCGATTTTCCGAAATTCTTTAAATAGTAACATAGTTTTTTTTAGTGCATTGTATTTATCGATGTTTATACTTCATGAATATGAATTTATAGCGAATACACAAGCATCAGGTATGAAAATAAATGCCCCTACATTACGAATACGTAGGCTTACGTATCTATGAAGCTATCGATAAAACTTTAAGATCCGTATCTATGAAGCTATGGATAGATAAGTAAAATTGTGTATCTATGAAGTAAAGGGTTAAACTACCTTCAACATGGTAAGTATGTAGATAAGTATTTAATCTTCTTGAATAACTGGTTATTTTGAATTGTTTATAGAAATTTCTTGTGTCCTATTAAATTAATGCATTAACTTCTGTTAGTGTAAAAAATCTCACAAAAACATTATAATGTTTCACATGTATGATGGACAGATAAAAAAAAACACGACTATAGGGCACGTGCAAAAGCCGGTAAACAAGGCTCCCAGTGTGCCCTATGGTCTGTCTTTTTAACAAGGGAATGATACTTTTCCTTGCATAACTAAAACTTTATATTTTACTAAAATTTGGTGTTATGCATAGGTCATCCCAATATAGTGTATAATTGTTATTTTTAAAGACAGTTGGAAAGAGAAGAAAATGAAAACTATTAAAGTATTAATATGATCTCTTGCATAAAATTCTTGTAATTTAAACAAAAACTACATACAAGAAACATGATCACTTGTAAAAAACTCTTTAAAATTCTTCCAATCCCTAACGTCTGAACGGATTTGTGCCAAAACAGTGTTGTTTTTTAAAATATTGAAATTGTGTTTAGAGAAGTATTTTATGTTTGAAATAGATAATAACGGTTTAAATTCATATTTCAACGTGTAAGTTCAAAGATATTTTGCACAAAACAAGCAATAAATGCATTAAAACAAAAGATTTACCGTTCCAATAAAAAGAAACTTAACTGACATAGACAACAATGCCAAGCGTAAACACTTGACCATCTCTGCCAAGCTTCGAGATAGACCTCGTAAATACAATTGTAACAACTCGGCCATGGCCGAAGTGTTCAAATTGTTGTAAAACTGTGAACCGCAGCCTTGCAGGTGCCCTTCATGTATATATCGTTATGTTTTGATGGTATGAAATGAAGAAAAAACGCATCATTATAATTTGTTGGGTATTTTTTTTTTTGTGTACGGAACTAATATAAAATAACATTATCAGGTAATATTTCTTGTTTTTATGATATTCTATTGACGCAATATGCTTTTACACAGAATCCCCATCAGAATAACTACCCACTTTTGATACAAAACAATTCCTACGTGACGGATTTGCCATTTCAAAAATCGTAAAAAAAAATCCATCTATGTACAATTATTTGGTCTACGAGTCCGTATAAACAGCCGCTTCAGAGTCTTTGATGATTTTTGTTTTGGCGACTACGCGTCCATATTCCACTTCTTGTTTTCCTAGCCAAGAATGACAGATCCCAGCGCTAAGTATATTGAGCGGAAAGATAACGGGCACCTGCTAGATAGTTAAAAAATGGCTATGCTTTGTTGACAGATCGATCTGAATTTGTATTTCATAACACCTAAGTGTAATAAGAGAAAGGTATTGGTAGCAAGGTCGGACGCTTCCGCTCATGCCCGGAGTTATATCTGTCAACATTGTAAACATGCCTTTTTGTAAAAGTAAAACGTGTATGTTAAATGTTTGTAATATTGTAAACGTTATCGTTTATCAATAAAACAAAGCTCAATTGTCATAAATAAACCAAAAATATTGTCTGCAGTCTCTTAAATGAGATGATATTGATTAAGAAATCACGCATAACCTACGTGACATTTGCATTTGTCCGCACAAATCTGGGAAATCCCAAGCTCAACCTATTTTCGGAAAATAAGTCATTTATATCATCCAATCAAATGTTTTTCTTACAGCAAACCTCTTGTCAAGGTAAGAGGCTTCATAAGGGGATATGATGGTATGGCCCGATTACATTTCGAAAATCGAAAATATGACTTTGATGCCCAAAATGAAAAGCCTCAACTTTGACAAGCCATTTGGACATCTAAATATAAATATGAATACTGGTGAACAGTTCAGTCCATTTCTAAAATCATTTGTTTGTATTTTCCGTGAAATAGAATAGTCCAAAACGCTGGCGCAAACTGGCACAAAGGAGATCTTTTGACCCACCTCTCAATACGTGAATCATGACTTCCAGCGGTTGCTTTCCTTTACTACTCTCCATAAGAAAGCAATATGGCGGTTATCTGAAAACATGCTTGGCTACGAAAAAGCTTTAGTGGAAAATTCAATACTGAGCCCTTGTCAAGAGTTTAGATTTAGTTTATTGTTAACATGAGAGGTAAATGCATGGTCCATTGAATTACGAGATCCATGTATCACTGTTTAATCTGTTAATTTCTGGTTTCTCAGCTGGATAAACAAAATCCGCGAAAAAATTTCCAAAGAAAATTTCTACGATGACTTTTTATTTTCAGCATGTGTCTCCGGTGTGTTTTGGAAACCCCAATTGTGTTCTAGTGCTAATATTTCATTAGCTTGATGCTGGTAGAACACGGCACACGAACCTCGACCCCCCCCCCCCCCCCCCCCCCCAATACTAATACAGTAATAGGCCTAACATCACCTGGAGAAAAGTCAAAAATGGTCAAGATTGATAAAAAATGATTTTTTTTTTAACTTTTATTTCCAATGTTTCATTTGATTTACCTGCTCTATCTTACACTTTTTACAACTTTGCTCTTGAGAATATATCAGAAGCCCCGCCTGGAAATCTGTATACCTACCAGCTTGACAGAGATTTAGAGGCAGGAGAACTTGAAATACTTGTTTAAAGGTATCAGTTAGTTTAACTTCAGTCAAAATATGCATTCATATAGACAATTTTGAGCAGGACCATAACTGGTGCAATAACTGCAAAATCTGACAGAGAGAATGCAGCAATGGTGCATTTTCAAGTATCCGATTGTCTGGTACAGATGTGTCAATAAAAGTTCTGAAGCATACTTTTCTTATTCTACTATAAAATACCTTTAAAATGAAGTATCACAATACAGCATTCCCCAAAGATTTATGTGTAGCTGTTGTGTTTTTATTTAACAATGCAGTGTTAAATATTGTGGAGTTACAAAATACAGCATTTTCCAAAATATTTTGTCCGACCTCACTAGTATTGGCTTAAAATAAACTATGTGTAACTTTTGTGTTTTTATTTAACAATGCAGTGTTAAATATTGTGGAGTTACAATTCAAGTCAAGTCAAGTCAAGTCAATATTTATTTATTGTCAGGTACTATCATCAACAGTTTAACATAAGCTATGAATAGCTTTTGACCGACATTATAAATAAATAGCATAATTTATGTAACTTATATATCACACACATCAGTTCATGCAAATAATAATATTCAGTATGTACACTTGAAACAAATAAATAATTCTTATAGTAAAATCACAAAAACATATTTGGCAGTTGAAAGACATTAGACAATATATAGAATGTAGGTAGCATAATTTATAGCATAAGTTAATCGAAAATACGAATCACAAGGTAATACGACAATGCATTTAGCATGGGAAATAAAACAAAAGAAGTCACAATTAATTAACATGATTTAAATCAAAGACACATTGAAAGATAGTCCACCTAAATGGCCGTCAACGAGTCTTTTGACGATTTTTTAATATGGCAGACTCGTGACGTCCACCATCCCAGCAAAAAGTAGCAAGCGGTCCTTGCGCAGAGAATCCTCGCGGCCACAATTTTGAAATTATCTCCGTTATAAATTCAAATCTCTACGAAAATATTATTGCCTACTATTAAACACATATTAAGTTATGTCAGTATGCCCAAAAAACATGTTAAGTTATCATAAAACACTTACAAGTGTCGATTGTTTATCAAGTATCCTGATATCGGTAAATCTGGGACAAATCTGACTGGTTGTGTACATGTATAACGGTATTTGTGACCCATCATATATTAATGTGAAAATAACAACTCTAATGACAAATTTAATCCAGTTCAGATCACTGTCGGATAAAAATTGAACAACTTTGTCATTATTATTCAACATCAATGCATATTATTTCAGTACATCATTTCGCCCGTTGTTAAATGGTAGAGAGTTGTAGCGTTACAGGGATACATAAGAAATGTCAAAATAATGAAAAAAAGTATCCTGATCGCTCATTATTGTAGCGAATTGAAAGAGACCAGCTGCCTAGGCAGTCTAAGCTCGCGAGGTCCCATCCAACATAAATTAAAGAATATATTTTACATTGGTATGAATAAGTCGACTTGTGGCGTTAAGGGAACAAAATGAATATATCCTAATGTTAAAAAAAATTCCCTAAACGCGCATTAATGTGGCTATTGGACTACATAATGTAAAAGAGCACGATTATGTGGTCATCAAGGTAGGTATCATGTGGAATTTGTTTGATAACTATTGTTTTAATTTTCTACCTTTGAATATTTCGGTAAAAAGTATTTTACTCATCGTAAAACCTCTGTTCTGCCTAGTTTCATTTTAGAAGTAGGTCTTCGTCTACCATTTTGATATCATGTGACTGCTAGACTAAAGGAAGCAACTGAAAAAAATAGCCGCAAGAAATTTGACAGGCTACACACCACTAAACAATTAGTACCATGTTACTGCCTTAGCATGCTGACACACGGTATAATACGTGTACATGTAACTAACATCTGTGGTAGGCTTCATTTATGTTCATGAATTTGTTGCGTTATAATGCACATATAATTTGTCGTGTTAACAAGCAATCCCCTTATAGCAATTGGTAAAAAATGCCCACAATGAAATTCAGTGACTCATTAATCCGTGACTATGAATGAACGTCAAAAGTTAAGGGGTGGGGGCACGTTTGTAACGTAATAACGTCGTTTTTTGACGTCGTTTTCATTAATTTTGATCTTGTCAATCATTATTTACTGATATGAAAACTTTAAATATTAAGAAAATAATTGTGTTACAAAACCTGTATTGCATGAACTTTTGTTTTGAGTCCCAAGTTTCCCAAGTTACGATTATTGATAGAATATAGGTTACGCTGCTTATTAATATTAAGTTAACTGTCCGCCGGTGTATAACTAAAATACTGTTGAACCACAAACAAACAAATACCAGGCCGGATATTTCAACTGCATTTTTTTTGTATTTCAATATATAAATTTGCGTAAATTGCAAACTTAATCATGGCTTAATCATACATGTATGAATTCTGACAGAGAGGGTGATACTTTTTGAACAGGGTTGTTTTCAACCCTGTTCAGTGTAGCCACAAACTCGACACTCACAACAGAAAATTCCTATTAATAGTAACAAATGTCGCCATCCGATTTACCACCAAAAATATAGTTTGAAAAAGTGCAGACTATATAAATTGCAAGCTATGTTTCCAATAACCGAGGTAGATTTGACAAAGCAAGAAGCAATCATAACGCAATATCTATTTAAATAATTTAATCTGTTGAACTTAGATAAAGATAACATTAAATAGTATCCCTGCGCCAAAAATGAATGAACATCGAAACGTAAACAAAGAATTACTATCCACTCAAAGCGCATCATTCAATCACGTGACACAATGATGAAGCCAAGTGAATTTACACTCGAAGAGAGATAATCATGTAATGAGATAATGCAGTTAGTTAATCAGATTTATCTCCCTTACCTTTGTAAAGAAGAAGCGGGAAATCCCAAGCTTGATTGATTGTCGTGCACAGTTGAAGCCTATAGAGATGTTTGATTTACTTTGTTTTAGAAAACTTGATTGTTTTACTTGGAATCTGATGTTCTGCTGGTTAGTATTGATATGCATTTGTAGTCTTTTGTGTTTGTCTTTGGTTAGCAATGGATTGGAATGATCATTATTTCATTTAGCTGCATTTATTTAGTTTTATCATGTATTTTTACGCCATCAGCAGATTTTGTATTTAAAACGAGAATGGCAGTTCCGTGATATTCTTTTAGCCTCTTTCCCTATACTACAAATGTATTCTTATCTTAAAACCTGGAATTACCTAGAAAGCAACAATGGTCTCATTGATCTCAATGATCGCACAGTTTCCCTGCTTAAAGCATCATGCGATAGGCCACTTGGGAATAACAAACGTGCTAAAGTGCTGACGAGTTACTTGACGATATTGAAAAAGAAGAGAGTTGCTGACCATACAGACAATGAAGGAAAACAAGTTTTGAAATTAAATATTTTATGCTTACTTTATTTTATATATATGCACTTTCTGTAGTGTACGTATAGACGGATGTTTGTGCGTTTATTTTTGAAAATGGAATTTTATTGAAATGAATCGATTTCTATTTTTGCTGGTTTGGTGAAAATATGAGAAAATATCGAGGATTTAATAACTTTTTTAGGTGTTTCATCTACAATTGTTTGAAATCAATCATTACAATTTTCATCTTTTTAATTAAGAAACTATTTCTCTTTAATCTGTTCTATTTTCGAAGTTGTTTTGTGAATAACAGGCAAACTCTTTCAAATCAGTAAAGTTTGATTAGTATATATATATATACTCAAATGTAACACCATATGATGGAGTTCTGCTTGGATTTGTTACATTCTCCATCCCTGTTTGCCTTATTACACAGCGACATTAATTTTATTGTCAATAAAATATTAATTTTTCATTTACCATCATGCTTCAATAAACCTGGGGCGGCCCCTGTGGTTGTTTTACACAGGGACTCTTAGATTCACTGTGCTACATATCAGCACCTTATTAATACAAACATTATCGTGAAAACCCGTATAAAACCCTGTTCATGCAGCGGTATCAGCGCTTTGATTATATCTATAATCCAATGTCTTTTTTAGCTTTAACCTCTTGTAGAATACACATTACTGAGTTTGAACCGGTAAGTGCAGTTTTCTTTGGAATCAGTTTAAAGCTGGCTGGTCCACTTTTAGCATAGGACTCTCCGCGAATTACTTCTGCGTCCTTTGTGAAACTATTGTTGTAGTTATCTCTTCACGGTGCTGTAATTTGCACAGTTGAGTTGCACTACAACTAAATCTCCCTTCTTTACCGATTCTGCCACCGAATATGGAATTTCAATCACAGAATCTTTCTGAAACACAGATCGGGTTTGTTCTAAACGTATTTTTCTTGGAGAAGACAATTCCGCAGGCGTCTTTATTGACGTCATTAACGTCATTACAATACATATCCGCCATTTTCGCTAACATTTTACATTTTATGCGACTTTATATATCTTGCATTAGACCGCCTTGTAACATCTTACAGCGTCATTTTGGCACGTTCTATCTATTAAACTGTTCAATAATATTCGTTGTCCTCAACTAATTTATAAGAAAAACATATAGAAATAAAGGCTTTATATATATATATATATATATATATATATATATATATATATATATATATATATATATATATATATATATATATTTTCGTTACAATAGTATTTACCGCATGATTCTCATTATAAAAATGACTGAAATTTATGCAAAACAGTATTGACGCGCGGGGAACAATAATGAGCGATCAGTACGAAAGACCGGTGGTAACATTAGAAATTTAATATTTCATGATTTCCTTTTCATAAATTCACGATTTCAACATCGTTAATTTACGAGTTCACAATTTCAACTTCACTATTTAACGATTTTTAACTTCACGAAATCACGATTTCAACTTAACAAATTCATGATTTCACGAATTCAACTACATGATTTCACGAATTCACGACTTCACTATTTCACGAATTCACGATTTCAACCATACGAATTCACGCGTTCAACTTCACATAAACAAAAGAAGTAAAACAACACTATGCTTTTAAACTAACATTTAGCTAAGCCTACGGTGACCACATATTGAATCAAAGCGCTTAAAGCGTTGAAAGTCTTTCGGCCTGCTACGTTTTGTGAGTATAGTCATGTAATTGTTAAACAAATTAGCATAAACATCTAAAGATAAAATATGCCTGCTCATAAATTCCTTCGCAAATACTTTAAGATTTATGCTGATAGTCAATTAAATCAAATTTAATTTACTACCTGTACCGGCCGGGGTACAACCGCTAAACTAAATGCACCCTGCAAAATGCATCGGACATGTTGATTGAGTTTCTTTCTGTAATGATAGGATTATCAGAGGTCGAGAATACACAGATCATTAGAGCACTCTGAAGGTTTTCAATAGCTAAATGATATGTTATGAATGTCTGATAATCAAATTCCTAAATAAGAAAACATCATCTGTTCCTCATAAAATGAGGTTGGCATATTATTTGACATATTAGGAAAGAGTGGAGAAAAGTGTTAATATAGTTAACAATCAAAGCCCTTAAGGCGTTGAAAGGCTTTCGGCCTGCTACGTTTTGTGAATATAGTCATGTACTTGTAAAACACATTAACATAAACATCGAAAGCTAGAATATGCCTGCTCATGAATTCCTTCGCAAATAGAAAATGCCTGCTCATGAATTTCTTCGCAAATACTTTTAGATTTTTATTCTGATACGTAATTAAATCAAAACCATGGAGTTTCAATCACTTTAAATATTTATTTAATATGCGGAATACCCAAATAATTACAATAGTATAGAGTAATTCAATTGCATATGAAACCTTATCTGAATATATGTATTTATTTTTGATTCAGTAGGCGTGACGCGATTTTAAAATGATTTTATTTTTATATTTATAATGTCTTTAGTAGTTGGTCGATTTTTCGAAATTATACTGTATTCTGTGAAGTGGTGTCAGTGTTATCCAGACACCAAGTCTTCATACATATGGATTTATACTGCGAGGTGATTCCCGACGTTATTCGCCGCGAGTTTTATAAACATTTAGGTACATTCTACGAATTGACTGTGTACGAATTGACTGTAATTCTTTAGACAAATATTCGAGATTTAACTCAGAGTTTTATTGATACATATTAGTTGATATAACATTTCTGTGGTATTAGGCGATAATATCAGTTCATAGTGGTAAATATGACCCAATACAGTATCTGTATAATATGAACGTTCAACAACGATGTCTGTCGTATACCGATGATGACTAGTTTCATATTTCTCGTCTGTTTAATTGGCGACACTATAATGTTTCAATATTGAACGAGTTCTTCAGTCGGTTTGCTGTTTTAGTAAAAAAACTGAGTCCATCGATTGTTTTTATTGGCGCCGCACTGAAGTGCGCGCCTATTATGGAATGGGAATTTATTTTAGTTAGTGGTAAGAGCGGTTTTTAAGTTGGTTGGCAGTTGGGTTTTACTATTATTTTATAATGATTAAAAAATGCAAATGGGTGGCGATTGCATGAGTGTTAAAAATGCTTTTTATGGTTGAATAGATAGTCTTCAATTTATCTTCAAAACATTATTTCGGAAGAACGACACATAAGTTTAATAACTGTTCCCGATTCGTTTACGTTTTCCGATTGATTACCTGAAATATCTGAAATATCATGTGCCGGAAATGTAAAATGTGTGGACCGGTAATTATGTGAATGGGAATAATTATGTTTTATGTTGTTTTGTTATGTTTATTGCATTAATAAACCATGAGGTAATCTTTTTTCTTTAATCTAATCGATATTGGAATTAATTGTTCACCTAACTTTATTTGTTAATGTGTTGAAGGTGACATTAGTAAAATTTTATTACGATTGTCCCCGAGTTGTAACACATACAGGATGTTGCTATTTTTAGAACCAGAAGGTATTTCCCCGCTATTCATAGGTCAATAATGGAATTTCTAGAATGTAGGACTAAGTGAACCAGGACTAAGTGAACCACTTGGTGAGACGAAGTGAACCATCTATATGTTATATAGGGAATATTGTCTTAATGTTATATTATGTTTTAGAGTTTATTTTTCCGGTTATAAATGATTTAATAGGTAATGAGAATAAATTGTTTATCATATCAAAGTGTTTAATTATTAGAAGTTTGTATTTTGATATAACAATGTTTTGAAAAAAGAAAAGAAAAATGAACAACAAAATTCGTTTTTATTTAATCCTTATAATGAATATATTATCAATACATCCTACTTTGTTGAATTTTATTCCATATATGTTAAAAAAAATCTCTATGTTTATTATTTACACCTCAATCATCTCCCAAAAACAAATAAGTCTTAAGTGTACTTAATCGATAATTAGCCTTATTAATTGGTAATTACTAATTAAACAGCTCACTTACAGAAGCTGTGAACAAACATAGTGACATATACTTTCATTATATCAATTATATTTTTCTATTCGGAATTGCCAGTTCATGATCAACAACACGTTTATTTATTTATTTTTTTTAAACAAGCAATACATACACTATAGAAATAGAAGTGGAACAATATAATTTAACAAAGGAGGTGAATAGTGAACATTTTGAAAATGCTTTAACATTATATTGTGATTTCATTAACAAAAGTGTTCATAAAACGTTTAAAAATGATGCAATGGGCAATTTGACTTAAAACAATGTTTACAATATTATACTCTTTTTGGTCAATTTTGTCACCTATTACTATATCTTAAATTCTTTCTGTATTCCACATCATTCAAAAAATCTCATGTATAGCATTCCAGAAAGTTGTCAAAAAAGTTGGACATTCAATAAAAAAAAGTGTTCGTAGTCTTCATTGCAATAAATACATGAAGGGCCGTCCTTCAACTTACATGTATATAAATTTAAATTCGTTGCTACATGATTATGCAATCACTTTTTTTATTTTAACTATTGTTTGACTTTATTATCCACAATGAGCACTATATAGTGCCAAGAGTTCCAGCGAATATGCTCTTGTAAACGTCGATCCAAATAACCATGAATGTAATTTATTGATTTGTAATAAATAATTTATGTTACTATCATACAGTGAAAATAGCTACTATTTTAATTGTCATGAAGCTTAAAAGTCTAAGGTTTTATGCCTTTTCAATTTCTAACAGCTAAATAAGCATCTTTAACTGTGTAACAAATGTGTGAAGTATTGCATTCAAATGGCGATAATTACTAGTTATTATCACCTTTCAGGCAGTGTGCCATCACACAATAGCCACTATATAATGCATATGTGGTTCACTTGGTCCTGAAATGGTACACTTAAGAACTGGTTCACTTGTGAAATCTACATCGTAGCAGTTGGAAACTCGGGTGATGATTTTATCATGAATATACGTTTAAAATAAGTAAACACTAAAAGTGCACACTGACAATTGATTACGATACACCTAACAATTTGAGTCATTACAGTAAAACATGGATTTTAAGTGAATTATACGCGTAAGAGAAGATTTTCTGTCGAAAAAACGAATGTCAACAATCGGCATGGAAGTTTGAACTGGGATATTCGTATCAAAGGGCTATGTATGTAAGTATCTTTGAGTAGTTTTGTACGTTGATGTGTTCAAAAATGTTTGTTTTTTAATTTATCTTTGGAATTCTTAAATCATTTTTATTTGCTAAATGTTAAGACAGCGTGTTAATATTTTTACATACATGTACTATAATTATATATTATTATAAATATACATGTTACATCTACTTATGCACCAGTCAATTGTAACCACGCCCCCCCCCCCCAGGTCAAGGGAATAGCCGGGACTTTGACTTTCGGTCCAGCCAACCCTAGGTAAAATCCTCGTCCTGCAAGGTCGAACTGATGGTCAAATCCCTGCCATATGCCCCCGCACCCCAGGGAGCCTAGGTAAGGCATATTCACCGCTATATTTTGCTCGAAGACAAAACCATCGCATTCACCCGGCACTGCAGGGCCACCTGAAAGGTAAAAACACAGCCCGTTTCCGCGGCTATCCCCGGCATAACCCCGGACCTGGGGGGCCATGGTTACAATTGACTGGTGCATTATGTACATGTTTCATATTTTTAAATGTACTTATGCACATTATTTATGTATATGATATGAGTATGTAATATTTTATTTGATTGTTTTATCTTAGAAAAATATTAGACTTAGAATTTTGTTTTAAAATGATGTGTTTTGGTATGTAACCTATTTTTAACATACCATAATACATTAACATACCCATTATTTGTTTACAAACTTAAAGCATCATGCGATAGGCCACTTGGGAATAACAAACGTGCTAAAGTGCTGACGAGTTACTTGACGATATTGAAAAAGAAGAGAGTTGCTGACCATATAGACAATGAAGGAAAACAAGTTTTGAAATTAAATATTTTATGCTTACTTTATTATATATATATGCACTTTCTGTAGTGTACGTATAGACGGATGTTTGTGCGTTTATTTTTGAAAATGGAATTTTATTGAAATGAATCGATTTCTATTTTTGCTGGTTTGGTGAAAATATGAGAAAATATCGAGGATTTAATAACTTTTTTAGGTGTTTCATCTACAATTGTTTGAAATCAATCATTACAATTTTCATCTTTTTAATTAAGAAACTATTTCTCTTTAATCTGTTCTATTTTCGAAGTTGTTTTGTGAATAACAGGCAAACTCTTTCAAATCAGTAAAGTTTGATTAGTATATATATATATACTCAAATGTAACACCATATGATGGAGTTCTGCTTGGATTTGTTACATTCTCCATCCCTGTTTGCCTTATTACACAGCGACATTAATTTTATTGTCAATAAAATATTAATTTTTCATTTACCATCATGCTTCAATAAACCTGGGGCGGCCCCTGTGGTTGTTTTACACAGGGACTCTTAGATTCACTGTGCTACATATCAGCACCTTATTAATACAAACATTATCGTGAAAACCCGTATAAAACCCTGTTCATGCAGCGGTATCAGCGCTTTGATTATATCTATAATCCAATGTCTTTTTTAGCTTTAACCTCTTGTAGAATACACATTACTGAGTTTGAACCGGTAAGTGCAGTTTTCTTTGGAATCAGTTTAAAGCTGGCTGGTCCACTTTTAGCATAGGACTCTCCGCGAATTACTTCTGCGTCCTTTGTGAAACTATTGTTGTAGTTATCTCTTCACGGTGCTGTAATTTGCACAGTTGAGTTGCACTACAACTAAATCTCCCTTCTTTACCGATTCTGCCACCGAATATGGAATTTCAATCACAGAATCTTTCTGAAACACAGATCGGGTTTGTTCTAAACGTATTTTTCTTGGAGAAGACAATTCCGCAGGCGTCTTTATTGACGTCATTAACGTCATTACAATACATATCCGCCATTTTCGCTAACATTTTACATTTTATGCGACTTTATATATCTTGCATTAGACCGCCTTGTAACATCTTACAGCGTCATTTTGGCACGTTCTATCTATTAAACTGTTCAATAATATTCGTTGTCCTCAACTAATTTATAAGAAAAACATATAGAAATAAAGGCTTTATATATATATATATATATATATATATATATATATATATATATATATATATATATATATATATATATATATTTTCGTTACAATAGTATTTACCGCATGATTCTCATTATAAAAATGACTGAAATTTATGCAAAACAGTATTGACGCGCGGGGAACAATAATGAGCGATCAGTACGAAAGACCGGTGGTAACATTTCTAATTCAATATTTCATGATTTCCTTTTCATAAATTCACGATTTCAACGTAACGAATTCACGATTTCAACTTCACTATTTCACGATTTTAACTTCACGAAATCACGATTTCAACTTAACAAATTCATGATTTCACGAATTCAACTACATGATTTCACGAATTCACGACTTCACTATTTCACGAATTCACGATTTCAACCATACGAATTCACGCGTTCAACTTCACATAAACAAAAGAAGTAAAACAACACTATGCTTTTAAACTAACATTTAGCTAAGCCTACGGTGACCACATATTGAATCAAAGCGCTTAAAGCGTTGAAAGTCTTTCGGCCTGCTACGTTTTGTGAGTATAGTCATGTAATTGTTAAACAAATTAGCATAAACATCTAAAGATAAAATATGCCTGCTCATAAATTCCTTCGCAAATACTTTAAGATTTATGCTGATAGTCAATTAAATCAAATTTAATTTACTACCTGTACCGGCCGGGGTACAACCGCTTAACCAAATGCACCCTGCAAAATTCATCGGACATGTTGATTGAGTTTCTTTCTGTAATGATAGGATTATCAGAGGTCGAGAATACACAGATCATTAGAGCACTCTGAAGGTTTTCAATGGCTATATGATATGTTATGAATGTCTGATAATCAAATTCCTAAATAAGAAAACATCATCTGTTCCTCATAAAATGGGGTTGGCATATTATTTGACATATTAGGAAAGAGTGGAAAAAAGTGTTAATATAGTTAACAATCAAAGCCCTTAAGGCGTTGAAAGGCTTTCGGCCTGCTACGTTTTGTGAATATAGTCATGTACTTGTAAAACACATTAACATAAACATCGAAAGCTAGAATATGCCTGCTCATGAATTCCTTCGCAAATAGAAAATGCCTGCTCATGAATTTCTTCGCAAATACTTTTAGATTTTTATTCTGATACGTAATTAAATCAAAACCATGGAGTTTCAATCACTTTAAATATTTATTTAATATGCGGAATACCCAAATAATTACAATAGTATAGAGTAATTCAATTGCATATGAAACCTTATCTGAATATATGTATTTATTTTTGATTCAGTACGCGTGACGCGATTTTAAAATGATTTTATTTTTATATTTATAATGTCTTTAGTAGTTGGTCGATATTATACTGTATTCTGTGTAGTGGTGTCAGTGTTATCCAGACACCAAGTTTTCATACATATGGATTTATACTGCGAGGTGATTCCCGACGTTATTCGCCGCGAGTTTTATAAACATTTAGGTACATTCTACGAATTGACTGTGTACGAATTGACTGTAATTCTTTAGACAAATATTCGAGATTTAACTCAGAGTTTTTTTGATACATATTAGTTGATATAACATTTCTGTGGTATTAGGCGATAATATCAGTTCATAGTGGTAAATATGACCCAATACAGTATCTGTATAATATGAACGTTCAACAACGATGTCTGTCGTATACCGATGATGACTAGTTTCATATTTCTCGTCTGTTTAATTGGCGACACTATAATGTTTCAATATTGAACGAGTTCTTCAGTCGGTTTGCTGTTTTAGTAAAAAAACTGAGTCCGTCGATTGTTTTTATTGGCGCCGCACTGAAGTGCGCGCCTATTATGGAATGGGAATTTATTTTAGTTAGTGGTAAGAGCGGTTTTTAAGTTGGTTGGCAGTTGGGTTTTACTATTATTTTATAATCATTAAAAAATGCAAATGGGTGGCGATTGCATGGATGTTAAAAATGCTTTTTATGGTTGAATAGATAGTCTTCAATTTATCTTCAAAACATTATTTCGGAAGAACGACACATAAGTTTAATAACTGTTCCCGATTCGTTTTCGTTTTCCGATTGATTACCTGAAATATCTGAAATATCATGTGCCGGAAATGTAAAATGTGTGGACCGGTAATTATGTGAATGGGAATAATTATGTTTTATGTTGTTTTGTTATGTTTATTGCATTAATAAACCATGAGGTAATCTTTTTTCTTTAATCTAATCGATATTGGAATTAATTGTTCACCTAACTTTATTTGTTAATGTGTTGAAGGTGACATTAGTAAAATTTTATTACGATTGTCCCCGAGTTGTAACACATACCGGATGTTGCTATTTTTAGAACCAGAAGGTATTTCCCCGCTATTCATAGGTCAATAATGGAATTTCTAGAATGTAGGACTAAGTGAACCAGGACTAAGTGAACCACTTGGTGAGACGAAGTGAACCATCTATATGTTATATAGGGAATATTGTCTTAATGTTATATTATGTTTTAGAGTTTATTTTTCCGGTTATAAATGATTTAATAGGTAATGAGAATAAATTGTTTATCATATCAAAGTGTTTAATTATTAGAAGTTTGTATTTTGATATAACAATGTTTTGAAAAAAGAAAAGAAAAATGAACAACAAAATTCGTTTTTATTTAATCCTTATAATGAATATATTATCAATACATCCTACTTTGTTGAATTTTATTCCATATATGTTAAAAAAAATCTCTATGTTTATTATTTACACCTCAATCATCTCCCAAAAACAAATAAGTCTTAAGTGTACTTAATCGATAATTAGCCTTATTAATTGGTAATTACTAATTAAACAGCTCACTTACAGAAGCTGTGAACAAACATAGTGACATATACTTTCATTATATCAATTATATTTTTCTATTCGGAATTGCCAGTTCATGATCAACAACACGTTTATTTATTTATTTTTTTAAAACAAGCAATACATACACTATAGAAATAGAAGTGGAACAATATAATTTAACAAAGGAGGTGAATAGTGAACATTTTGAAAATGCTTTAACATTATATTGTGATTTCATTAACAAAAGTGTTCATAAAACGTTTAAAAATGATGCAATGGGCAATTTGACTTAAAACAATGTTTACAATATTATACTCTTTTTGGTCAATTTTGTCACCTATTACTATATCTTAAATTCTTTCTGTATTCCACATCTTTCAAAAAATCTCATGTATAGCATTCCAGAAAGTTGTCAAAAACGTTGGACATTCAATAAAAAAAAGTGTTCGTAGTCTTCATTGCAATAAATACATGAAGGGCCGTCCTTCAACTTCCATGTAAATAAATTTAAATTCGTTGCTACATGATTATGCAATCACTTTTTTATTTTAACTATTGTTTGACTTTATTATCCACAATGAGCACTATATAGTGCCAAGAGTTCCAGCGAATATGCTCTTGTAAACGTCGATCCAAATAACCATGAATGTAATTTATTGATTTGTAATAAATAATTTATGTTACTATCATACAGTGAAAATAGCTACTATTTTAATTGTCAGGAAGCTTAAAAGTCTAAGGTTTTATGCCTTTTTAATTTCTAACAGCTAAATAAGCATCTTTAACTGTGTAACAAATGTGTGAAGTATTGCATTCAAATGGCGATAATTACTAGTTATTATCACCTTTCAGGCAGTGTGCCATCACACAATAGCCACTATATAATGCATATGTGGTTCACTTGGTCCTGAAATGGTACACTTAAGAACTGGTTCACTTGTGAAATGGTTCACTTCGTCCTGCACCCGAATTTCTACATCGTAGCAGTTGGAAACTCGGGTGATGATTTTATCATGAATATACGTTTAAAATAAGTAAACACTAAAAGTGCACACTGACAATTGATTACGATACACCTAACAATTTGAGTCATTACAGTAAAACATGGATTTTAAGTGAATTACACGCGTAAGAGAAGATTTTCTGTCGAAAAAACGAATGTCAACAATCGGCATGGAAGTTTGAACTGGGATATTCGTATCAAAGGGCTATGTATGTAAGTATCTTTGAGTAGTTTTGTACGTTGATGTGTTCAAAAATGTTTGTTTTTTAATTTATCTTTGGAATTCTTAAATCATTTTTATTTGCTAAATGTTAAGACAGCGTGTTAATATTTTTACATACATGTACTATAATTATATATTATTATAAATATACATGTTACATCTACTTATGCACCAGTCAATTGTAACCACGCCCCCCCCCAGGTCAAGGGAATAGCCGGGACTTTGACTTTCGGTCCAGCCAACCCTAGGTAAAATCCTCGTCCTGCAAGGTCGAACTGATGGTCAAATCCCTGCCATATGCCCC
This sequence comes from Mya arenaria, assembly GCF_026914265.1. Classification (NCBI taxonomy): domain Eukaryota; kingdom Metazoa; phylum Mollusca; class Bivalvia; order Myida; family Myidae; genus Mya; species Mya arenaria. Next base: position 31,646,169 of record NC_069133.1, on the reverse strand, counting down.
CGCACCCCAGGGAGCCTAGGTAAGGCATATTCCCCGCTATATTTTGCTCGAAGACAAAACCATCGCATTCACCCGGCACTGCAGGGCCACCTGAAAGGTAAAAACACAGCCCGTTTCCGCGGCTATCCCCGGCATAACCCCGGACCTGGGGGGCCATGGTTACAATTGACTGGTGCATTATGTACATGTTTCATATTTTTAAATGTACTTACTTTGATTGTTTTATCTTAGAAAAATATTAGACTTAGAATTTTGTTTTAAAATGATGTGTTTTGGTATGTAACCTATTTTTAACATACCATAATACATTAACATACCCATTATTTGTTTACAAACTGCACATTTTCAAAATAAACCTGTAAGAAAAGACGTACATGGTTTCGGGCTGGAAGCCACGACAGCTTTGACACTAGCGACATTCATTTGCTTGGTGTAGGTCTCGTTAAAACCCCGTACTGTTGTGAATCATTATCAACCATATGCACAACAACTACACATTTGTGCTTACCAACTTACTCTTGGCTAAAACGGATATTAGTGCAGAATGTATAATTGATACATGTGCATTTGTCTTTCACAGCTGAAGTTTCTGCCGGTTGATAATCAGAAGTCTAATTTTGTTTCAGGTAGGAAAATGACTGAATATCAAGTCAACAAATTGGGGTTATGAAAATTTCCAGCCTGCATTAAATACTATGTTGGATCATTGAGACAGATTTGACATCCATGTCATGATCACATCTGATAGAGATGATGTGAGTATTTCATATAAAACATATTTGAGTTGGTGTTTGTTGTTTTATAAACTCACTGTATTCAATAATCAAGTTGTGGTGGTGGTGGTGGTGGTGTTGGTGATGATGATGATGATGATGATGAATTTTATTGATAAATTTAGTAATTTTCTTTATATATTATCTACATGTATGTATCAGCTTGTTTTTGTTTTTTTAAATAATGTCGAGAAATATTAAACTGTTTATATTTTATTTTGTATATGTATGGCAGTATTATTATCTATACTAATAAGTTAGAAAGGCTTTTAAAGTACTTTTTTTCCTTTACAGCACTAAACATTCTAGATGGGTAAAGAACCTGAAGGGGCATAAAAAACAAATCAGCATTGAGTAATTATCATCTGTGCACACACTACAAGTACAAACGCATGGGAATAGACCAAACTTCAAATGTTGAAGAGTGAAGACTTATTGTGAAAAATTCTAAATGTAAGAATACCATTGATAAAATAAAACAAATAGACATCGATTACCTACAGAGACTGTTTACATGTTACAATATTAAAAAGACAAATTAGTTGAGAACTTTCACTCTGACATTTTTGGAGGGGCATTACCGCCTACATGTACATAGTGTTCTTGTTTCTTTACATATTTTAATTTGAAAGTACATTCATTGTTTTTGTTAGTATCATACGTAAAATTAATTTATTTGAATGATTACATTTTATGAATAAGTCAAATAAAGCTTTATCATTTTTTACAAGAAAAGGGTTGATTTTTAAGCATTTTATTAGCTATAAAAATGTATGGTTACATTATGTATATTTTCTTCAAAATTGAATGGTAAACTATCATAAATTGTCTTTTAAATTGTTCATTAGACATCATAGAAAAATATTTAAAATGATTTCAGCAGGTTGTCTTATTATTAATTATTTTTTATGAATTTATAAAACTGCTTTATATTTTCAAACATCGAAATACTGCTCTGTTCAGAAGACTCACAAGATCAATCAAAATGATTTTTTTGCATGTGTATAAATAATGCTGTTCGGTTGAACTTATGTTTTCTGTTAACTGAAGTTTATTTCACCAGAAACTGTTGTGTTTATTTCATAAGCTCTGATAATGTGAAACAAGAATCAAATATAGACAAAATATTTACTTGTCGCTCTTTGTAGCCCTTGGAGTTTGGGGTTGGGTGTAATGAAACTTAAATAACTTTTTTAATTCACGGTAAAATATCAAAATTTGGATAAAAGTCCCATAGTGTACCTTGATAATAACTATGTTGTCGGTGAAAGCTTTTATTAAAGTGTGTATTACTTAAATGCCTTAATTCAGTTTAAATAATTATGGCCTTTAATGATTTTTGTTTTCATATAGATTTCCTGTTATATTGAGCTTTGTCATTTTTTTTGTTGTTTTGTATTATGTACAATTACTACTTCTATTTCCTAACTTAAATTTTTTGTCTCATTTGTCATATTGAATTGGTACATATTTCATATAAAGTGAAAAAAACACACACTATTTTTAAAGATGCACTCTTACTCCCAAACAAGACTTATCACAATTAATATTATTGTTTTGATTTTTCAAAATGGGTTGAAAGATGTCAACAACAATGTTTCTAATGAAGGATTTTGAGTTCAATTTGCTAATAAGAATGAACATAAAACATGTTTTTTCTGCCTTGTGATACTATAGTAGACCACAGTAAATCTTTTAGCAATCACCAATCATTTAATATTTGTCATGCTTTCTGCAATTATAAACCGGGTTACAAGCTTGTTATAAATCAGTAAACAATATTTCAGTAAATGCATTATTTAGTAAGTAGTTATTGTTTAATCAGTCAATTTGATGTGTGTTATAAATACAATTATATGCAGGGCTTCCATTAAAGGAAGTTTGGAAGTATATTACTCCTTAGAAATGGGTTAAAACTTTCAAAATTGACTTCTAGGAAGTACAAAAACTTCCATAATTTTGAAGAAAACCACCAAAGTAGAAAGCTTGGAAGTTCAAAATATTCAAACCTTGTGTCAATATTACTTTTATGGTCACAATTTCAATCAGTCTTAAGATAAAATGATTTATTATAATATAAGTCTTTGAATTTGGCAAGTTAAAGTTACAAATTACTTGATTTTTAACATTCTAATTGAAAAGATATTGTATTCGGAAGATTTTAACTTCCACATTTCAGTGTAAAACTTCCAAAATTGATGGACAGGAAGTTTATACTTCCAGTTTCAAATTCTTAATGGAAGCCCTGTTATATGTATTGATTTCAAATAAGAGTTTCACTTTAAAGATACTCATTTAAAGATAATGAACAGACACACAAAAACTAGACACATTTGATACTAATTGTATGAATGATTATTGTTTAGGTGACCTCTGATTTGTTTTTGGAGATATTCATAAATGGGTGTTATTCTTTGTTGTCTTTCAGTTTCTTATACATTTAAGGATTTTTATAATTGCTTTTCTGGTATATAATAATTTAATGCAAATGAAAACACACTTTAAAGTAGACACATTGGATACTAATTATATAAATGATTACTGTTTACATGTACTCTGATTTGTTATGAAGATATTCATAAAGGGGTGTTCTTCATGTTATTATACATTTTGGACTTGATTTAGTATTGCTTTTCTGGTATATATTCTGGTTGTAGTTATCTCTTCACGGTGCTGTAATTTGCACAGTTGAGTTGCACTACAACTAAATCTCCCTTCTTTACCGATTCTGCCACCGAATATGGAATTTCAATCACAGAATCTTTCTGAAACACAGATCGGGTTTGTTCTAAACGTATTTTTCTTGGAGAAGACAATTCCGCAGGCGTCTTTATTGACGTCATTAACGTCATTACAATACATATCCGCCATTTTCGCTAACATTTTACATTTTATGCGACTTTATATATCTTGCATTAGACCGCCTTGTAACATCTTACAGCGTCATTTTGGCACGTTCTATCTATTAAACTGTTCAATAATATTCGTTGTCCTCAACTAATTTATAAGAAAAACATATAGAAATAAAGGCTTTATATATATATATATATATATATATATATATATATATATATATATATATATATATATATATATATATATATATATTTTCGTTACAATAGTATTTACCGCATGATTCTCATTATAAAAATGACTGAAATTTATGCAAAACAGTATTGACGCGCGGGGAACAATAATGAGCGATCAGTACGAAAGACCGGTGGTAACATTTCTAATTCAATATTTCATGATTTCCTTTTCATAAATTCACGATTTCAACGTAACGAATTCACGATTTCAACTTCACTATTTCACGATTTTAACTTCACGAAATCACGATTTCAACTTAACAAATTCATGATTTCACGAATTCAACTACATGATTTCACGAATTCACGACTTCACTATTTCACGAATTCACGATTTCAACCATACGAATTCACGCGTTCAACTTCACATAAACAAAAGAAGTAAAACAACACTATGCTTTTAAACTAACATTTAGCTAAGCCTACGGTGACCACATATTGAATCAAAGCGCTTAAAGCGTTGAAAGTCTTTCGGCCTGCTACGTTTTGTGAGTATAGTCATGTAATTGTTAAACAAATTAGCATAAACATCTAAAGATAAAATATGCCTGCTCATAAATTCCTTCGCAAATACTTTAAGATTTATGCTGATAGTCAATTAAATCAAATTTAATTTACTACCTGTACCGGCCGGGGTACAACCGCTTAACCAAATGCACCCTGCAAAATTCATCGGACATGTTGATTGAGTTTCTTTCTGTAATGATAGGATTATCAGAGGTCGAGAATACACAGATCATTAGAGCACTCTGAAGGTTTTCAATGGCTATATGATATGTTATGAATGTCTGATAATCAAATTCCTAAATAAGAAAACATCATCTGTTCCTCATAAAATGGGGTTGGCATATTATTTGACATATTAGGAAAGAGTGGAAAAAAGTGTTAATATAGTTAACAATCAAAGCCCTTAAGGCGTTGAAAGGCTTTCGGCCTGCTACGTTTTGTGAATATAGTCATGTACTTGTAAAACACATTAACATAAACATCGAAAGCTAGAATATGCCTGCTCATGAATTCCTTCGCAAATAGAAAATGCCTGCTCATGAATTTCTTCGCAAATACTTTTAGATTTTTATTCTGATACGTAATTAAATCAAAACCATGGAGTTTCAATCACTTTAAATATTTATTTAATATGCGGAATACCCAAATAATTACAATAGTATAGAGTAATTCAATTGCATATGAAACCTTATCTGAATATATGTATTTATTTTTGATTCAGTACGCGTGACGCGATTTTAAAATGATTTTATTTTTATATTTATAATGTCTTTAGTAGTTGGTCGATATTATACTGTATTCTGTGTAGTGGTGTCAGTGTTATCCAGACACCAAGTTTTCATACATATGGATTTATACTGCGAGGTGATTCCCGACGTTATTCGCCGCGAGTTTTATAAACATTTAGGTACATTCTACGAATTGACTGTGTACGAATTGACTGTAATTCTTTAGACAAATATTCGAGATTTAACTCAGAGTTTTTTTGATACATATTAGTTGATATAACATTTCTGTGGTATTAGGCGATAATATCAGTTCATAGTGGTAAATATGACCCAATACAGTATCTGTATAATATGAACGTTCAACAACGATGTCTGTCGTATACCGATGATGACTAGTTTCATATTTCTCGTCTGTTTAATTGGCGACACTATAATGTTTCAATATTGAACGAGTTCTTCAGTCGGTTTGCTGTTTTAGTAAAAAAACTGAGTCCGTCGATTGTTTTTATTGGCGCCGCACTGAAGTGCGCGCCTATTATGGAATGGGAATTTATTTTAGTTAGTGGTAAGAGCGGTTTTTAAGTTGGTTGGCAGTTGGGTTTTACTATTATTTTATAATCATTAAAAAATGCAAATGGGTGGCGATTGCATGGATGTTAAAAATGCTTTTTATGGTTGAATAGATAGTCTTCAATTTATCTTCAAAACATTATTTCGGAAGAACGACACATAAGTTTAATAACTGTTCCCGATTCGTTTTCGTTTTCCGATTGATTACCTGAAATATCTGAAATATCATGTGCCGGAAATGTAAAATGTGTGGACCGGTAATTATGTGAATGGGAATAATTATGTTTTATGTTGTTTTGTTATGTTTATTGCATTAATAAACCATGAGGTAATCTTTTTTCTTTAATCTAATCGATATTGGAATTAATTGTTCACCTAACTTTATTTGTTAATGTGTTGAAGGTGACATTAGTAAAATTTTATTACGATTGTCCCCGAGTTGTAACACATACCGGATGTTGCTATTTTTAGAACCAGAAGGTATTTCCCCGCTATTCATAGGTCAATAATGGAATTTCTAGAATGTAGGACTAAGTGAACCAGGACTAAGTGAACCACTTGGTGAGACGAAGTGAACCATCTATATGTTATATAGGGAATATTGTCTTAATGTTATATTATGTTTTAGAGTTTATTTTTCCGGTTATAAATGATTTAATAGGTAATGAGAATAAATTGTTTATCATATCAAAGTGTTTAATTATTAGAAGTTTGTATTTTGATATAACAATGTTTTGAAAAAAGAAAAGAAAAATGAACAACAAAATTCGTTTTTATTTAATCCTTATAATGAATATATTATCAATACATCCTACTTTGTTGAATTTTATTCCATATATGTTAAAAAAAATCTCTATGTTTATTATTTACACCTCAATCATCTCCCAAAAACAAATAAGTCTTAAGTGTACTTAATCGATAATTAGCCTTATTAATTGGTAATTACTAATTAAACAGCTCACTTACAGAAGCTGTGAACAAACATAGTGACATATACTTTCATTATATCAATTATATTTTTCTATTCGGAATTGCCAGTTCATGATCAACAACACGTTTATTTATTTATTTTTTTAAAACAAGCAATACATACACTATAGAAATAGAAGTGGAACAATATAATTTAACAAAGGAGGTGAATAGTGAACATTTTGAAAATGCTTTAACATTATATTGTGATTTCATTAACAAAAGTGTTCATAAAACGTTTAAAAATGATGCAATGGGCAATTTGACTTAAAACAATGTTTACAATATTATACTCTTTTTGGTCAATTTTGTCACCTATTACTATATCTTAAATTCTTTCTGTATTCCACATCTTTCAAAAAATCTCATGTATAGCATTCCAGAAAGTTGTCAAAAACGTTGGACATTCAATAAAAAAAAGTGTTCGTAGTCTTCATTGCAATAAATACATGAAGGGCCGTCCTTCAACTTCCATGTAAATAAATTTAAATTCGTTGCTACATGATTATGCAATCACTTTTTTATTTTAACTATTGTTTGACTTTATTATCCACAATGAGCACTATATAGTGCCAAGAGTTCCAGCGAATATGCTCTTGTAAACGTCGATCCAAATAACCATGAATGTAATTTATTGATTTGTAATAAATAATTTATGTTACTATCATACAGTGAAAATAGCTACTATTTTAATTGTCAGGAAGCTTAAAAGTCTAAGGTTTTATGCCTTTTTAATTTCTAACAGCTAAATAAGCATCTTTAACTGTGTAACAAATGTGTGAAGTATTGCATTCAAATGGCGATAATTACTAGTTATTATCACCTTTCAGGCAGTGTGCCATCACACAATAGCCACTATATAATGCATATGTGGTTCACTTGGTCCTGAAATGGTACACTTAAGAACTGGTTCACTTGTGAAATGGTTCACTTCGTCCTGCACCCGAATTTCTACATCGTAGCAGTTGGAAACTCGGGTGATGATTTTATCATGAATATACGTTTAAAATAAGTAAACACTAAAAGTGCACACTGACAATTGATTACGATACACCTAACAATTTGAGTCATTACAGTAAAACATGGATTTTAAGTGAATTACACGCGTAAGAGAAGATTTTCTGTCGAAAAAAACGAATGTCAACAATCGGCATGGAAGTTTGAACTGGGATATTCGTATCAAAGGGCTATGTATGTAAGTATCTTTGAGTAGTTTTGTACGTTGATGTGTTCAAAAATGTTTGTTTTTTAATTTATCTTTGGAATTCTTAAATCATTTTTATTTGCTAAATGTTAAGACAGCGTGTTAATATTTTTACATACATGTACTATAATTATATATTATTATAAATATACATGTTACATCTACTTATGCACCAGTCAATTGTAACCACGCCCCCCCCAGGTCAAGGGAATAGCCGGGACTTTGACTTTCGGTCCAGCCAACCCTAGGTAAAATCCTCGTCCTGCAAGGTCGAACTGATGGTCAAATCCCTGCCATATGCCCCCGCACCCCAGGGAGCCTAGGTAAGGCATATTCCCCGCTATATTTTGCTCGAAGACAAAACCATCGCATTCACCCGGCACTGCAGGGCCACCTGAAAGGTAAAAACACAGCCCGTTTCCGCGGCTATCCCCGGCATAACCCCGGACCTGGGGGGCCATGGTTACAATTGACTGGTGCATTATGTACATGTTTCATATTTTTAAATGTACTTACTTTGATTGTTTTATCTTAGAAAAATATTAGACTTAGAATTTTGTTTTAAAATGATGTGTTTTGGTATGTAACCTATTTTTAACATACCATAATACATTAACATACCCATTATTTGTTTACAAACTGCACATTTTCAAAATAAACCTGTAAGAAAAGACGTACATGGTTTCGGGCTGGAAGCCACGACAGCTTTGACACTAGCGACATTCATTTGCTTGGTGTAGGTCTCGTTAAAACCCCGTACTGTTGTGAATCATTATCAACCATATGCACAACAACTACACATTTGTGCTTACCAACTTACTCTTGGCTAAAACGGATATTAGTGCAGAATGTATAATTGATACATGTGCATTTGTCTTTCACAGCTGAAGTTTCTGCCGGTTGATAATCAGAAGTCTAATTTTGTTTCAGGTAGGAAAATGACTGAATATCAAGTCAACAAATTGGGGTTATGAAAATTTCCAGCCTGCATTAAATACTATGTTGGATCATTGAGACAGATTTGACATCCATGTCATGATCACATCTGATAGAGATGATGTGAGTATTTCATATAAAACATATTTGAGTTGGTGTTTGTTGTTTTATAAACTCACTGTATTCAATAATCAAGTTGTGGTGGTGGTGGTGGTGGTGTTGGTGATGATGATGATGATGATGATGAATTTTATTGATAAATTTAGTAATTTTCTTTATATATTATCTACATGTATGTATCAGCTTGTTTTTGTTTTTTTAAATAATGTCGAGAAATATTAAACTGTTTATATTTTATTTTGTATATGTATGGCAGTATTATTATCTATACTAATAAGTTAGAAAGGCTTTTAAAGTACTTTTTTTCCTTTACAGCACTAAACATTCTAGATGGGTAAAGAACCTGAAGGGGCATAAAAAACAAATCAGCATTGAGTAATTATCATCTGTGCACACACTACAAGTACAAACGCATGGGAATAGACCAAACTTCAAATGTTGAAGAGTGAAGACTTATTGTGAAAAATTCTAAATGTAAGAATACCATTGATAAAATAAAACAAATAGACATCGATTACCTACAGAGACTGTTTACATGTTACAATATTAAAAAGACAAATTAGTTGAGAACTTTCACTCTGACATTTTTGGAGGGGCATTACCGCCTACATGTACATAGTGTTCTTGTTTCTTTACATATTTTAATTTGAAAGTACATTCATTGTTTTTGTTAGTATCATACGTAAAATTAATTTATTTGAATGATTACATTTTATGAATAAGTCAAATAAAGCTTTATCATTTTTTACAAGAAAAGGGTTGATTTTTAAGCATTTTATTAGCTATAAAAATGTATGGTTACATTATGTATATTTTCTTCAAAATTGAATGGTAAACTATCATAAATTGTCTTTTAAATTGTTCATTAGACATCATAGAAAAATATTTAAAATGATTTCAGCAGGTTGTCTTATTATTAATTATTTTTTATGAATTTATAAAACTGCTTTATATTTTCAAACATCGAAATACTGCTCTGTTCAGAAGACTCACAAGATCAATCAAAATGATTTTTTTGCATGTGTATAAATAATGCTGTTCGGTTGAACTTATGTTTTCTGTTAACTGAAGTTTATTTCACCAGAAACTGTTGTGTTTATTTCATAAGCTCTGATAATGTGAAACAAGAATCAAATATAGACAAAATATTTACTTGTCGCTCTTTGTAGCCCTTGGAGTTTGGGGTTGGGTGTAATGAAACTTAAATAACTTTTTTAATTCACGGTAAAATATCAAAATTTGGATAAAAGTCCCATAGTGTACCTTGATAATAACTATGTTGTCGGTGAAAGCTTTTATTAAAGTGTGTATTACTTAAATGCCTTAATTCAGTTTAAATAATTATGGCCTTTAATGATTTTTGTTTTCATATAGATTTCCTGTTATATTGAGCTTTGTCATTTTTTTTGTTGTTTTGTATTATGTACAATTACTACTTCTATTTCCTAACTTAAATTTTTTGTCTCATTTGTCATATTGAATTGGTACATATTTCATATAAAGTGAAAAAAACACACACTATTTTTAAAGATGCACTCTTACTCCCAAACAAGACTTATCACAATTAATATTATTGTTTTGATTTTTCAAAATGGGTTGAAAGATGTCAACAACAATGTTTCTAATGAAGGATTTTGAGTTCAATTTGCTAATAAGAATGAACATAAAACATGTTTTTTCTGCCTTGTGATACTATAGTAGACCACAGTAAATCTTTTAGCAATCACCAATCATTTAATATTTGTCATGCTTTCTGCAATTATAAACCGGGTTACAAGCTTGTTATAAATCAGTAAACAATATTTCAGTAAATGCATTATTTAGTAAGTAGTTATTGTTTAATCAGTCAATTTGATGTGTGTTATAAATACAATTATATGCAGGGCTTCCATTAAAGGAAGTTTGGAAGTATATTACTCCTTAGAAATGGGTTAAAACTTTCAAAATTGACTTCTAGGAAGTACAAAAACTTCCATAATTTTGAAGAAAACCACCAAAGTAGAAAGCTTGGAAGTTCAAAATATTCAAACCTTGTGTCAATATTACTTTTATGGTCACAATTTCAATCAGTCTTAAGATAAAATGATTTATTATAATATAAGTCTTTGAATTTGGCAAGTTAAAGTTACAAATTACTTGATTTTTAACATTCTAATTGAAAAGATATTGTATTCGGAAGATTTTAACTTCCACATTTCAGTGTAAAACTTCCAAAATTGATGGACAGGAAGTTTATACTTCCAGTTTCAAATTCTTAATGGAAGCCCTGTTATATGTATTGATTTCAAATAAGAGTTTCACTTTAAAGATACTCATTTAAAGATAATGAACAGACACACAAAAACTAGACACATTTGATACTAATTGTATGAATGATTATTGTTTAGGTGACCTCTGATTTGTTTTTGGAGATATTCATAAATGGGTGTTATTCTTTGTTGTCTTTCAGTTTCTTATACATTTAAGGATTTTTATAATTGCTTTTCTGGTATATAATAATTTAATGCAAATGAAAACACACTTTAAAGTAGACACATTGGATACTAATTATATAAATGATTACTGTTTACATGTACTCTGATTTGTTATGAAGATATTCATAAAGGGGTGTTCTTCATGTTATTATACATTTTGGACTTGATTTAGTATTGCTTTTCTGGTATATATTAATTTAATGCACAAAGAAATTATTTTAAGTGTTCAGTATCACTTTCACACATTGTTTACTATTATTTTGTGCATATTTGGCCTATTTATGCTTATATGTGCATTGTTGTATTTCAAAACCTTTGTGAAAAATAGAAACAGTATTATTTCTTTCATGCATAGTCTGATACATATTCAGTTTGTATGCATTATTTTTTATCATATTTGAAAAATTTGCCATTGTCCTATAAGACACATGCTATTTTTGTGTTAATATCACTATCAACTAAAAACATCCATTTTCAACTCTTCTTTACCATGTAAATGGAGAAGTTAACTTTATAACTCCATTGACCAGTTTTTTATGCAATTTGTCAAATTTCATATATTTTAGTATTATTAAACAGCTAAAAACAAGGCAAAAAGACTAAGTGAACCACTTGGTGAGACGAAGTGAACCATCTATATGTTATATAGGGAATATTGTCTTAATGTTATATTATGTTTTAGAGTTTATTTTTCCGGTTATAAATGATTTAATAGGTAATGAGAATAAATTGTTTATCATATCAAAGTGTTTAATTATTAGAAGTTTGTATTTTGATATAACAATGTTTTGAAAAAAGAAAAGAAAAATGAACAACAAAATTCGTTTTTATTTAATCCTTATAATGAATATATTATCAATACATCCTACTTTGTTGAATTTTATTCCATATATGTTAAAAAAAATCTCTATGTTTATTATTTACACCTCAATCATCTCCCAAAAACAAATAAGTCTTAAGTGTACTTAATCGATAATTAGCCTTATTAATTGGTAATTACTAATTAAACAGCTCACTTACAGAAGCTGTGAACAAACATAGTGACATATACTTTCATTATATCAATTATATTTTTCTATTCGGAATTGCCAGTTCATGATCAACAACACGTTTATTTATTTATTTTTTTAAAACAAGCAATACATACACTATAGAAATAGAAGTGGAACAATATAATTTAACAAAGGAGGTGAATAGTGAACATTTTGAAAATGCTTTAACATTATATTGTGATTTCATTAACAAAAGTGTTCATAAAACGTTTAAAAATGATGCAATGGGCAATTTGACTTAAAACAATGTTTACAATATTATACTCTTTTTGGTCAATTTTGTCACCTATTACTATATCTTAAATTCTTTCTGTATTCCACATCATTCAAAAAATCTCATGTATAGCATTCCAGAAAGTTGTCAAAAAAGTTGGACATTCAATAAAAAAAAGTGTTCGTAGTCTTCATTGCAATAAATACATGAAGGGCCGTCCTTCAACTTACATGTATATAAATTTAAATTCGTTGCTACATGATTATGCAATCACTTTTTTTATTTTAACTATTGTTTGACTTTATTATCCACAATGAGCACTATATAGTGCCAAGAGTTCCAGCGAATATGCTCTTGTAAACGTCGATCCAAATAACCATGAATGTAATTTATTGATTTGTAATAAATAATTTATGTTACTATCATACAGTGAAAATAGCTACTATTTTAATTGTCATGAAGCTTAAAAGTCTAAGGTTTTATGCCTTTTCAATTTCTAACAGCTAAATAAGCATCTTTAACTGTGTAACAAATGTGTGAAGTATTGCATTCAAATGGCGATAATTACTAGTTATTATCACCTTTCAGGCAGTGTGCCATCACACAATAGCCACTATATAATGCATATGTGGTTCACTTGGTCCTGAAATGGTACACTTAAGAACTGGTTCACTTGTGAAATCTACATCGTAGCAGTTGGAAACTCGGGTGATGATTTTATCATGAATATACGTTTAAAATAAGTAAACACTAAAAGTGCACACTGACAATTGATTACGATACACCTAACAATTTGAGTCATTACAGTAAAACATGGATTTTAAGTGAATTATACGCGTAAGAGAAGATTTTCTGTCGAAAAAACGAATGTCAACAATCGGCATGGAAGTTTGAACTGGGATATTCGTATCAAAGGGCTATGTATGTAAGTATCTTTGAGTAGTTTTGTACGTTGATGTGTTCAAAAATGTTTGTTTTTTAATTTATCTTTGGAATTCTTAAATCATTTTTATTTGCTAAATGTTAAGACAGCGTGTTAATATTTTTACATACATGTACTATAATTATATATTATTATAAATATACATGTTACATCTACTTATGCACCAGTCAATTGTAACCACGCCCCCCCCCCCCCCAGGTCAAGGGAATAGCCGGGACTTTGACTTTCGGTCCAGCCAACCCTAGGTAAAATCCTCGTCCTGCAAGGTCGAACTGATGGTCAAATCCCTGCCATATGCCCCCGCACCCCAGGGAGCCTAGGTAAGGCATATTCACCGCTATATTTTGCTCGAAGACAAAACCATCGCATTCACCCGGCACTGCAGGGCCACCTGAAAGGTAAAAACACAGCCCGTTTCCGCGGCTATCCCCGGCATAACCCCGGACCTGGGGGGCCATGGTTACAATTGACTGGTGCATTATGTACATGTTTCATATTTTTAAATGTACTTATGCACATTATTTATGTATATGATATGAGTATGTAATATTTTATTTGATTGTTTTATCTTAGAAAAATATTAGACTTAGAATTTTGTTTTAAAATGATGTGTTTTGGTATGTAACCTATTTTTAACATACCATAATACATTAACATACCCATTATTTGTTTACAAACTTAAAGCATCATGCGATAGGCCACTTGGGAATAACAAACGTGCTAAAGTGCTGACGAGTTACTTGACGATATTGAAAAAGAAGAGAGTTGCTGACCATATAGACAATGAAGGAAAACAAGTTTTGAAATTAAATATTTTATGCTTACTTTATTATATATATATGCACTTTCTGTAGTGTACGTATAGACGGATGTTTGTGCGTTTATTTTTGAAAATGGAATTTTATTGAAATGAATCGATTTCTATTTTTGCTGGTTTGGTGAAAATATGAGAAAATATCGAGGATTTAATAACTTTTTTAGGTGTTTCATCTACAATTGTTTGAAATCAATCATTACAATTTTCATCTTTTTAATTAAGAAACTATTTCTCTTTAATCTGTTCTATTTTCGAAGTTGTTTTGTGAATAACAGGCAAACTCTTTCAAATCAGTAAAGTTTGATTAGTATATATATATATACTCAAATGTAACACCATATGATGGAGTTCTGCTTGGATTTGTTACATTCTCCATCCCTGTTTGCCTTATTACACAGCGACATTAATTTTATTGTCAATAAAATATTAATTTTTCATTTACCATCATGCTTCAATAAACCTGGGGCGGCCCCTGTGGTTGTTTTACACAGGGACTCTTAGATTCACTGTGCTACATATCAGCACCTTATTAATACAAACATTATCGTGAAAACCCGTATAAAACCCTGTTCATGCAGCGGTATCAGCGCTTTGATTATATCTATAATCCAATGTCTTTTTTAGCTTTAACCTCTTGTAGAATACACATTACTGAGTTTGAACCGGTAAGTGCAGTTTTCTTTGGAATCAGTTTAAAGCTGGCTGGTCCACTTTTAGCATAGGACTCTCCGCGAATTACTTCTGCGTCCTTTGTGAAACTATTGTTGTAGTTATCTCTTCACGGTGCTGTAATTTGCACAGTTGAGTTGCACTACAACTAAATCTCCCTTCTTTACCGATTCTGCCACCGAATATGGAATTTCAATCACAGAATCTTTCTGAAACACAGATCGGGTTTGTTCTAAACGTATTTTTCTTGGAGAAGACAATTCCGCAGGCGTCTTTATTGACGTCATTAACGTCATTACAATACATATCCGCCATTTTCGCTAACATTTTACATTTTATGCGACTTTATATATCTTGCATTAGACCGCCTTGTAACATCTTACAGCGTCATTTTGGCACGTTCTATCTATTAAACTGTTCAATAATATTCGTTGTCCTCAACTAATTTATAAGAAAAACATATAGAAATAAAGGCTTTATATATATATATATATATATATATATATATATATATATATATATATATATATATATTTTCGTTACAATAGTATTTACCGCATGATTCTCATTATAAAAATGACTGAAATTTATGCAAAACAGTATTGACGCGCGGGGAACAATAATGAGCGATCAGTACGAAAGACCGGTGGTAACATTTCTAATTCAATATTTCATGATTTCCTTTTCATAAATTCACGATTTCAACGTAACGAATTCACGATTTCAACTTCACTATTTCACGATTTTAACTTCACGAAATCACGATTTCAACTTAACAAATTCATGATTTCACGAATTCAACTACATGATTTCACGAATTCACGACTTCACTATTTCACGAATTCACGATTTCAACCATACGAATTCACGCGTTCAACTTCACATAAACAAAAGAAGTAAAACAACACTATGCTTTTAAACTAACATTTAGCTAAGCCTACGGTGACCACATATTGAATCAAAGCGCTTAAAGCGTTGAAAGTCTTTCGGCCTGCTACGTTTTGTGAGTATAGTCATGTAATTGTTAAACAAATTAGCATAAACATCTAAAGATAAAATATGCCTGCTCATAAATTCCTTCGCAAATACTTTAAGATTTATGCTGATAGTCAATTAAATCAAATTTAATTTACTACCTGTACCGGCCGGGGTACAACCGCTTAACCAAATGCACCCTGCAAAATTCATCGGACATGTTGATTGAGTTTCTTTCTGTAATGATAGGATTATCAGAGGTCGAGAATACACAGATCATTAGAGCACTCTGAAGGTTTTCAATGGCTATATGATATGTTATGAATGTCTGATAATCAAATTCCTAAATAAGAAAACATCATCTGTTCCTCATAAAATGGGGTTGGCATATTATTTGACATATTAGGAAAGAGTGGAGAAAAGTGTTAATATAGTTAACAATCAAAGCCCTTA
Source organism: Mya arenaria (assembly GCF_026914265.1). NCBI lineage: Eukaryota > Metazoa > Mollusca > Bivalvia > Myida > Myidae > Mya > Mya arenaria. Next base: position 31,629,676 of record NC_069133.1, on the reverse strand, counting down.
AGGCGTTGAAAGGCTTTCGGCCTGCTACGTTTTGTGAATATAGTCATGTACTTGTAAAACACATTAACATAAACATCGAAAGCTAGAATATGCCTGCTCATGAATTCCTTCGCAAATAGAAAATGCCTGCTCATGAATTTCTTCGCAAATACTTTTAGATTTTTATTCTGATACGTAATTAAATCAAAACCATGGAGTTTCAATCACTTTAAATATTTATTTAATATGCGGAATACCCAAATAATTACAATAGTATAGAGTAATTCAATTGCATATGAAACCTTATCTGAATATATGTATTTATTTTTGATTCAGTACGCGTGACGCGATTTTAAAATGATTTTATTTTTATATTTATAATGTCTTTAGTAGTTGGTCGATTTTTCGAAATTATACTGTATTCTGTGTAGTGGTGTCAGTGTTATCCAGACACCAAGTTTTCATACATATGGATTTATACTGCGAGGTGATTCCCGACGTTATTCGCCGCGAGTTTTATAAACATTTAGGTACATTCTACGAATTGACTGTGTACGAATTGACTGTAATTCTTTAGACAAATATTCGAGATTTAACTCAGAGTTTTTTTGATACATATTAGTTGATATAACATTTCTGTGGTATTAGGCGATAATATCAGTTCATAGTGGTAAATATGACCCAATACAGTATCTGTATAATATGAACGTTCAACAACGATGTCTGTCGTATACCGATGATGACTAGTTTCATATTTCTCGTCTGTTTAATTGGCGACACTATAATGTTTCAATATTGAACGAGTTCTTCAGTCGGTTTGCTGTTTTAGTAAAAAAACTGAGTCCGTCGATTGTTTTTATTGGCGCCGCACTGAAGTGCGCGCCTATTATGGAATGGGAATTTATTTTAGTTAGTGGTAAGAGCGGTTTTTAAGTTGGTTGGCAGTTGGGTTTTACTATTATTTTATAATCATTAAAAAATGCAAATGGGTGGCGATTGCATGGATGTTAAAAATGCTTTTTATGGTTGAATAGATAGTCTTCAATTTATCTTCAAAACATTATTTCGGAAGAACGACACATAAGTTTAATAACTGTTCCCGATTCGTTTTCGTTTTCCGATTGATTACCTGAAATATCTGAAATATCATGTGCCGGAAATGTAAAATGTGTGGACCGGTAATTATGTGAATGGGAATAATTATGTTTTATGTTGTTTTGTTATGTTTATTGCATTAATAAACCATGAGGTAATCTTTTTTCTTTAATCTAATCGATATTGGAATTAATTGTTCACCTAACTTTATTTGTTAATGTGTTGAAGGTGACATTAGTAAAATTTTATTACGATTGTCCCCGAGTTGTAACACATACCGGATGTTGCTATTTTTAGAACCAGAAGGTATTTCCCCGCTATTCATAGGTCAATAATGGAATTTCTAGAATGTAGGACTAAGTGAACCAGGACTAAGTGAACCACTTGGTGAGACGAAGTGAACCATCTATATGTTATATAGGGAATATTGTCTTAATGTTATATTATGTTTTAGAGTTTATTTTTCCGGTTATAAATGATTTAATAGGTAATGAGAATAAATTGTTTATCATATCAAAGTGTTTAATTATTAGAAGTTTGTATTTTGATATAACAATGTTTTGAAAAAAGAAAAGAAAAATGAACAACAAAATTCGTTTTTATTTAATCCTTATAATGAATATATTATCAATACATCCTACTTTGTTGAATTTTATTCCATATATGTTAAAAAAAATCTCTATGTTTATTATTTACACCTCAATCATCTCCCAAAAACAAATAAGTCTTAAGTGTACTTAATCGATAATTAGCCTTATTAATTGGTAATTACTAATTAAACAGCTCACTTACAGAAGCTGTGAACAAACATAGTGACATATACTTTCATTATATCAATTATATTTTTCTATTCGGAATTGCCAGTTCATGATCAACAACACGTTTATTTATTTATTTTTTTAAAACAAGCAATACATACACTATAGAAATAGAAGTGGAACAATATAATTTAACAAAGGAGGTGAATAGTGAACATTTTGAAAATGCTTTAACATTATATTGTGATTTCATTAACAAAAGTGTTCATAAAACGTTTAAAAATGATGCAATGGGCAATTTGACTTAAAACAATGTTTACAATATTATACTCTTTTTGGTCAATTTTGTCACCTATTACTATATCTTAAATTCTTTCTGTATTCCACATCTTTCAAAAAATCTCATGTATAGCATTCCAGAAAGTTGTCAAAAACGTTGGACATTCAATAAAAAAAAGTGTTCGTAGTCTTCATTGCAATAAATACATGAAGGGCCGTCCTTCAACTTCCATGTAAATAAATTTAAATTCGTTGCTACATGATTATGCAATCACTTTTTTATTTTAACTATTGTTTGACTTTATTATCCACAATGAGCACTATATAGTGCCAAGAGTTCCAGCGAATATGCTCTTGTAAACGTCGATCCAAATAACCATGAATGTAATTTATTGATTTGTAATAAATAATTTATGTTACTATCATACAGTGAAAATAGCTACTATTTTAATTGTCAGGAAGCTTAAAAGTCTAAGGTTTTATGCCTTTTTAATTTCTAACAGCTAAATAAGCATCTTTAACTGTGTAACAAATGTGTGAAGTATTGCATTCAAATGGCGATAATTACTAGTTATTATCACCTTTCAGGCAGTGTGCCATCACACAATAGCCACTATATAATGCATATGTGGTTCACTTGGTCCTGAAATGGTACACTTAAGAACTGGTTCACTTGTGAAATGGTTCACTTCGTCCTGCACCCGAATTTCTACATCGTAGCAGTTGGAAACTCGGGTGATGATTTTATCATGAATATACGTTTAAAATAAGTAAACACTAAAAGTGCACACTGACAATTGATTACGATACACCTAACAATTTGAGTCATTACAGTAAAACATGGATTTTAAGTGAATTACACGCGTAAGAGAAGATTTTCTGTCGAAAAAACGAATGTCAACAATCGGCATGGAAGTTTGAACTGGGATATTCGTATCAAAGGGCTATGTATGTAAGTATCTTTGAGTAGTTTTGTACGTTGATGTGTTCAAAAATGTTTGTTTTTTAATTTATCTTTGGAATTCTTAAATCATTTTTATTTGCTAAATGTTAAGACAGCGTGTTAATATTTTTACATACATGTACTATAATTATATATTATTATAAATATACATGTTACATCTACTTATGCACCAGTCAATTGTAACCACGCCCCCCCCCCCCCCAGGTCAAGGGAATAGCCGGGACTTTGACTTTCGGTCCAGCCAACCCTAGGTAAAATCCTCGTCCTGCAAGGTCGAACTGATGGTCAAATCCCTGCCATATGCCCCCGCACCCCAGGGAGCCTAGGTAAGGCATATTCCCCGCTATATTTTGCTCGAAGACAAAACCATCGCATTCACCCGGCACTGCAGGGCCACCTGAAAGGTAAAAACACAGCCCGTTTCCGCGGCTATCCCCGGCATAACCCCGGACCTGGGGGGCCATGGTTACAATTGACTGGTGCATTATGTACATGTTTCATATTTTTAAATGTACTTACTTTGATTGTTTTATCTTAGAAAAATATTAGACTTAGAATTTTGTTTTAAAATGATGTGTTTTGGTATGTAACCTATTTTTAACATACCATAATACATTAACATACCCATTATTTGTTTACAAACTGCACATTTTCAAAATAAACCTGTAAGAAAAGACGTACATGGTTTCGGGCTGGAAGCCACGACAGCTTTGACACTAGCGACATTCATTTGCTTGGTGTAGGTCTCGTTAAAACCCCGTACTGTTGTGAATCATTATCAACCATATGCACAACAACTACACATTTGTGCTTACCAACTTACTCTTGGCTAAAACGGATATTAGTGCAGAATGTATAATTGATACATGTGCATTTGTCTTTCACAGCTGAAGTTTCTGCCGGTTGATAATCAGAAGTCTAATTTTGTTTCAGGTAGAAAAATGACTGAATATCAAGTCAACAAATTGGGGTTATGAAAATTTCCAGCCTGCATTAAATACTATGTTGGATCATTGAGACAGATTTGACATCCATGTCATGATCACATCTGATAGAGATGATGTGAGTATTTCATATAAAACATATTTGAGTTGGTGTTTGTTGTTTTATAAACTCACTGTATTCAATAATCAAGTTGTGGTGGTGGTGGTGGTGGTGTTGGTGATGATGATGATGATGATGATGAATTTTATTGATAAATTTAGTAATTTTCTTTATATATTATCTACATGTATGTATCAGCTTGTTTTTGTTTTTTTAAATAATGTCGAGAAATATTAAACTGTTTATATTTTATTTTGTATATGTATGGCAGTATTATTATCTATACTAATAAGTTAGAAAGGCTTTTAAAGTACTTTTTTTCCTTTACAGCACTAAACATTCTAGATGGGTAAAGAACCTGAAGGGGCATAAAAAACAAATCAGCATTGAGTAATTATCATCTGTGCACACACTACAAGTACAAACGCATGGGAATAGACCAAACTTCAAATGTTGAAGAGTGAAGACTTATTGTGAAAAATTCTAAATGTAAGAATACCATTGATAAAATAAAACAAATAGACATCGATTACCTACAGAGACTGTTTACATGTTACAATATTAAAAAGACAAATTAGTTGAGAACTTTCACTCTGACATTTTTGGAGGGGCATTACCGCCTACATGTACATAGTGTTCTTGTTTCTTTACATATTTTAATTTGAAAGTACATTCATTGTTTTTGTTAGTATCATACGTAAAATTAATTTATTTGAATGATTACATTTTATGAATAAGTCAAATAAAGCTTTATCATTTTTTACAAGAAAAGGGTTGATTTTTAAGCATTTTATTAGCTATAAAAATGTATGGTTACATTATGTATATTTTCTTCAAAATTGAATGGTAAACTATCATAAATTGTCTTTTAAATTGTTCATTAGACATCATAGAAAAATATTTAAAATGATTTCAGCAGGTTGTCTTATTATTAATTATTTTTTATGAATTTATAAAACTGCTTTATATTTTCAAACATCGAAATACTGCTCTGTTCAGAAGACTCACAAGATCAATCAAAATGATTTTTTTGCATGTGTATAAATAATGCTGTTCGGTTGAACTTATGTTTTCTGTTAACTGAAGTTTATTTCACCAGAAACTGTTGTGTTTATTTCATAAGCTCTGATAATGTGAAACAAGAATCAAATATAGACAAAATATTTACTTGTCGCTCTTTGTAGCCCTTGGAGTTTGGGGTTGGGTGTAATGAAACTTAAATAACTTTTTTAATTCACGGTAAAATATCAAAATTTGGATAAAAGTCCCATAGTGTACCTTGATAATAACTATGTTGTCGGTGAAAGCTTTTATTAAAGTGTGTATTACTTAAATGCCTTAATTCAGTTTAAATAATTATGGCCTTTAATGATTTTTGTTTTCATATAGATTTCCTGTTATATTGAGCTTTGTCATTTTTTTTGTTGTTTTGTATTATGTACAATTACTACTTCTATTTCCTAACTTAAATTTTTTGTCTCATTTGTCATATTGAATTGGTACATATTTCATATAAAGTGAAAAAAACACACACTATTTTTAAAGATGCACTCTTACTCCCAAACAAGACTTATCACAATTAATATTATTGTTTTGATTTTTCAAAATGGGTTGAAAGATGTCAACAACAATGTTTCTAATGAAGGATTTTGAGTTCAATTTGCTAATAAGAATGAACATAAAACATGTTTTTTCTGCCTTGTGATACTATAGTAGACCACAGTAAATCTTTTAGCAATCACCAATCATTTAATATTTGTCATGCTTTCTGCAATTATAAACCGGGTTACAAGCTTGTTATAAATCAGTAAACAATATTTCAGTAAATGCATTATTTAGTAAGTAGTTATTGTTTAATCAGTCAATTTGATGTGTGTTATAAATACAATTATATGCAGGGCTTCCATTAAAGGAAGTTTGGAAGTATATTACTCCTTAGAAATGGGTTAAAACTTTCAAAATTGACTTCTAGGAAGTACAAAAACTTCCATAATTTTGAAGAAAACCACCAAAGTAGAAAGCTTGGAAGTTCAAAATATTCAAACCTTGTGTCAATATTACTTTTATGGTCACAATTTCAATCAGTCTTAAGATAAAATGATTTATTATAATATAAGTCTTTGAATTTGGCAAGTTAAAGTTACAAATTACTTGATTTTTAACATTCTAATTGAAAAGATATTGTATTCGGAAGATTTTAACTTCCACATTTCAGTGTAAAACTTCCAAAATTGATGGACAGGAAGTTTATACTTCCAGTTTCAAATTCTTAATGGAAGCCCTGTTATATGTATTGATTTCAAATAAGAGTTTCACTTTAAAGATACTCATTTAAAGATAATGAACAGACACACAAAAACTAGACACATTTGATACTAATTGTATGAATGATTATTGTTTAGGTGACCTCTGATTTGTTTTTGGAGATATTCATAAATGGGTGTTATTCTTTGTTGTCTTTCAGTTTCTTATACATTTAAGGATTTTTATAATTGCTTTTCTGGTATATAATAATTTAATGCAAATGAAAACACACTTTAAAGTAGACACATTTGATACTAATTATATAAATGATTACTGTTTACATGTACTCTGATTTGTTATGAAGATATTCATAAAGGGGTGTTCTTCATGTTATTATACATTTTGGACTTGATTTAGTATTGCTTTTCTGGTATATATTAATTTAATGCACAAAGAAATTATTTTAAGTGTTCAGTATCACTTTCACACATTGTTTACTATTATTTTGTGCATATTTGGCCTATTTATGCTTATATGTGCATTGTTGTATTTCAAAACCTTTGTGAAAAATAGAAACAGTATTATTTCTTTCATGCATAGTCTGATACATATTCAGTTTGTATGCATTATTTTTTATCATATTTGAAAAATTTGCCATTGTCCTATAAGACACATGCTATTTTTGTGTTAATATCACTATCAACTAAAAACATCCATTTTCAACTCTTCTTTACCATGTAAATGGAGAAGTTAACTTTATAACTCCATTGACCAGTTTTTTATGCAATTTGTCAAATTTCATATATTTTAGTATTATTAAACAGCTAAAAACAAGGCATGTTATGTTTTAAATGCATTTCATCTAGTAAACAATGTTCTCTTTTTATATAACAGTTCAATAATTATGTTCTATTTATGTTTGTAACTTTCATACGAAATGATAATGTTTATTAAAGTACTACAAAAATTGTTATTTCATGTCACTTCTTCATGATGAATTCCTCATATAATCAGGAAACTTATTCTTCCATCAAGTTGTCATTCCAGCATGGCGACTTTGCTCCCTCCCCCTAAATGATTAGAACTGCAGTGTACAAGAACAATAACTCTATTTCAGCGAATTGCAAGAGTTAATCCCTTTGTTCCTTTTCCTGTTTGTAGCATAACAAGAAAACTACTTTTTGGAATTTCATTAAACATCATTTAATGGTAAAGCACAACAAGAGGAAGTGCAGTGCACATTGACTATAGCTGTATTTCAGCTAATTACAGAATTATTGCCCTTTGCCTCTTTTTCTTGACCAGAGCAATTACTTTCAAAATACTCATGGTATTGAAATAAAACTTGGTATATGGATAGGTGGCAATGACAAAAAGTACAGTGCACAAGCACCCTAATTCTGTCGTGTTCATTAATGTACCACACCCCTAATGAAATGTTCAACTTGAAACTCTTCAATTTCAATGCTTTAGCCTATGTTGTTAAGCAGAATACTACAAATATTTTGAGCATTTCATGGATGCAGTTCAATGCACCATATTATGCTTGTTGGCCTTGACATTCCTTGTATAAATAATTTGCCAGAACTTGGCAGAAGGATACCTGACATCACTGGAGATTACGAGAGGCTCGAAAAGGGGGTTATTTTTCTCTAGATAGACGATATTAAAGGTATTTGATGTATGTTCACCGAAAGTTGTGATGTATGGAAAGCAGTAAGAAGTATGGAAAGCAGTAAGAAGTAAGTATCCAGAAAAAAACTCAATTTAAAGCTTCACCTTATTAGTGCCTCTCGTAGGCTCGCCGACTTAAGTTAAGTATAACTCAATCAAAACGTTTCATTTCCTTCATTTCTTCTACATTATTCCCAAAATACAATTTTTGATTGGTTTAAAATCTAAGTCAGTTGTTAACATCTACATGTAGGTCAAACCTGAGGTTAAAAAGCTATCGTCGAAAAAACATACCAATATGTCAATAATAACAAATCGTCTTAACTTTTTAAACACGTAGCTACTCCGGGAATGCCCTAGGCAGTGTGCAAATTTACTTTAAATCACAAACGCTTTAATATTAGAATACAACCTACATTTTCAGCAAATGGAATTGCAGTCTGACATCCACTTAATGCGAGCAAGGGGAGTAATGTCAGGTACGTCCAGCTTCCCTGGTTCATTGTTTGTGGTATACAAACCCTCGATTCGATGAATATAAACATTGTTTTCAATATGTTAAAACGATAATAATTGGAACGACCTTGTGCACCGAATGAAGAGCAAAATTTTGCTTGTTTACAATGACGCTTGTTTTAGATGAAAATCATGTCTGTATTAAAATAGCTCGTCAAAACATTGCACGTTCTAACTAGGCTTACCGACCCACTCAATCAACTTTATTCTTCAAAATTACGATTTTATACCGTTCTTTTATTGTAAATCTCATTCTATACCTTGTTTTGGTCAACGAAGGGTACATGTATTATCATCGTTTCCCGAGTGCAGATCGCCAGTTTTGAAGATAGATCAACACATTTATGAAATTCTTACTGGTTCATCTGTACATCCCAAATCTTGTATATCTATGGCACACTAAAATAGCAATTAAAATTCGTCGATTGTTTTCCTAATCCATGTAAGTGTACTATAACACGTATGAGAAGAGTCATTTTGATAATTTTGATAAGAACCTCAAAACTCTCTGCTAAAAGAATTGTCATTACATTTTGGCGGATATATAGTAAGGGAGACATGGTTAATCTTTAATGGAAATAGTGTTTACTAAAGTTGTGACGAACTGCATTTAAGACGTTGAATTGTTGACTGTCTAAACTCTTTTGATTTTGTCTATATTCGAAGTGTCATTTTACACCATATACTTCCATTAATCTGAAGTTCATTATTTATGCGTGTACCCTTTACAATATGTATGAAATAAAATGATTTTCCGCGCTTCTACCTACATATTATTGAATCTATTTGATTAAAGAAAAATTGTAAAATATGTTTACATAGGGAAAAGGGATTAGAAGGAGAGGGGGAAAGAAAGGGGAGAAAAAAGGGCAGAGAAAGAGGAATGGGAGAAGATTGGAGAGCACGGGAAAATTGAAAGAAGATAGGATAAAGAGGGTAAATAGGGGAGAAAGAGGAGGGAGCAAGAGTGGAGAGAGAATGAGAGGAGAGAAAGTGGAGGAGAGAAAGATGGGGAATAAAGAGGGGACGAAAGAGGAGGGGAAAAGATAGGGGAGGGCGATATGAGTTGGGAGGGAATTGAGAAGAGAAAAAGAAGGTGGAGGGGGGGGGGGGGTAAAGAAAGAGTTGGAGGTATGGGAGAGATACAGGCGAAAGTGTGAAGTGACAGGGGAAGAAGAGCGTGGAAGGAAATAAAATGCGGAAGTTGAGAGGTTGAAAGCACATAAAAAGGGTTTTGAGATTTAAGAGGAAAAGAGGGGATGTTGTGTAAAGGGAAGAGAAAGTATGGGGAAGGGAGAAATAGATATGAAAGTAATCAATATTGGATATATCTCGAAACTTGTGCGAACACAAACGCATGTACGATGGTGGCTCAAAGAGCCAGAAGGAAAGACAGAAGAGAGGATACAGATCTCGTACCATGCACGACCACACTCTGAGGGCCAGGCTCGAGAACCAGCACCGCTAGTTCCCGTACAAATTCACCCAAGATTTGAAACCCTGTGATTTTTTCATGATACACAACTTGAAGGTTTAAATGGCTGCCTTATATTACATTTCTGTGGAAATGTTATTTGTATAAATTCATGCAGTGGTACCAAAAAATGAAATGTTATAATATTTTAAGAGCTTTATACTGAACTGACGATTCTTCAAAATGAGTTAAATGCCTTATTTTAGGGGTTAGTATTATTTTTATGTCTTCCGTTTATTGCTAACTCAGTCTATTTATATTATTGTTAAATATTCTATAAATAAGTGTATTATTATAATTTCAATGATATACAGTAACGCCTTTGGCCATCACAATGAAAGGTGCGAAAATATAGCCATGAATGACAATATGACTGTAAGTTGTATACCGGCAGGAAATAATAAATTTACTCTTGAAATACGAAAAGTTCTGAAACTTGGCCGTATACAGTGCGACATGAAAGCACCACGCCGCCGCATACAGTATACGGCAGATATATCACTGCCTTTAGATCGCGTAACGGTGCCCCGCACAAAGCACCATTTGAAATACTGAAACACCGTATGAAGATGTTCCTTTATTTATTATTGACTGTTTTTGGCAAAGAATTGAGACAAACATGAGGGAAATAAAATAAAATATAGTGGCCGAGAAACTAAACAATACATTTGCTAAGCAAGATTTCAAGATTTATTTAGATCATGGGTTATTACAACCATGTGATCAGAACAATAACACTTTAACAAACAATTAATTAAACACACATATATATAAACAAAGTAGACATATATTACATACAGTTTCCTATAATAGGAAATACTAAGACAAATAAGTCGTATTGTTTTAAAGGAGAATGACTATTTGACATTAGATAAAAGGGACTTACAAAATATAGCCAATTTAATAAGTTATTTTTTGCTTTTACTGTTCATTAATTGATCTAACTTAATACAATTACAGTTACGACAAAAGTACAATTTTATAAAAAAAATTCTATCGTCTGAAAAATGTTGACATTCAAACAAGTAATGAAATTCATCCCCTGAACGATTACTACTACACAAATGACATGTTCTACGAAATCTCTCAACATTTTAACCATGCCCTACTTCAATAGGAAATTTGTGATTTATAATATAAATATAGCTTTCAAACCCAAAATCTGTTTTGTATACTTTATACATTTGACATTTTGGTGAATTTGAAACAATACTATACCAATTTTGAATAAATTGGTCAGATAATCTGTTTTTAACCATATTCTTAAAAACAATAACACTGTTAACCTGTTGTAAATCAAAGTACACACTTAATCCTAAATCATTTAAAGTATCCTGAACAAAGGAAAGCCATGGGAACTTCAAGCCAGAAGTAACATCATTGTGCAAAGAATATGCAGTATTATACAATAAGTGACTAATTTTGCTGCTACTCACATCAGCAAAAAGCCCAAAATAGAAAGGGCACCATTAAAGGGAAACGAAAATGATATTTGTCAAGAAATGTCCTAAGTTAATTCCTCGGCTTCCTCGTTATCTTAGGTGAAGCACGGCTTCCTCGTTATCGTAGGTGAAGCACGGCTTCCTCGTTATCGTAGGTGAAGCACGGCTTCCGCGTTATTGTATGTGAATCAAGGCTTCCGTGTTATTGTATGTCAACCACGTCTTCTTAGGTGAATCGAGGCTTCTGCGTTATCGTATGTCAACCACGTCTTCTTAGGTGAATCGAGGCTTCTGCGTTATCGTATGTCAACCACGTCTTCTTAGGTGAATCGAGGCTTCTGCGTTATCGTATGTCAACCACGTCTTCTTAGGTGAATCGAGGCTTACTCGTTATTAAAGGTGAATCACGGCTTCCTCGCTATTTAAGTTATTTAATAAAATTGTCAATAAATAAGTCATTTGACATTGGCCCTTTTATTTGTCCTCGGAATAGTCGGATTGGCCCTAGGCCTTCGGCCTCGAGCCAATACGACTGCCCTCAGACAAATAACACGGCCAATATCAAATAACTTATTCATTTACCTAAAGTATGTTTTCACGAGATATTTTAATACGGACATGCTTTTCATCTTAAACAAGCGTCATCGTAAATGAAGCAAGTGCTCTTCATTCGGTGCACAAGTCGTTTCTAAAAAAAATATCGTTTTGACATAAAGAAAACAATGGTTATAATCACCGAATCGAGGGCGTTTTTTCATCCCAAACAATGAACCAGGAAACCTGGACGCATCTGACATTACTGCCCTTGTGGACTACTAGGCTTACCGCATTCTGTCACTCCTCCGATACACACTCTCTGTGTCAGATTTTGCGTTTACAATGTATCAGCCATTGATGTTGTATTCTAAGTCAGTTAGATGACCTAAGTAATATCTTAGTCATTAAAAAGGTGTGGGTCGCTACGCTCACTCCCCCATTCCTAAGTAATAAGATATTACTTAACGTCACCTATATGGAGGCTATTCGTTGCCAAAAGTCCAGATATGTAATTCCCACAATGTGCTTCTTAATCGTACTAAATATCTCTTACATTTGTCAATGTAGACGTGCTATTTGTTGTTTCTATTCGTCAGTTTTTCCGTATTGATTTGTCATTTGTCATTATAGTAGTCAAAATGTATATTTGTCAGATCTACCCTGTATAAACTCACTAAAACATAGATCGTATAGCTTGCCTTTAACAATATGATGATGTAATTTAGAAAGCCGAATCATGCATATGTAAAACTGCAATCCTACAGTCGACACTCGCATTCGTAAAATGAACATTTGCAGTCCAACAAGTCCATGTTTACAACAGTGAATTGACAAGTTCAGAATTACAAGGATAGACGATTTCGCCTAAACCTTATAAGGTAAATGTCACCGAAAGAAACGAAGGTGAATGGGCGGAGCTAACGAATCGGATTTTCTTTCGTTTATTTCCGTCGAATCAAGCAAGGGAGATAACATATTCGCCTACTTCCTGTAAATTCCCAGTTGTAAGTCCGAGTACTCTCTCTTTATTTCACAATAAAAACTAAAATTAACTTCATCTTTTATTTTATTTTGACGATCAATGTTCCTAAATGGGTTATAAATCACCATATTATTTAGTCAATTGCATTTGGGTGTATCTGAGCTGGGCTCTCGGACCCAGATTTATACTGCCACTGTCAGTTTTTTTTTACTTATACACCCAAGCAAGCAAAAATTGTTCATTTATTTTATTTACAAGTGGACCATGGGCGGGTCGTTCAGTGTGTGTGTGGGGGGGGGGGGGGGGCTGTGGGGCCTGTGCCCCCCCCAGTTGGCCCGCAAGTAAACTTAAAGGTTATTTTTTTTGTCAATATTTCTCAAAAAAAGTACTTAATTACGCCATAATGCACCAATTCAGACTACAAATATTTAAAATATTCTAGGGGGTGTACCCCTAAACCCCACTTCCCACATTTTAAGCATATTAATGTCATGCCCACTCGAGGGATCATGTCCAAAAAGTTGTGACCCTAAGTAACGCCCCTCTAACGCAAGTCCCTGTTCAAAACCTGCTCCAGCAAACCCACGAAACTTTTGATGGACATCAAAATAATATCCACCTAGTTTTGTCTGATGTTATACATTTACTATCTTAATAAGCATGTATGGTGTAAACGTGTAATTTCAATACATCATTGAAACAAAATATCCATGTGGATGGAAGAACAGCCCTCCAACCCACTTGTGTCCCCCAGTTATGAATTACGGGATCTGCCACTGTGAACCATAACAATCAAGTGGGGGATTTCAAGAACATGAAAAAATAGATATCGCGAGTCTTAGATTAGAAAAACAAACGCGCGATTTTTCCCCTCCAAAAGGGCTAGGGCCGCTTCACCTAAATATGAAAAAAACCTGACCGTTGAGTGTCGGTGGGGTATAAAAGGTAGCAGCAAGTAATAATTGTTTATTAGCAATAAATTGACTTTATCATTAAAATACTTTATTAATTACTTATAAAATAATATTCGTTACAGTATAATGTACGAGTTATATGAAGTTGTAATCTTAGTGTATTTTATCCATACAGTTCCAGCTACCAGGTAATAAACCTCTTAGTGAATAATTTCAACTTAATGAAAATTTAGATGTTTTTCTTCCTAAATTTTAAATTATCTAATATTACTTGCAATCTTAAACATTGCAAAAAGGCAAGAAAGTGTCCTCTAATGGTAGAGTTTAAAATAGTGTTTATAGTCATTTAAAGCTACACTCTCACAGATTGACAGTTTTGACAACCTTTTTTTGTCCCAGACTCGGCTGATTTTGGCAGCAATGCTTTCTATACAAATAATAAGATTACTCACAATAAAACAGATCTAAATTGTTTGGAAAACTGCCGACATTTTTCATTTTTCTTCAAACGTTACTGTAGTATCATTTTTAGCCGTAAAACATCAATTTGCGAACGTAAAACTGAAAAACTGTATCTGATCTTTTGTCAGCAGTCTTATACCTTTTTTTGGACGGTGCCCGCTCAGGGCAGCGTTCATAGTAGGGGCAATCGGCTGAAAAGTTACAAACCGATTTACCGGCTGTCTCGGTCGAAAAAAGAGTGCGGTTTTTCAATGCTTAAAACACCAGTTATATTCAATAGCTTTCAAGAACATTAATAATTATGCAATAAATCTATAATTCTAAAGCACAAAGGATATGTTTAAAATACATTACTTAAGAATGCATGATTTATTTTATCTTGATTTTTTCCTGCGCGAGCTGACCGTTACATTTAATGACATTGGACTTTTTCCTTTTTTGGCACTGGTCAAGCAAATTACTTGCTAAAATAAATCCGGACTCCAAGCTTTACTAGAATAAGGGCCAGTTTCATTAAACTTCGTACGAAGTCAGTTTTGCTTCCGAACTGTGTACGATGTATCTCAGGCTGTTTAGCCGTTTTATTAAGAATTTCGTACGAACAAGCACCAGTCCTGTTTCTTCGTAGATCTACGAAAATTTCTACGAAAGCTCTTAGGGTGGCGTACGAACTTCGTAGACTAAAATATGGCCGCCACAACAACAGATATATTCTATATTGGCGATCGTTCATTTATTATGGCGTATTTTAACAAAATCATGACAGAAGACAACTCTGTGGAATCTACAACCCGGTGAGTAAATTAACAAATCGTTAAGACGCCGTTTTGACCAAATTTTCAGGGGACGCAATCTCGCGCCAACTGTCAAAATGTTTTGAAAAACAAAATGCTCTTATTTCGGCTAACGCCAAGCCAGCAGCCAATAGCTAGCAGCCAATAAGTGTTTGATTTGACTTACGGAAATAGATACGACGAAATAGAGAAAATTGCCAAATACATTAAGTCAACAGCCAATAAGGAATTTAATCATAACCGTAATAAATTTTGCACTGAAAATTCTTGAAATGCACCAGATTGTGGAAGTAAAAGGAAACATAAAACACATTGATTGGTGAACGCTGAACAAGAATTGGACGTAATTCAGTTTAATGCAATAAATAAAATGATGAAAGAATATCGATTAAAGAAGACCACAAATCTGGTTTGATATCAATAACATCGATCGCTGTATAAATGTATTTGTAACCACTAAAGAGGACTGGACGTTATGTATGATGCAATAAATGTAATATTAAATGAATATTAATGAAAAATTAAATAAACATAGAATCATGATCAATCTCTGTTTTGACGTACAGGCCACCACAGCATAACCAATTGAAACCAAACATCACGGAACTTGAGTGGCTGTTACGACCAGAAGGAGGCGATGTGACGCCCCAAGACCGGGTACTGGCATATAGGGGACATCCAGGGCTATCACCTAGCACCGCCCAATAACTTCCATCTTGGGGTGAGCTTGACCAAAATTGACCCCCAACGTCCAGGACCCCCTATTTGGGTAAAACAAGCACATGGACCTACTTTGGGTGGCTGTTACGAACAGAAGGAGGCGATGTGACGCCCCAAGACCGGGTACTGGCATGTAGGGGACATCCAGGGCTATCACCTAGCACCGCCCAATAACTTCCATCTTGGGATGAGCTTGACCAAAATTGACCCCCAACGTCCAGGACCCCCTATTTGGGTAAAACAAGCACATGGACCTACTTTGGGTGGCTGTTACGACCAGAAGGAGGCGATGTGACGCCCCAAGACCGGGTACTGGCATGTAGGGGACATCCAGGGCTATCACCTAGCACCGCCCAATAACATACATCTTAGGGTGAGCTTGACCAAAATTGACCCCCAACGTCCAGGACCCCCTATTTGGGTAAAACAAGCACATGGACCTACTTTGGGTGGCTGTTACGACCAGAAGGAGGCGATGTGACGCCCCAAGACCGGGTACTGGCATGTAGGGGACATCCAGGGCTATCACCTAGCACCGCCCAATAACTTCCATCTTGGGATGAACTTGACCAAAATTGACCCCCAACGTCCAGGACCCTCTTTTTGGGTAAAACATGCACATGGACCTACTTTGGGTGGCTGTTACGACCAGAAGGAGGCGATGTGACGCCCCAAGACCGGGTACTGGCATGTAGGGGACATCCAGGGCTATCACCTAGCACCGCCCAATAACTTCCATCTTGGGGTGAGCTTGACCAAAATTGACCCCCAACGTCCAGGACCCCCTATTTGGGTAAAACAAGCACATGGACCTACTTTGAGTGGCTGTTACGACGAGAAGGAGGCGAAGTGACGCCCCAAGACCGTGTACTGATATATAGGGGACATCCAGGGCTATCACCTAGCACCGCCCAATAACTTCCATCTTGGGATGAGCTTGACCAAAAATGACCCCCAACGTCCAGGACCCCCTATTTGGGTAAAACAAGCACATGGACCTACTTTGGGTGGCTGTTACGACCAGAAGGAGGCGATGTGACGCCCCAAGACCGGGTACTGGCATGTAGGGGACATCCAGGGCTATCATTTAGCACCGCCCAATAACTTCCATCTTGGGGTGAGCTTGACCAAAATTGACCCCCAACGTCCAGGACCCCCTATTTGGGTAAAGCAAGCACATGGACCTACTTTGGGTGGCTGTTACGACCAGAATGAGTTGATGTGACGTCCCAAGACCGTGTACTGGCATGTAGGGGACATCCAGGGCTATCACCTAGCACCGCCCAATAACTTCCATCTTGGTGTGAGCTTGACCAAAATTGACCCCCAACGTTCAGGACCCCCTATTTCGGTAAAACAAGCACATGGACCTACTTTGGGTGGCTGTAACGACCAGAAGGAGGGGATGTGACGCCCCAAGACCGGATACTGGCATGTAGGGGACATCCAGGGCTATCACCTAGCACCGCCCAATAACTTCCATCTTGGGGTGAGCTTGACCAAAATTAACCCCCAACGTCCAGGACCCCCTATTTGGGTAAAACAAGCACATGGACCTACTTTGGGTGGCTGTTACGACCAGAAGGAGGCGATGTGACGCCCCAAGACCGGGTACTGGCATGTAGGGGACATCCAGGGCTATCACCTAGCACCGCCCAATAACATCCATCTTGGGGTGAGCTTGACCAAAATTGACCCCCAACGTCCAGGACCCCCTATTTGGGTAAAACAAGCACATGGACCTACTTTGGGTGGCTGTTACGACCAGAAGGAGGCGATGTGACGCCCCAAGACCGGGTACTGGCATGTAGGGGACATCCAGGGCTATCACTTAGCACCGCCCAATAACTTCCATCTTGGGGTGAGCTTGACCAAAATTTACCCCCAACGTTCAGGACCCCCTATTAGGGTAAAACAAGCACATGGACCTACTTTGGGTGGCTGTTACGACCAGAAGGAGGCGATGTGACGCCCCAAGACCGGGTACTGGCATGTAGGGGACATCCAGGGCTATCACCTAGCACCGCCCAATAACTTCCATCTTGGGGTGAGCTTGACCAAAATTGACCCCCAACGTCCAGGACCCCCTATTTGGGTAAAACAAGCACATGGACCTACTTTGGGTGGCTGTTACGACCAGAAGGAGGCGATGTGACGCCCCAAGACCGGGTACTGGCATGTAGGGGACATCCAGGGCTATCACCTAGCACCGCCCAATAACTTCCATCTTGGGGTGAGCTTGACCAAAATTGACCCCCAACGTCCAGGACCCCCTATTTGGGTAAAACAAGCACATGGACTTACTTTGGGTGGCTTTTATGACCAGAAGGAGCCGATGTGACGCCCCAAGACCGGGTACTGACATATAGGGGACATCCAGGGCTATCACCTAGCACCGCCCAATAACTTCCATCTTGGGATGAGCTTGACCAAAATTGACCTCCAACGTCCAGGACCCTCTTTTTGGGTAAAACAAGCACATGGACCTACTTTGGCTGGCTGTTACGACCAGAAGGAGGCGATGTGACGCCCCAAGACCGGGTACTGGCATGTAGGGGACATCCAGGGCTATCACCTAGCACCGCCCAATAACTTCCATCTTGGGGTGAGCTTGACCAAAATTGACCCCCAACGTCCAGGACCCCCTATTTGGGTAAAACAAGCACATGGACCTACTTTGAGTGGCTGTTACGACCAGAAGGAGGCGATGTGATGCCCCAAGACCGGGTACTGGCATGTAGGGGACATCCAGGGCTATCACCTAGCACCGCCCAATAACATCCATCTTGGGGTGAGCTTGACCAAAATTGACCCCCAACGTCCAGGACCCCCTATTTGGGTAAAACAAGCACATGGACCTACTTTGGGTGGCTGTTACGACCAAAAGGAGGCAATGTGACGCCCCAAGACCGGGTACTGGCATGTAGGGGACATCCAGGGCTATCACTTAGCACCGCCCAATAACTTCCATCTTGGGGTGAGCTTGACCAAAATTGACCCCCAACGTCCAGGACCCCCTATTTGGGTAAAACAAGCACAAGGACCTACTTTGGGTGGCTGTTACGACCAGAAGGAGTTGATGTGACGTCCCAAGACCGGGTCCTGGCATGTAGGGGACATCCAGGGCTATCACCTAACACCGCCCAATAACTTCCATCTTGGGGTGAGCTTGACCAAAATTGACCCCCAACGTTCAGGACCCCCTATTTCGGTAAAACAAGCACATGGACCTACTTTGGGTGGCTGTTACGACCAGAAGGAGGGGATGTGACGCCCCAAGACCGGATACTGGCATGTAGGGGACATCCAGGGCTATCACCTAGCACCGCCCAATAACTTCCATCTTGGGGTGAGCTTGACCAAAATTGACCCCCAACGTCCAGGACCCCCTATTTGGGTAAAACAAGCACATGGACCTACTTTGGGTATCTGTTACGACCAGAAGGAGGCGATGTGACGCCCCAAGACCGGGTACTGGGATGTAGGGGACATCCAGGGCTATCACCTAGCACCGCCCAATAACATCCATCTTGGGATGAGCTTGACCAAAATTGACCCCCAACGTCCAGGACCCCCTATTAGGGTAAAACAAGCACATGGACCTACTTTGGGTGGCTGTTACGACCAGAAGGAGGCGACGTGACGCCCCAAGACCGGGTACTGGCATGTAGGGGACATCCAGGGCTATCACTTAGCACCGCCTAATAACTTCCATCTTGGGGTGAGCTTGACCAAAATTGACCCCCAACGTCCAGGACCCCCTATTTGGGTAAAACAAGCACATGGACCTACTTTGGGTGGCTGTTACGACCAGAAGGAGGCGATGTGACGCCCCAAGACCGGGTACTGGCATGTAGGGGACATCCAGGGCTATCACCTAGCACCGCCCAATAACTTCCATCTTGGGGTGAGCTTGACCAAAATTGACCCCCAACGTCCAGGACCCCCTATTTGGGTAAAACAAGCACATGGACCTACTTTGGGTGGCTGTTATGACCAGAAGGAGGCGATGTGACGCCCCAAGACCGGGTACTGACATATAGGGGACATCCTGGGCTATCACCTAGCACCGCTCAATAACTTCCATCTTGGGATGAGCTTGACCAAAATTGACCCCCAACGTCCAGGACCCCCTATTTGGGTAAAACAAGCACATGGACCTACTTTGGGTGGCTGTTATGACCAGAAGGAGGCGATGTGACGCCCCAAGACCGGGTACTGGCATGTAGGGGACATCCAGGGCTATCATCTAGCACCGCCCAATAACTTCCATCTTGGGGTGAGCTTGACCAAAATTGACCCCAAACGTCCAGGACCCCCTATTTGGGTAAAACAAGCACATGGACCTACTTTGGGTGGCTGTTACGACCAAAAGGAGGCAATGTGACGCCCCAAGACCGGGTACTGGCATGTAGGGGACATCCAGGGCTATCACTTAGCACCGCCCAATAACTTCCATCTTGGGGTGAGCTTGACCAAAATTGACCCCCAACGTCCAGGACCCCCTATTTGGGTAAAACAAGCACAAGGACCTACTTTGGGTGGCTGTTACGACCAGAAGGAGTTGATGTGACGTCCCAAGACCGGGTTCTGGCATGTAGGGGACATCCAGGGCTATCACCTAACACCGCCCAATAACTTCCATCTTGGGGTGAGCTTGACCAAAATTGACCCCCAACGTTCAGGACCCCCTATTTCGGTAAAACAAGCACATGGACCTACTTTGGGTGGCTGTTACGACCAGAAGGAGGGGATGTGACGCCCCAAGACCGGATACTGGCATGTAGGGGACATCCAGGGCTATCACCTAGCACCGCCCAATAACTTCCATCTTGGGGTGAGCTTGACCAAAATTGACCCCCAACGTCCAGGACCCCCTATTTGGGTAAAACAAGCACATGGACCTACTTTGGGTATCTGTTACGACCAGAAGGAGGCGATGTGACGCCCCAAGACCGGGTACTGGGATGTAGGGGACATCCAGGGCTATCACCTAGCACCGCCCAATAACATCCATCTTGGGATGAGCTTGACCAAAATTGACCCCCAACGTCCAGGACCCCCTATTAGGGTAAAACAAGCACATGGACCTACTTTGGGTGGCTGTTACGACCAGAAGGAGGCGACGTGACGCCCCAAGACCGGGTACTGGCATGTAGGGGACATCCAGGGCTATCACTTAGCACCGCCTAATAACTTCCATCTTGGGGTGAGCTTGACCAAAATTGACCCCCAACGTCCAGGACCCCCTATTTGGGTAAAACAAGCACATGGACCTACTTTGGGTGGCTGTTACGACCAGAAGGAGGCGATGTGACGCCCCAAGACCGGGTACTGGCATGTAGGGGACATCCAGGGCTATCACCTAGCACCGCCCAATAACTTCCATCTTGGGGTGAGCTTGACCAAAATTGACCCCCAACGTCCAGGACCCCCTATTTGGGTAAAACAAGCACATGGACCTACTTTGGGTGGCTGTTATGACCAGAAGGAGGCGATGTGACGCCCCAAGACCGGGTACTGACATATAGGGGACATCCTGGGCTATCACCTAGCACCGCTCAATAACTTCCATCTTGGGATGAGCTTGACCAAAATTGACCCCCAACGTCCAGGACCCCCTATTTGGGTAAAACAAGCACATGGACCTACTTTGGGTGGCTGTTATGACCAGAAGGAGGCGATGTGACGCCCCAAGACCGGGTACTGGCATGTAGGGGACATCCAGGGCTATCATCTAGCACCGCCCAATAACTTCCATCTTGGGGTGAGCTTGACCAAAATTGACCCCAAACGTCCAGGACCCCCTATTTGGGTAAAACAAGCACACTGACCTACTTTGAGTGGCTGTTACGACCAGAAGGAGGCGATGTGATGCCCCAAGACCGAATACTGGCATGTAGGGGACATCCAGGGCTATCACCTAGCACCGCCCAATAACATCCATCTTGGGGTGAGCTTGACCAAAATTGACCCCCAACGTCCAGGACCCCCTATTTGGGTAAAACAAGCACATGGACCTACTTTGGGTGGCTGTTACGACCAAAAGGAGGCGATGTGACGCCCCAAGACCGGGTACTGGCATGTAGGGGACATCCAGGGCTATCACTTAGCACCGCCTAATAACTTCCATCTTGGGGTGAGCTTGACCAAAATTGACCCCCAACGTCCAGGACCCCCTATTTGGGTAAAACAAGCACATGGACCTACTTTGGGTGGCTGTTACGAACAGAAGGAGGCGATGTGACGCCCCAAGACCGGGTACTGGCATGTAGGGGACATCCAGGGCTATCACTAGCACCGCCCAATAACTTCCATCTTGGGGTGAGCTTGACCAAAATTGACCCCCACGTCAGACCCCTATTTGGGTAAAACAAGCACATGGACCTACTTTGGGTGGCTGTTACGACCAGAAGGAGGCGATGTGGACGCCCAAGACCGGGTACTGGCATGTAGGGGACATCCAGGGCTATCACCTAGCACCGCCCAATAACTTCCATCTTGGGGTGAGCTTGACCAAAAATTGACCCCAAACGTCCAGGACCCCCTATTTGGGTAAACAAGCACATGGACCTACTTTGGGTGGCTGTTACGACCAGAAGGAGGCGATGTGACCCCAAGATCCGGGTACTGGCATGTAGGGGACATCCAGGGCTATCACCTAGCACCGCCCAATAACTTCCATCTTGGGGTGAGCTTGACCAAAATTGACCCCCAACGTCCAGGACCCCCTATTTGGGTAAAACAAGCACATGGACCTACTTTGGGTGGCTGTTACGACCAGAAGGAGGCGATGTGACGCCCCAAGACCGGGTACTGGCATGTAGGGGAATCCAGGGCTATCACTAGCACCGCCCAATAACTTCCATCTTGGGGTGAGCTTGACCAAAATTGACCCCCAACGTCCAGGACCCCCTATTTGGGTAAAACAAGCAATGGACCTACTTTGGGTGGTGTTACGACCAGAAGGAGGCGATGTGACGCCCCAAGACCGGGTACTGGCATGTAGGGGACATCCAGGGCTATCACCTAGCACCGCCCAATAACTTCCATCTTGGGGTGAGCTTGACCAAAATTGACCCCCAACGTCCAGGACCCCCTATTTGGGTAAAACAAGCACATGGACCTACTTTGGGTGGCTGTTACGACCAGAAGGAGGCGATGTGACGCCCAAGACCGGGTACTGGCAATGTAGGGGACATCCAGGGCTATCACCTAGCACCGCCCAATAACTTCCATCTTGGGGTGAGCTTGACCAAAATTGACCCCCAACGTCCAGGACCCCCTATTTGGGTAAAACAAGCACATGGACCTACTTTGGGTGGCTGTTACGACAGAAGGAGGCGATGTGACGCCCCAAGACCGGGTACTGGCATGTAGGGGACATCCAGGGCTATCACCTAGCACCGCCCAATAACTTCCATCTTGGGGTGAGCTTGACCAAAAATGACCCCCAACGTCCAGGACCCCCTATTTGGGTAAAACAAGCACATGGACCTACTTTGGGTGGCTGTTACGACCAGAAGGAGGCGATGTGACGCCCCAAGACCGGGTACTGGCATGTAGGGGACATCCAGGGCTATCACCTAGCACCGCCCAATAACTTCCATCTTGGGGTGAGCTTGACCAAAATTGACCCCCAACGTCCAGGACCCCCTATTTGGGTAAAACAAGCACATGGACCTACTTTGGGTGGCTGTTACGACCAGAAGGAGTTGCGATGTGACGCCCAAGACAGGTACTGGCATGTAGGGGACATCCAGGGCTATCACCTAGCACCGCCCAATAACTTCCATCTTGGGTGAGCTTGACCAAAATTGACCCCCAACGTCCAGGACCCCCTATTTCGGTAAAAACAAGCACATGGACCTACTTTGGGTGGCTGTTACGACCAGAAGGAGGGATGTGCGCCCAAGACCGGTACTGGCATGTAGGGGACATCCAGGGCTATCACCTAGCACGCCCAATAACTTCCATCTTGGGGTGAGCTTGACCAAAATTGACCCCCAACGTCCAGGACCCCTATTTGGGTAAAACAAGCACATGGACCTACTTTGGGTGGCTGTACGACCAGAAGGAGGCGATGTGACGCCCCAACCGGGTACTGGCATGTAGGGACATCCAGGGCTATCACCTAGCACCGCCCAATAACTCCATCTTGGGTGAGCTTGACCAAATTGACCCCCAACGTCCAGGACCCCTATTTGGGTAAAACAAGCACATGGACCTACTTTGGGTGGCTGTACGACCAGAAGGAGGCGATGTGACGCCCCAAGACCGGGTACTGGCATGTAGGGGACATCCAGGGCTATCACCTAGCACCGCCCAATAACTTCCATCTTGGGGTGAGCTTGACCAAAATTGACCCCCAACGTCCAGGACCCCTATTTGGGTAAACAAGCACATGGACCTACTTTGGTGGCTGTTACGACCAGAAGGAGGCGATGTGACGCCCCAAGCGGGTACTGGCATGTAGGGGACATCCAGGCTATCACCTAGCACCGCCCAATAACTTCCATCTTGGGGTGAGCTTGACCAAAATTGACCCCCAACGTCAGGACCCCCTATTTGGGTAAAACAAGCACATGGACCTACTTTGGGTGGCTGTTACGACCAGAAGGAGGCGATGTGACGCCCCAAGACCGGTACTGACATAGGGGACATCCGGGCTATCACCTAGCACCGCCAATAACTTCCATCTTGGGTGAGCTTGACCAAAATTGACCCCCAACGTCCAGGACCCCTTTTGGGTAAAACAAGCACATGGACCTACTTTGGGTGGCTGTTACGACCAGAAGGAGGCGATGTGACGCCCCAAGACCGGGTACTGGCATGTAGGGGACATCCAGGGCTATCACCTAGCACCGCCCAATTCTTCCATCTTGGGGTGAGCTTGACCAAAATTGACCCCCAACGTCCAGGACCCCTATTTGGGTAAAACAAGCACATGGACCTACTTTGGTGGCTGTTACGACCAGAAGGAGGCGATGTGATGCCCCAAGACCGGTACTGGCATGTAGGGGACATCCAGGGCTATCACCTAGCACCGCCAATAACTTCCATCTTGGGGTGAGCTTGACCAAAATTGACCCCCAACGTCCAGGACCCCCTATTTGGGTAAAACAAGCACATGGACCTACTTTGGGTGGCTGTTACGACCAGAAGGAGCGATGTGACGCCCAAGACCGGGTACTGCATGTAGGGGACATCCAGGGCTATCACCTAGCACCGCCCAATAACTTCCATCTTGGGGTGAGCTTGACCAAAATTGACCCCAACGTCCAGGACCCCTATTTGGTAAAACAAGCACATGGACCTACTTTGGGTGGCTGTTACGACCAGAAGGAGGCGATGTGACGCCCCAAGACCGGATACTGGCATGTAGGGGACATCCAGGGCTATCACTAGCACCGCCCAATAACTTCCATCTTGGGGTGAGCTTGACCAAAATTGACCCCCAACGTCCAGGACCCCCTATTTGGGTAAAACAAGCACATGGACCTACTTTGGCTGTTACGACCAGAGGAGGCGATGTGACGCCCCAAGACCGGGTACTGGCATGTAGGGGACATCCAGGGCTATCACCTAGCACCGCCCAATAACATCCATCTTGGGGTGAGCTTGACCAAAATTGACCCCACGTCCAGGACCCCTATTTGGGTAAAACAAGCACATGGACCTACTTTGGGTGGCTGTTACGACCAGAAGGAGGCGATGTGACGCCCCAAGACCGGGTACTGGCATGTAGGGGACATCCAGGGCTATCACTAGCACCGCCAATAACTTCCATCTTGGGGTGAGCTTGACCAAAATTGACCCCCAACGTCCAGGACCCCTATTTGGGTAAAACAAGCACATGGACCTACTTTGGGTGGCGTTACGACCAGAAGGAGGCGATGTGACGCCCCAAGACCGGTACTGGCATGTAGGGACATCCAGGCTATCACCTAGCACCGCCCAATAACTTCCATCTTGGGTGAGCTTGACCAAATTGACCCCAACGTCCAGGACCCCTATTTGGTAAAACAAGCACATGGACCTACTTTGGGTGGCTGTTTAGACCAGAAAGGAGGCGATGTGACGCCCCAAACCGGGTACTGGCATGTAGGGGACATCCAGGGCTATCACCTAGCACCGCCCAATAACTTCCATCTTGGGGTGAGCTTGACCAAAATTGACCCCAACGTCCAGGACCCCTATTTGGTAAAACAAGCACATGGACCTACTTTGGGTGGCTGTTACGACCAGAAGGAGGCGATGTGACGCCCCAAGACCGGGTACTGGATGTAGGGACATCCAGGGCTATCACCTAGCACCGCCCAATAACTTCCATCTTGGGGTGAGCTTGACCAAAATTGACCCCCAACGTCCAGGACCCCCTATTTGGGTAAACAAGCACATGGACCTACTTTGGGTGGCTGTTACGACCAGAAGGAGGCGATGGACGCCCCAAGACCGGGTACTGGCATGTAGGGGACATCCAGGCTATCACCTAGCACCGCCCAATAACTTCCATCTTGGGTGAGCTTGACCAAAATTGACCCCCAACGTCCAGGACCCCCTATTTGGTAAAACAAGCACATGGACCTACTTTGGGTGGCTGTTACGACCAGAAGGAGGCGATGTGACGCCCCAAGACCGGGTACTGGCATGTAGGGGACATCCAGGGCTATCACCTTAGCACCGCCCAATAACTTCCATCTTGGGGTGAGCTTGACCAAAATTGACCCCCAACGTCCAGGGACCCCCTATTGGGTAAAACAAGCACATGGACCTACTTTGGGTGGCTGTTACGACCAGAAGGAGGCGATGTGACGCCCCAAGACCGGGTACTGGCATGTAGGGGACATCCAGGGCTATCACTAGCACCGCCAATAACTTCCATCTTGGGGTGAGCTTGACCAAAATTGACCCCAACGTCCAGGACCCCCTATTTGGGTAAAACAAGCACATGGACCTACTTTGGGTGGCTGTTACGACCAGAAGGACGATGTGACGCCCCAAGACCGGGTACTGGCATGTAGGGGACATCCAGGGCTATCACTAGCACCGCCAATAACTTCCATCTTGGGGTGAGCTTGACCAAAATTGACCCCAACGTCCAGGACCCCCTATTTTGGTAAAACAAGCACATGGACCTACTTTGGGTGGCTGTTACGACCAGAAGGAGGCGATGTGACGCCCCAAGACCGAATACTGGCATGTAGGGGACATCCAGGGCTATCACCTAGCACCGCCAATAACTTCCATCTTGGGTGAGCTGACAAAATTGACCCCAACGTCCAGGACCCCCTATTTGGGTAAAACAAGCACATGGACCTACTTTGGGTGGCTGTTACGACCAGAAGGAGGCGATGTGACGCCCCAAGACCGGGTACTGGCATGTAGGGGCATCCAGGGCTATCACTAGCACCGCCCAATAACTTCACATCTTGGGTATCTTGAGCTTGACCAAAATTGACCCCCAACGTCCAGACCCCCTATTTGGGTAAAACAAGCACATGGACCTACTTTGGGTGGCTGTTACGACCAGAAGGAGGCGATGTGACGCCCCAAGACCGGGTACTGGCATGTAGGGGACATCCAGGGCTATCACCTAGCACCGCCCAATAACTTCCATCTTGGGGTGAGCTTGACCAAAATTGACCCCCAACGTCCAGGACCCCTATTTGGGTAAAACAAGCACATGGACCTACTTTGGGTGGCTGTTACGACCAGAAGGAAGGCGATGTGACGCCCCAAGACCGGGTACTGGCATGTAGGGGACATCCAGGGCTATCACTAGCACCGCCCAATAACTTCCATCTTGGGTGAGCTTGACCAAAATTGACCCCAACGTCCAGGACCCCCTATTTGGGTAAAACAAGCACATGGACCTACTTTGGGTGGCTGTTACGACCAGAAGGAGGCGATGTGACGCCCCAAGACCGTGTACTGATATATAGGGGACATCCAGGGCTATCACCTAGCACCGCCCAATAACTTCCATCTTGGGATGAGCTTGACCAAAATGACCCCAACGTCCAGGACCCCCTATTTGGGTAAAACAAGCACATGGACCTACTTTGGGTGGCTGTTACGACCAGAAGGAGGCGATGTGACGCCCCAAGACCGGGTACTGGCATGTAGGGGACATCCAGGGCTATCACCTAGCACGCCCAATAACTTCCATCTTGGGGTGAGCTTGACCAAATTGACCCCCAACGTCCAGGACCCCCTATTTGGGTAAAAACAAGCACATGGACCTACTTTGGGTGGCTGTTACGACCAGAAGATGAGGATGGACGCCCAAGACCGGTACTGGCATGTAGGGGACATCAGGGCTATCACCTAGCACCGCCCAATAACTTCCATCTTGGGTGAGCTTGACCAAAATTGACCCCCAACGTCCAGGACCCCCTATTTGGGTAAAACAAGCACATGGACCTACTTTGGGTGGCTGTTACGACCAGAAGGAGGCGATGTGACGCCCCAAGACGGGTACTGGCATGTAGGGGACATCCAGGCTATCACCTAGCACCGCCCAATAACTTCCATCTTGGGGTGAGCTTGACCAAAATTGACCCCAACGTCCAGGACCCCCTATTTGGGTAAAACAAGCACATGGACCTACTTTGGGTGGCTGTTACGACCAGAAGGAGCGATGTGACGCCCCAAGACCGGGTACTGGCATGTAGGGACATCCAGGGCTATCACCTAGCACCGCCCAATAACTTCCATCTGGGGTGAGCTTGACCAAAATTGACCCCCAACGTCCAGGACCCCCTATTTGGTAAAACAAGCACATGGACCTACTTTGGGTGGCTGTTACGACCAGAAGGAGGCGATGTGACGCCCCAAGACCGGGTACTGGCATGTAGGGGACATCCAAGGGCTATCACCTAGCACCGCCAATAACTTCCATCTTGGGGTGAGCTTGACCAAATTGACCCCCAACGTCCAGGACCCCCTATTTGGGTAAAACAAGCACATGGACCTACTTTGGGTGGCTGTTACGACCAGAATGGAGGCGATGTGACGCCCAAGACCGGGTACTGGCATGTAGGGGACATCCAGGGCTATCACCTAGCACCGCCCAATAACTTCCATCTTGGGGTGAGCTTGACCAAAATTGACCCCCAACGTCCAGGACCCCCTATTTGGGTAAAAACAAGCACATGGACTACTTTGGGTGGCTGTTACGACCAGAAGGAGGCGATGTGACGCCCCAAGACCGGGTACTGGCATGTAGGGGACATCCAGGGCTATCACTAGCACCGCCCAATAACTTCCATCTTGGGGTGAGCTTGACCAAAATTGACCCCAACGTCCAGGACCCCTTTTGGGTAAAACAAGCACATGGACCTACTTTGGGTGGCTGTTACGACCAGAAGGAGGCGATGTGACGCCCCAAGACCGGTACTGCATGTAGGGACATCCAGGGCTATCACCTAGCACCGCCCAATAACTTCATCTTGGGGTGAGCTTGACCAAAATTGACCCCCAACGTCCAGGACCCCCTATTTGGGTAAAACACAAGCACATGGACCTACTTTGGGTGCTGTTACGACCAGAAGGAGGCGATTGAGCCCCAAGACCGGGTACTGGCATGTAGGGACATCCAGGGCTATCACCGCACCGCCCAATAACTTCCATCTTGGGGTGAGCTTGACCAAAATTGACCCCCAACGTCCAGGACCCCTATTTGGGTAAAACAAGCACATGGACCTACTTTGGGTGGCTGTTACGACCAGAAGGAGGCGATGTGACGCCCCAAGACCGGGTACTGGCATGTAGGGGACATCCAGGGCTATCACCTAGCACCGCCCAATAACTTCCATCTTGGGGTGAGCTTGACCAAAATTGACCCCCAACGTTCCAGGACCCCCTATTTGGTAAAACAAGCACATGGACCTACTTTGGGTGGCTGTTACGACCAGAAGGAGGGATGTGACGCCCCAAGACCGGACTGGCATGTAGGGGACATCCAGGGCTATCACTAGCACCGCCCAAATAACTTCCATCTTGGGGTGAGCTTGACCAAAATTGACCCCCAACGTCCAGGACCCCTATTGGGTAAAACAAGCACATGGACCTACTTTGGGTGGCTGTTACGACCAGAAGGAGGCGATGTGACGCCCCAAGACCGGGTACTGGCATGTAGGGGACATCCAGGGCTATCACCTAGCACCGCCCAATAACTTCCATCTTGGGGTGAGCTTGACCAAAATTGACCCCACGTCCAGGACCCCCTATTTGGGTAAAACAAGCACATGGACCTACTTTGGGTGGCTGTTACGACAGAAGGAGGCGATGACGCCCCAAGACCGGGTACTGGCATGTAGGGGACATCCAGGGCTATCATTAGCACCGCCAATAACTTCATCTTGGGGTGAGCTTGACCAAAATTGACCCCCAACGTCCAGGACCCCTATTTGGGTAAAACAAGCACATGGACCTACTTTGGGTGGCTGTTACGACCAGAAGGAGGCGATGTGACGCCCCAAGACCGGGTACTGGCATGTAGGGGACATCCAGGGCTATCACCTAGCACCGCCCAATAACTTCCATCTTGGGGTGAGCTTGACCAAAATTGACCCCCAACGTCCAGGACCCCCTATTTGGGTAAAACAAGCACATGGACCTACTTTGGTGGCTGTTACGACCAGAAGGAGGCGATGTGACGCCCCAAGACCGGGTACTGGCATGTAGGGGACATCCAGGGCTATCACCTAGCACCGACCAATAACTCCATCTTGGGGTGAGCTTGACCAAAATTGACCCCCAACGTCCAGGACCCCCTATTTGGGTAAAACAAGCACATGGACCTACTTTGGGTGGCTTTACGACCAGAAGGAGCGATGTGACGCCCCAAGACCGGGTACTGGCATGTAGGGGACATCCAGGGCTATCCCTAGCACCGCCCAATAACTTCCATCTTGGGGTGAGCTTGACCAAAATTGACCCCCAACGTCCAGGACCCCCTATTTGGGTAAAACAAGCACATGGACCTACTTTGGGTGCTGTTACGACCAGAAGGAGGGATGTGACGCCCCAAGACCGGGTACTGGCATGTAGGGGACATCCAGGGCTATCACCTAGCACCGCCAATAACTTCCATCTTGGGTGAGCTTGACCAAAATTGACCCCCAACGTCAGGACCCCCTATTTGGGTAAAACAAGCACATGGACCTACTTTGGGTGGCTGTTACGACCAGAAGGAGGCGATGTGACGCCCCAAGAACCGGGTACTGGCATGTAGGGGACATCCAGGGCTATCACTTAGCACCGCCCAATACTTCCATCTTGGGTGAGCTTGACCAAAATTGACCCCAACGTCCAGAAACCCCCTATTTGGGTAAAACAAGCACATGGACCTACTTTGGGTGGCTGTTACGACCAGAAGGGCGATGTGACGCCCCAAGACCGGGTACTGGCATGTAGGGGACATCCAGGGCTATCACCTAGCACCGCCCAATAACTTCCATCTTGGGGTGAGCTTGACCAAAATTGACCCCAACGTCCAGGACCCCCTATTTGGGTAAAACAAGCACATGGACCTACTTTGGGTGGCTGTTATGACCAGAAGGAGGCGATGTGACGCCCCAAGACCGGGTACTGGCATGTAGGGGACATCCAGGGCTATCACCTAGCACCGCTCAATAACTTCCATCTTGGGTGAGCTTGACCAAAATTGACCCCAACGTCCAGGACCCCCTATTTGGTAAAACAAGCACATGGACCTACTTGGGTGGCTGTTACGACCAGAAGGAGGCGATGTGACGCCCCAAGACCGGGTACTGGCATGTAGGGACATCCAGGGCTATCACTAGCACCGCCCAATAAATTCCATCTTGGGTGAGCTTGACCAAAATTGACCCCCAACGTCCAGGACCCCCTATTTGGTAAACAAGCACATGGACCTACTTTGGGTGGCTGTTACGACCAGAAGGAGGCGATGTGACGCCCAAGACCGGTACTGGCATGTAGGGGACATCCAGGGCTATCACCTAGCACCGCCCAATAACTTCCATCTTGGGGTGAGCTTGACCAAAATTGACCCCAACGTCCAGGACCCCCTATTTGGTAAAACAAGCACATGGACCTACTTTGGGTGCTGTTACGACCAGAAGGAGGCGATGTGACGCCCCAGACCGGTACTGGCATGTAGGGACATCCAGGGCTATCACCTAGCACCGCCAATAACTTCCATCTTGGGTGAGCTTGACCAAAATTGACCCCAACGTCCAGGACCCCTATTTTGGGTAAAACAAGCACATGGACCTACTTTGGGTGGCTGTTACGACCAGAAGGAGCGATGTGACGCCCCAAGACCGGGGTACTGGCATGTAGGGGACATCCAGGGCTATCACCTAGCACCGCCAATAACTTCCATCTTGGGTGAGCTTGACCAAAATTGACCCCCAACGTCCAGGACCCCCTATTTGGGTAAACAAGCACATGGACCTACTTTGGTGGCTGTTACGACCAGACAGGAGGCGATGTGACGCCCCAAGACCGGGTACTGGCATGTAGGGGACATCCAGGGCTATCACCCTAGCACCGCCCAATAACTTCCATCTTGGGGTGAGCTTGACCAAAATTGACCCCAACGTCCAGGACCCCCTATTTGGGTAAAACAAGCACATGGACCTACTTTGGGTGGCTGTTACGACCAGAAGGAGGCGATGTGACGCCCCAAGACCGGTACTGGCATGTAGGGGACATCCAGGGCTATCACTAGCACCGCCCAATAACTTCCATCTTGGGGTGAGCTTGACCAAATTGACCCCCAACGTCCAGGACCCCTATTTGGGTAAAACAAGCACATGGACCTACTTTGGGTGGCTGTTACGACCAGAAGAGGCGATGTGACGCCCCAAGACCGGTACTGGCATGTAGGGGACATCCAGGGCTATCACCTAGCACCGCCCAATAACTTCCATCTTGGTGAGCTTGACCAAAATTGACCCCCAACGTCCAGGACCCCCTATTTGGGTAAAACAAGCACATGGACCTACTTTGGGTGCTTACGACCAGAAGGAGCGATGTGACGCCCCAAGACCGGGTACTGGCATGTAGGGGACATCCAGGGCTATCACCTAGCACCGCCCAATAACTTCCATCTTGGGGTGAGCTTGACCAAAATTGACCCCAACGTCCAGGACCCCCTATTTGGGTAAACAAGCACATGGACCTACTTTGGGTGGCTGTTACGACCAGAAGGAGGCGATGTACGCCCCAAGACCGGGTACTGGCATGTAGGGGACATCCAGGGCTATCACCTAGCACCGCCAATAACATCCATCTTGGGTGAGCTTGACCAAAATTGACCCCCAACGTCCAGGACCCCCTATTTGGGTAAAACAAGCCATGGACCTACTTTGGTGGCTGTTACGACCAGAAGGAGGCGATTGACGCCCCAAGACCGGGTACTGGCATGTAGGGGACATCCAGGGCTATCACCCTAGCACCGCCCAATAACTTCCATCTTGGGGTGAGCTTGACCAAAATTGACCCCCAACGTCCAGGACCCCTATTTGGGTAAAACAAGCACATGACCTACTTTGGGTGGCTGTTACGACAGAAGGAGGCGATGTGACGCCCCAAGACCGGTACTGGCATGTAGGACATCCAGGGCTATCACCTAGCACCGCCCAATAACTTCCATCTTGGGGTGAGCTTGACCAAAATTGACCCCCAACGTCCAGACCCCCTATTTGGTAAACAAGCACATGGACCTACTTTGGGTGGCTGTTACGACCAGAAGGAGCGATGTGACGCCCAAGACCGGGTACTGGCATGTAGGGACATCCAGGGCTATCACCTAGCACCGCCCAATAACTTCCATCTTGGGGTGAGCTGACCAAAATTGACCCCAACGTCCAGGACCCCCTATTTGGTAAAACAAGCACATGGACCTACTTTGGGTGGCTGTTACGACCAGAAGGAGGCGATGTGACGCCCCAAGACCGGGTACTGGCATGTAGGGGACATCCAGGGTATCACCTAGCACCGCCCAATAACTTCCATCTTGGGTGAGCTTGACCAAAATTGACCCCCAACGTCCAGGACCCCCTATTTGGGTAAAACAAGCACATGGACCTACTTTGGTGGCTGTTACGACCAGAAGGAGGCGATGTGACGCCCCAAGACGGTACTGGCATGTAGGGGACATCCAGGGCTATCACCTAGCACCGCCATAACATCCATCTTGGGGTGAGCTTGACCAAATTGACCCCCAACGTCCAGGACCCCCTATTTGGGTAAAACAAGCACATGGACCTACTTTGGTGGCTGTTACGACCAAAGGAGGCGATGTGACGCCCCAAGACCGGTACTGGCATGTAGGGACATCCAGGCTATCACCTAGCACCGCCCAATAACTTCCATCTTGGGTGAGCTTGACCAAATTGACCCCCCAACGTCCAGGACCCCCTATTTGGGTAAAACAAGCACATGGACCTACTTTGGGTGGCTGTTACGACCAAAGAGGCGATGTGACGCCCCAAGACCGGTACTGGCATGTAGGGGACATCCAGGGCTATCACCTAGCACCGCCCAATAACTTCCATCTTGGGATGAGCTTGACCAAAATTGACCCCCAACGTCCAGGACCCCCTATTTGGGTAAAACAAGCACATGGACCTACTTTGGGTGGCTGTTACGACCAGAAGGAGGCGATGTGACGCCCCAAGACCGGTACTGGCATGTAGGGACATCCAGGGCTATCACCTAGCACCGCCCAATAACTTCATCTTGGGTGAGCTTGACCAAATTGACCCCCAACGTCCAGGACCCCCTATTTGGGTAAAACAAGCACATGGACCTACTTTGGGTGGCTGTTACGACCAGAAGGAGGCGATGTGACGCCCCAAGACCGGGTACTGGCATATAGGGGACATCTGGGCTATCACCTAGCACCGCCCAATACTTCCATCTTGGGGTGAGCTTGACCAAAATTGACCCCCAACGTCCAGGACCCCCTATTTGGGTAAAACAAGCACTGGACCTACTTTGGGTGGCTGTTACGACCAGAAGGAGGCGATGTGACGCCCCAAGACCGGGTACTGGCATGTAGGGCATCCAGGCTATCACTAGCACCGCCCAATACTTCCATCTTGGGGTGAGCTTGACCAAATTGACCCCCAACGTCCAGGACCCCCTATTTGGGTAAAACAAGCACATGGACCTACTTTGGTGGCTGTTACGACAAAAGGCGATGTGACGCCCCAGAGACCGGGTACTGGCATGTAGGGGACATCCAGGGCTATCACCTAGCACCGCCCAATAACTTCCATCTTGGGGTGAGCTTGACCAAAATTGACCCCCAACGTCCAGGACCCCCTATTTGGTAAAACAAGCACATGGACCTACTTTGGGTGGCTGTTACGACCAGAAGGAGGCGATGTGACGCCCCAAGACCGGTACTGGCATGTAGGGACATCCAGGGCTATCACCTAGCACCGCCCAATAACTTCCATCTTGGGGTGAGCTTGACCAAAATTGACCCCCAACGTCCAGGACCCCCTATTTGGGTAAAACAAGCACATGGCCTACTTTGGTGGCTGTTTACGACCAAAGGAGCGATGTGACGCCCCAAGACCGGTACTGGCATGTAGGGGACATCCAGGCTATCACCTAGCACCGCCCAATAACTCCATCTTGGGTGAGCTTGACCAAAATTGACCCCCAACGTCCAGGACCCCCTATTTGGGTAAAACAAGCACATGACCTACTTTGGGTGGCTGTTACGACCAGAAGGAGGCGATGTGACGCCCCAAGACCGGGTACTGGCATGTAGGGGACATCCAGGGCTATCACCTAGCACCGCCCAATAACTTCCATCTTGGGGTGAGCTTGACCAAATTGACCCCAACGTCCAGGACCCCTTATTTGGGTAAAACAAGCACATGGACCTACTTTGGGTGGCTGTTACGACCAGAAGAGGCGATGTGACGCCCCAGACCGTACTGGCATGTAGGGGACATCCAGGGCTATCCCTAGCACCGCCCAATAACTTCCATCTTGGGTGAGCTTGACCAAAATTGACCCCAACGTCCAGGACCCCCTATTGGGTAAAACAAGCACATGGACCTACTTTGGGTGGCTGTTACGACCAGAAGGAGGCGATGTGACGCCCCAAGACCGGTACTGGCATGTAGGGACATCCAGGCTATCACCTAGCACCGCCCAATAACTTCCATCTTGGGGTGAGCTTGACCAAAATTGACCCCCAACGTCCAGGACCCCCTATTTGGGTAAAACAGCACATGGACCTACTTGGGTGGCTGTTACGACCAGAAGGAGGCGATGTGACGCCCAAGACCGGGTACTGCATGTAGGGGACATCCAGGGCTATCACCTAGCACCGCCCAATAACTTCCATCTTGGGGTGAGCTTGACCAAATTGACCCCCAACGTCCAGGACCCCCTATTTTGGGTAAAACAAGCACATGGACCTCTTTGGGTGGCTGTTACGACAAAGGAGGCGATGTGACGCCCGCAAGACCGGGTACTGGCATGTAGGGGACATCCAGGGCTATCCTAGCACCGCCCAATAACTTCCATCTTGGGTGAGCTTGACCAAAATTGACCCCCAACGTCCAGACCCCCTATTTGGGTAAACAAGCACATGGACCTACTTTGGTGGCTGTTACGACCAGAAGTAGGCGATGTGACGTCCCAAGACCGGGTACTGGCATGTAGGGGACATCCAGGGCTATCACCTAGCACCCCAATAACTTCCATCTTGGGGTGAGCTTGACCAAAATTGACCCCCAACGTCCAGGACCCCCTATTTGGGTAAAAACAAGCACATGGACCTACTTTGGGTGGCTGTTACGACCAGAAGGAGGCGATGTGACGCCCCAAGACCGGGTACTGGCATGTAGGGGACATCCAGGGCTATCACCTAGCACCGCCCATACTTCCATCTTGGGGTGAGCTTGACCAAAAATTGACCCCCAACGTCCAGGACCCCCTATTTGGTAAAACAAGCACATGGACTACTTTGGTGGCTGTTACGACCAAAGGAGGCGATGGACGCCCCAAGACCGGGTACTGCATGTAGGGGACATCCAGGCTATCACCTAGCACCGCCCAATAACTTCCATCTTGGGATGAGCTTGACCAAAATTGACCCCCACGTCCAGTACCCCCTATTTGGGTAAAACAAGCACATGGACCTACTTTGGTGGCTGTTACGACCAGAAGGAGCGATGTGACGCCCCAAGACCGGTACTGGCATGTAAGGGGACATCAGGGCTATCTCTAGCACCGCCCAATAACTTCCATCTTGGGTGAGCTTGACCAAATTGACCCCAAACGTCCAGACCCCTATTTGGGTAAAACAAGCACATGGACCTACTTTGGTGGCTGTTACGACCAGAAGGAGGCGATGTGACGCCCCAAGACGGGTACTGGCATGTAGGGGACATCCAGGGCTATCACCTAGCACCGCCCAATACTTCCATCTTGGGTGAGCTTGACCAAAATTGACGCCCCAACGTCCAGGACCCCCTATTTGGGTAAAACAGCACATGGACCTACTTTGGGTGGCTGTTACGACCAGAGGCAGTGTGACCCCCAAGACCGGGACTGGCATGTAGGGACATCCAGGGCTATCACCTAGCACCGCCCAATAACTTCCATCTTGGGTGAGCTTGACCAAAATTGACCCCCAACGTCCAGGACCCCCTATTTGGGTAAACAAGCACATGGACCTACTTTGGGTGCTGTTACGACCAGAAAGGAGGATGTGACGCCCCAAGACCGGGTACTGGCATGTAGGGACATCCAGGGCTATCACTAGCACCGCCCAATAACTTCCATCTTGGGGTGAGCTTGACCAAAATTGACCCCCAACGTCCAGGACCCCCTATTTGGGTAAAACAGCACATGGACCTACTTTGGGTGGCTGTTACGACCAGAAGGAGGCGATGTTGACGCCCCAAGACCGGTACTGGCATGTAGGGGACATCCAGGGCTATCACCTAGCACCGCCAATAACTTCCATCTTGGGGTGAGCTTGACCAAAATTGACCCCAACGTCCGGACCCCCTATTTGGGTAAAACAAGCACATGGACCTACTTTGGGTGGCTGTTGACCAGAAGGAGGCGATGTGACGCCCAAGACCGGTACTGGCATGTAGGGGACATCCAGGCTATCACCTAGCACCGCCCAATACTTCCATCTTGGGTGAGCTTGACCAAATTGACCCCCAACGTCCAGGACCCCCCTATTTGGTAAACAAGCACATGGACCTACTTTGGGGCTGTTACGACCAGAAGGAGGGGATGTGACGCCCCAAGACCGGATACTGGCATGTAGGGGACATCCAGGGCTATCACCTAGCACCGCCCAATAACTTCCATCTTGGGGTGAGCTTGACCAAAATTGACCCCCAACGTCCAGGACCCCCTATTTGGGTAAAACAAGCACATGGACCTACTTTGGGTGGCTGTTACGACCAGAAGGAGGCGATGTGACGCCCCAAGACCGGGTACTGGCAATGGGGGACATCCAGGGCTATCACCTAGCACGCCCAATAAACTTCCATCTTGGGGTGAGCTTGACCAAAATTGACCCCCAACGTCCAGGACCCCTATTTGGTAAAACAAGCACTGGACCTACTTTGGGTGGCTGTTACGACCAGAAGGAGGCGATGTGACGCCCCAAGACGGGTACTGGCATGTAGGGGACATCCAGGGCTATCACTAGCACCGCCCAATAACTTCCATCTTGGGGTGAGCTTGACCAAATTGACCCCAACGTCCAGGACCCCTATTTGGGTAAAACAAGCACATGGACCTACTTTGGTGGCTGTTACGACCAGAAGGAGGCGATGTGACGCCCCAAGACCGGTACTGGCATGTAGGGACATCCAGGGCTATCACCTAGCACCGCCCATAACTTCCATCTTGGGGTGAGCTTGACCAAAATTGACCCCCAACGTCCAGGACCCCCTATTTGGGTAAAACAAGCACATGGACCTACTTTGGGTGGCTGTTACGACCAGAAGGAGGCGATGTGACGCCCCAAGACCGGGTACTGGCATGTAGGGGACATCCAGGCTATCACCTAGCACCGCCCAATAACTTCCATCTTGGGGTGAGCTTGACCAAAATTGACCCCCAACGTCCAGGACCCCCTATTTGGGTAAAACAAGCACATGGACCTACTTTGGGTGGCTGTTACGACCAGAAGGAGGCGATGTGACGCCCCAAGACCGGTACTGGCATGTAGGGGACATCCAGGGCTATCACCTAGCACCGCCCAATAACTTCCATCTTGGGGTGAGCTTGACCAAAATTGACCCCCAACGTCCAGGACCCCCTATTTGGGTAAAACAAGCACATGGACCTACTTTGGGTGGCTGTTACGACCAGAAGGAGGCGATGTGACGCCCCAAGACCGGTACTGGCATGTAGGGGACATCCAGGGCTATCACCTAGCACCGCCCAATAACTTCCATCTTGGGGTGAGCTTGACCAAATTGACCCCCAACGTCCAGGACCCCCTATTTGGGTAAAACAAGCACATGGACCTACTTTGGGTGGCTGTTACGACCAGAAGGAGGCGATGTGACGCCCCAAGACCGGGTACTGGCATGTAGGGGACATCCAGGGCTATCACCTAGCACCGCCCAATAACTTCCATCTTGGGTGAGCTTGACCAAAATTGACCCCCAACGTCCAGGACCCCCTATTTGGGTAAACAAGCACATGGACCTACTTTGGGTGGCTGTTACGACCAGAAGGAGGCGATGTGACGCCCCAAGACACCGTACTGGCATGTAGGGGACATCCAGGGCTATCACCTAGCACCGCCCAATAACTTCCATCTTGGGGTGAGCTTGACCAAAATTGACCCCCAACGTCCAGGACCCCCTATTTGGGTAAAAACAAGCACATGGACCTACTTTGGTGGCTGTTACGACCAGAAGGAGGCGATGTGACGCCCCAAGACCGGTACTGGCATGTAGGGGACATCCAGGGCTATCACCTAGCACCGCCCAATAACTTCCATCTTGGGGTGAGCTTGACCAAAATTGACCCCCAACGTCCAGGACCCCCTATTTGGGTAAAACAAGCACATGGACCTACTTTGGGTGGCTGTTACGACCAGAAGGAGGCGATGTGACGCCCCAAGACCGGGTACTGGCATGTAGGGGACATCCAGGGCTATCACCTAGCACCGCCCAATAACTCCATCTTGGGGTGAGCTTGACCAAAATTGACCCCCAACGTCCAGGACCCCCTATTTGGGTAAAACAAGCACATGGACCTACTTTGGGTGGCTGTTACGACCAGAAGGAGGCGATGTTGACGCCCCAAGACCGGGTACTGGCATGTAGGGGACATCCAGGGCTATCACCTAGCACCGCCCAATAACTTCCATCTTGGGTGAGCTTGACCAAATTGACCCCCAACGTCCAGGACCCCCTATTTGGGTAAAACAAGCACATGGACCTACTTTGGGTGGCTGTTACGACCAGAAGGAGGCGATGTGACGCCCCAAGACCGGGTACTGGCATGTAGGGGACATCCAGACTATCACCTAGCACCGCCAATAACTTCCATCTTGGGGTGAGCTTGACCAAAATTGACCCCCAACGTCCAGGACCCCCTATTTGGGTAAAACAAGCACATGGACCTACTTTGGGTGGCTGTTAACCAGAAGGAGGCGATGTGACGCCCCAAGACCGGGTACTGGCATGTAGGGACATCCAGGGCTATCACCTAGCACCGCCCAATAACTTCCATCTTGGGGTGAGCTTGACCAAAATTGACCCCCAACGTCCAGGACCCCCTATTTGGGTAAAACAAGCACATGGACCTACTTTGGGTGGCTGTTACGACCAGAAGGAGGCGATGTGACGCCCCAAGACCGGGTACTGGCATGTAGGGGACATCCAGGGCTATCACCTAGCACCGCCCAATAACTTCCATCTTGGGTGAGCTTGACCAAAATTGACCCCCAACGTCAGGACCCCCTATTTGGGTAAAACAAGCACATGGACCTACTTTGGGTGGCTGTTACGACCAGAAGGAGGCGATGTGACGCCCCAAGACCGGTACTGGCATGTAGGGGACATCCAGGCTATCACCTAGCACCGCCCAATAACTTCCATCTTGGGGTGAGCTTGACCAAAATTGACCCCCACGTCCAGGACCCCCTATTTGGGTAAAACAAGCACATGGACCTACTTTGGGTGGCTGTTACGACCAGAAGGAGGCGATGTGACGCCCCAAGACCGGTACTGGCATGTAGGGGACATCCAGGGCTATCACCTAGCACCGCCCAATACTTCCATCTTGGGGTGAGCTTGACCAAATTGACCCCCAACGTCCAGGACCCCCTATTTGGGTAAAACAAGCACATGGACCTACTTTGGGTGGCTGTTACGACCAGAAGGAGGCGATGTGACGCCCCAAGACCGGGTACTGGCATGTAGGGGACATCCAGGGCTATCACCTAGCACCGCCCAATAACTTCCATCTTGGGGTGAGCTTGACCAAAATTGACCCCAACGTCCAGGACCCCCTATTTGGGTAAAACAAGCACATGGACCTACTTTGGTGGCTGTTACGACCAGAAGGAGGCGATGTGACGCCCCAAGACCGGGTACTGGCATGTAGGGGACATCCAGGGCTATCACCTAGCACCGCCAATAACTTCCATCTTGGGGTGAGCTTGACCAAAATTGACCCCCAACGTCCAGGACCCCCTATTTGGTAAAACAAGCACATGGACCTACTTTGGGTGGCTGTTACGACCAGAAGGAGGCGATGTGACGCCCCAAGACCGGGTACTGGCATGTAGGGGACATCCAGGGCTAACACCTAGCACCGCCCAATAACATCCATCTTGGGTTGAGCTTGACCAAAATTGACCCCCAACGTCCAGGACCCCCTATTTGGGTAAAACAAGCACATGGACCTACTTTGGGTGGCTGTTACGACCAAAAGGAGGCGATGTGACGCCCCAAGACCGGGTACTGGCATGTAGGGGACATCCAGGGCTATCACTTAGCACCGCCTAATAACTTCCATCTTGGGGTGAGCTTGACCAAAATTGACCCCCAACGTCCAGGACCCCCTATTTGGGTAAAACAAGCACATGGACCTACTTTGGGTGGCTGTTACGACCAGAAGGAGGCGATGTGACGCCCCAAGACCGGGTACTGGCATGTAGGGGACATCCAGGGCTATCACCTAGCACCGCCCAATAACTTCCATCTTGGGATGAACTTGACCAAAATTGACCCCCAACGTCCAGGACCCTCTTTTTGGGTAAAATATGCACATGGACCTACTTTGGGTGGCTGTTACGACCAGAAGGAGGCGATGTGACGCCCCAAGACCGGGTACTGGCATGTAGGGGACATCCAGGGCTATCACCTAGCACCGCCCAATAACTTCCATCTTGGGGTGAGCTTGACCAAAATTGACCCCCAACGTCCAGGACCCCCTATTTGGGTAAAACAAGCACATGGACCTACTTTGAGTGGCTGTTACGACGAGAAGGAGGCGAAGTGACGCCCCAAGACCGTGTACTGATATATAGGGGACATCCAGGGCTATCACCTAGCACCGCCCAATAACTTCCATCTTGGGATGAGCTTGACCAAAATGACCCCCAACGTCCAGGACCCCCTATTTGGGTAAAACAAGCACATGGACCTACTTTGGGTGGCTGTTACGACCAGAAGGAGGCGATGTGACGCCCCAAGACCGGGTACTGGCATGTAGGGGACATCCAGGGCTATCATTTAGCACCGCCCAATAACTTCCATCTTGGGGTGAGCTTGACCAAAATTGACCCCCAACGTCCAGGACCCCCTATTTGGGTAAAGCAAGCACATGGACCTACTTTGGGTGGCTGTTACGACCAGAATGAGTTGATGTGACGTCCCAAGACCGTGTACTGGCATGTAGGGACATCCAGGGCTATCACCTAGCACCGCCCAATAACTTCCATCTTGGTGTGAGCTTGACCAAAATTGACCCCCAACGTTCAGGACCCCCTATTTCGGTAAAACAAGCACATGGACCTACTTTGGGTGGCTGTAACGACCAGAAGGAGGGGATGTGACGCCCCAAGACCGGATACTGGCATGTAGGGGACATCCAGGGCTATCACCTAGCACCGCCCAATAACTTCCATCTTGGGGTGAGCTTGACCAAAATTAACCCCCAACGTCCAGGACCCCCTATTTGGGTAAAACAAGCACATGGACCTACTTTGGGTGGCTGTTACGACCAGAAGGAGGCGATCTGACGCCCCAAGACCGGGTACTGGCATGTAGGGGACATCCAGGGCTATCACCTAGCACCGCCCAATAACATCCATCTTGGGGTGAGCTTGACCAAAATTGACCCCCAACGTCCAGGACCCCCTATTTGGGTAAAACAAGCACATGGACCTACTTTGGGTGGCTGTTACGACCAGAAGGAGGCGATGTGACGCCCCAAGACCGGGTACTGGCAT
Source organism: Mya arenaria (assembly GCF_026914265.1). Taxonomy (NCBI): domain Eukaryota; kingdom Metazoa; phylum Mollusca; class Bivalvia; order Myida; family Myidae; genus Mya; species Mya arenaria. The sequence goes on along the minus strand of NC_069133.1, from coordinate 31,586,323 downwards.
GTAGGGGACATCCAGGGCTATCACTTAGCACCGCCCAATAACTTCCATCTTGGGGTGAGCTTGACCAAAATTTACCCCCAACGTTCAGGACCCCCTATTTGGGTAAAACAAGCACATGGACCTACTTTGGGTGGCTGTTACGACCAGAAGGAGGCGATGTGACGCCCCAAGACCGGGTACTGGCATGTAGGGGACATCCAGGGCTATCACCTAGCACCGCCCAATAACTTCCATCTTGGGGTGAGCTTGACCAAAATTGACCCCCAACGTCCAGGACCCCCTATTTGGGTAAAACAAGCACATGGACCTACTTTGGGTGGCTGTTACGACCAGAAGGAGGCGATGTGACGCCCCAAGACCGGGTACTGGCATGTAGGGGACATCCAGGGCTATCACCTAGCACCGCCCAATAACTTCCATCTTGGGGTGAGCTTGACCAAAATTGACCCCCAACGTCCAGGACCTCCTATTTGGGTAAAACAAGCACTTGGACCTACTTTGGGTGGCTATTACGACCAGAAGGAGGCGATGTGACGCCCCAAGACCGGGTACTGGCATGTAGGGGACATCCAGGGCTATCACCTAGCACCGCCCAATAACTTCCATCTTGGGATGAGCTTGACCAAAATTGACCCCCAACGTCCAGGACCCCCTATTTGGGTAAAACAAGCACATGGACTTACTTTGGGTGGCTTTTATGACCAGAAGGAGCCGATGTGACGCCCCAAGACCGGGTACTGACATATAGGGGACATCCAGGGCTATCACCTAGCACCGCCCAATAACTTCCATCTTGGGATGAGCTTGACCAAAATTGACCTCCAACGTCCAGGACCCTCTTTTTGGGTAAAACAAGCACATGGACCTACTTTGGGTGGCTGTTACGACCAGAAGGAGGCGATGTGACGCCCCAAGACCGGGTACTGGCATGTAGGGGACATCCAGGGCTATCACCTAGCACCGCCCAATAACTTCCATCTTGGGGTGAGCTTGACCAAAATTGACCCCCAACGTCCAGGACCCCCTATTTGGGTAAAACAAGCACATGGACCTACTTTGAGTGGCTGTTACGACCAGAAGGAGGCGATATGATGCCCCAAGACCGGGTACTGGCATGTAGGGGACATCCAGGGCTATCACCTAGCACCGCTCAATAACATCCATCTTGGGGTGAGCTTGACCAAAATTGACCCCCAACGTCCAGGACCCCCTATTTGGGTAAAACAAGCACATGGACCTACTTTGGGTGGCTGTTACGACCAAAAGGAGGCAATGTGACGCCCCAAGACCGGGTACTGGCATGTAGGGGACATCCAGGGCTATCACTTAGCACCGCCCAATAACTTCCATCTTGGGGTGAGCTTGACCAAAATTGACCCCCAACGTCCAGGACCCCCTATTTGGGTAAAACAAGCACATGGACCTACTTTGGGTGGCTGTTACGACCAGAAGAAGTTGATGTGACGTCCCAAGACCGGGTCCTGGCATGTAGGGGACATCCAGGGCTATCACCTAACACCGCCCAATAACTTCCATCTTGGGGTGAGCTTGACCAAAATTGACCCCCAACGTTCAGGACCCCCTATTTCGGTAAAACAAGCACATGGACCTACTTTGGGTGGCTGTTACGACCAGAAGGAGGGGATGTGACGCCCCAAGACCGGATACTGGCATGTAGGGGACATCCAGGGCTATCACCTAGCACCGCCCAATAACTTCCATCTTGGGGTGAGCTTGACCAAAATTGACCCCCAACGTCCAGGACCCCCTATTTGGGTAAAACAAGCACATGGACCTACTTTGGGTATCTGTTACGACCAGAAGGAGGCGATGTGACGCCCCAAGACCGGGTACTGGGATGTAGGGGACATCCAGGGCTATCACCTAGCACCGCCCAATAACATCCATCTTGGGGTGAGCTTGACCAAAATTGACCCCCAACGTCCAGGAACCCCTATTAGGGTAAAACAAGCACATGGACCTACTTTGGGTGGCTGTAACGACCAGAAGGAGGCGACGTGACGCCCCAAGACCGGGTACTGGCATGTAGGGGACATCCAGGGCTATCACTTAGCACCGCCTAATAACTTCCATCTTGGGGTGAGCTTGACCAAAATTGACCCCCAACGTCCAGGACCCCCTATTTGGGTAAAACAAGCACATGGACCTACTTTGGGTGGCTGTTACGACCAGAAGGAGGCGATGTGACGCCCCAAGACCGGGTACTGGCATGTAGGGGACATCCAGGGCTATCACCTAGCACCGCCCAATAACTTCCATCTTGGGGTGAGCTTGACCAAAATTGACCCCCAACGTCCAGGACCCCCTATTTGGGTAAAACAAGCACATGGACCTACTTTGGGTGGCTGTTATGACCAGAAGGAGGCGATGTGACGCCCCAAGACCGGGTACTGACATATAGGGGACATCCTGGGCTATCACCTAGCACCGCTCAATAACTTCCATCTTGGGATGAGCTTGACCAAAATTGACCCCCAACGTCCAGGACCCCCTATTTGGGTAAAACAAGCACATGGACCTATTTTGGGTGGCTGTTATGACCAGAAGGAGGCGATGTGACGCCCCAAGACCGGGTACTGGCATGTAGGGGACATCCAGGGCTATCATCTAGCACCGCCCAATAACTTCCATCTTGGGGTGAGCTTGACCAAAATTGACCCCCAACATCCAGGACCCCCTATTTGGGTAAAACAAGCACATGGACCTACTTTGAGTGGCTGTTACGACCAGAAGGAGGCGATGTGATGCCCCAAGACCGAATACACGCATGTAGGGGACATCCAGGGCTATCACCTAGCACCGCTCAATAACTTCCATCTTGGGGTGAGCTTGACCAAAATTGACCGCCAACGTCCAGGACCCCCTATTTGGGTAAAACAAGCACATGGACCTACTTTGGGTGGCTGTTACGACCAGAAGGAGGCGATGTGACGCCCCAAGACCGGGTACTGGCATGTAGGGGACATCCAGGGCTATCACCTAGCACCGCCCAATAACATCCATCTTGGGGTGAGCTTGACCAAAATTGACCCCCAACGTCCAGGACCCCCTATTTGGGTAAAACAAGCACATGGACCTACTTTGGGTGGCTGTTACGACCAAAAGGAGGCGATGTGACGCCCCAAGACCGGGTACTGGCATGTAGGGGACATCCAGGGCTATCACTTAGCACCGCCTAATAACTTCCATCTTGGGGTGAGCTTGACCAAAATTGACCCCCAACGTCCAGGACCCCCTATTTGGGTAAAACAAGCACATGGACCTACTTTGGGTGGCTGTTACGACCAGAAGGAGGCGATGTGACGCCCCAAGACTGGGTACTGGCATGTAGGGGACATCCAGGGCTATCATCTAGCACCGCCCAATAACTTCCATCTTGGGGTGAGCTTGACCAAAATTGACCCCAAACGTCCAGGACCCCCTATTTGGGTAAAACAAGCACATGGACCTACTTTGAGTGGCTGTTACGACCAGAAGGAGGCGATGTGATGCCCCAAGACCGAATACTGGCATGTAGGGGACATCCAGGGCTATCACCTAGCACCGCTCAATAACTTCCATCTTGGGGTGAGCTTGACCAAAATTGACCGCCAACGTCCAGGACCCCCTATTTGGGTAAAACAAGCACATGGACCTACTTTGGGTGGCTGTTACGACCAGAAGGAGGCGATGTGACGCCCCAAGACCGGGTACTGGCATGTAGGGGACATCCAGGGCTATCACCTAGCACCGCCCAATAACATCCATCTTGGGTTGAGCTTGACCAAAATTGACCCCCAACGTCCAGGACCCCCTATTTGGGTAAAACAAGCACATGGACCTACTTTGGGTGGCTGTTACGACCAAAAGGAGGCGATGTGACGCCCCAAGACCGGGTACTGGCATGTAGGGGACATCCAGGGCTATCACTTAGCACCGCCTAATAACTTCCATCTTGGGGTGAGCTTGACCAAAATTGACCCCCAACGTCCAGGACCCCCTATTTGGGTAAAACAAGCACATGGACCTACTTTGGGTGGCTGTTACGACCAAAAGGAGGCAATGTGACGCCCCAAGACCGGGTACTGGCATGTAGGGGACATCCAGGGCTATCACTTAGCACCGCCCAATAACTTCCATCTTGGGGTGAGCTTGACCAAAATTGACCCCCAACGTCCAGGACCCCCTATTTGGGTAAAACAAGCACATGGACCTACTTTGGGTGGCTGTTACGACCAGAAGGAGTTGATGTGACGTCCCAAGACCGGGTACTGGCATGTAGGGGACATCCAGGGCTATCACCTAGCACCGCCCAATAACTTCCATCTTGGGGTGAGCTTGACCAAAATTGACCCCCAACGTTCAGGACCCCCTATTTCGGTAAAACAAGCGCATGGACCTACTTTGGGTGGCTGTTACGACCAGAAGGAGGGGATGTGACGCCCCAAGACCGGATACTGGCATGTAGGGGACATCCAGGGCTATCACCTAGCACCGCCCAATAACTTCCATCTTGGGGTGAGCTTGACAAAAATTGACCCCCAACGTCCAGGACCCCCTATTTGGGTAAAAGAAGCACATGGACCTACTTTGGGTGGCTGTTATGACCAGAAGGAGGCGATGTGACGCCCCAAGACCGGGTACTGACATATAGGGGACATCCAGGGCTATCACCTAGCACCGCTCAATAACTTCCATCTTGGGATGAGCTTGACCAAAATTGACCCCCAACGTCCAGGACCCTCTTTTTGGGTAAAACAAGCACATGGACCTACTTTGGGTGGCTGTTACGACCAGAAGGAGGCGATGTGACGCCCCAAGACCGGGTACTGGCATGTAGGGGACATCCAGGGCTATCATCTAGCACCGCCCAATAACTTCCATCTTGGGGTGAGCTTGACCAAAATTGACCCCAAACGTCCAGGACCCCCTATTTGGGTAAAACAAGCACATGGACCTACTTTGAGTGGCTGTTACGACCAGAAGGAGGCGATGTGATGCCCCAAGACCGAATACTGGCATGTAGGGGACATCCAGGGCTATCACCTAGCACCGCTCAATAACTTCCATCTTGGGGTGAGCTTGACCAAAATTGACCCCCAACGTCCAGGACCCCCTATTTGGATAAAACCAGCACATGGACCTACTTTGGGTGGCTGTTACGACCAGAAGGAGGCAATGTGACGCCCCAAGACCGGGTACTGGCATGTAGAGGACATCCAGGGCTATCACTTAGCACCGCCCAATAACTTCCATCTTGGGGTGAGCTTGACCAAAATTGACCCCCAACGTCCAGGACCCCCTATATGGGTAAAACAAGCACATGGACCTACTTTGGGTGGCTGTTACGACCAGAAGGAGTTGATGTGACGTCCCAAGACCGGGTACTGGCATGTAGGGGACATCCAGGGCTATCACCTAGCACCGCCCAATAACTTCCATCTTGGGGTGAGCTTGACCAAAATTGACCCCCAACGTTCAGGACCCCCTATTTCGGTAAAACAAGCGCATGGACCTACTTTGGGTGGCTGTTACGACCAGAAGGAGGGGATGTGACGCCCCAAGACCGGATACTGGCATGTAGGGGACATCCAGGGCTATCACCTAGCACCGCCCAATAACTTCCATCTTGGGGTGAGCTTGACAAAAATTGACCCCCAACGTCCAGGACCCCCTATTTGGGTAAAACAAGCACATGGACCTACTTTGGGTGGCTGTTATGACCAGAAGGAGGCGATGTGACGCCCCAAGACCGGGTACTGACATATAGGGGACATCCAGGGCTATCACCTAGCACCGCCCAATAACTTCCATCTTGGGATGAGCTTGACCAAAATTGACCCCCAACGTCCAGGACCCCCTATTTGGGTAAAACAAGCACATGGACCTACTTTGGGTGGCTGTTACGACCAGAAGGAGGGGATGTGACGCCCCAAGACCGGATACTGGCATGTAGGGGACATCCAGGGCTATCACCTAGCACCGCCCAATAACTTCCATCTTGGGGTGAGCTTGACAAAAATTGACCCCCAACGTCCAGGACCCCCTATTTGGGTAAAACAAGCACATGGACCTACTTTGGGTGGCTGTTATGACCAGAAGGAGGCGATGTGACGCCCCAAGACCGGGTACTGACATATAGGGGACATCCAGGGCTATCACCTAGCACCGCCCAATAACTTCCATCTTGGGATGAGCTTGACCAAAATTGACCCCCAACGTCCAGGACCCCCTATTTGGGTAAAACAAGCACATGGACCTACTTTGGGTGGCTGTTACGACCAGAATGAGTTGATGTGACGCCCCAAGACCGGGTACTGGCATGTAGGGGACATCCAGGGCTATCACTTAGCACCGCCCAATAACTTCCATCTTGGGGTGAGCTTGACCAAAATTGACCCCCAACGTCCAGGACCCCCTATTTGGGTAAAACAAGCACATGGACCTACTTTGGGTGGCTGTTACGACCAGAAGGGGTTGATGTGACGTCCCAAGACAGGGTACTGGCATGTAGGGGACATCCAGGGCTATCACCTAGCACCGCCCAATAACTTCCATCTTGGGGTGAGCTTGACCAAAATTGACCCCCAACATTCAGGAACCCCTATTTCGGTAAAACAAGCACATGGACCTACTTTGGGTGGCTGTTACGACCAGAAGGAGGGGATGTGACGCCCCAAGACCGGATACTGGCATGTAGGGGACATCCAGGGCTATCACCTAGCACCGCCCAATAACTTCCATCTTGGGTTGAGCTTGACCAAAATTGACCCCCAACGTCCAGGACCCCCTATTTGGGTAAAACAAGCACATGGACCTACTTTGGGTAGCTGTTACGACCAGAAGGAGGCGATGTGACGCCCCAAGACCGGGTACTGGCATGTAGGGGACATCCAGGGCTATCACCTAGCACCGCCCAATAACATCCATCTTGGGGTGAGCTTGACCAAAATTGACCCCCAACATCCAGGAACCCCTATTTGGGTAAAACAAGCACATGGACCTACTTTGGGTGGCTGTTACGACCAGAAGGAGGCGATGTGACGCCCCAAGACCGGGTACTGGCATGTAGGGGACATCCAGGGCTATCACTTAGCACCGCCCAATAACATCCATCTTGGGGTGAGCTTGACCAAAATTGACCCCCAACGTCCAGGACCCCCTATTTGGGTAAAACAAGCACATGGACCTACTTTGGGTGGCTGTTACGACCAGAAGGAGGCGATGTGACGCCCCAAGACCGGGTACTGGCATGTAGGGGACATCCATGGCTATCACTTAGCACCGCCTAATAACTTCCATCTTGGGGTGAGCTTGACCAAAATTGACCCCCAACGTCCAGGACCCCCTATTTGGGTAAAACAAGCACATGGACCTACATTGGGTGGCTGTTACGACCAGAAGGAGGCGATGTGACGCCCCAAGACCGGATACTGGCATGTAGGGGACATCCAGGGCTATCACTTAGCACCGCCCAATAACTTCCATCTTGGGGTGAGCTTGACCAAAATTGACCCCCAACGTCCAGGACCCCCTATTTGGGTAAAACAAGCACATGGACCTACTTTGGGTAGCTGTTACGACCAGAAGGAGGCGATGTGACGCCCCAAGACCGGGTACTGGCATGTAGGGGACATCCAGGGCTATCACTTAGCACCGCCCAATAACATCCATCTTGGGGTGAGCTTGACCAAAATTGACCCCCAACGTCCAGGACCCCCTATTTGGGTAAAACAAGCACATGGACCTACTTTGGGTAGCTGTTACGACCAGAAGGAGGCGATGTGACGCCCCAAGACCAGGTACTGGGATGTAGGGGACATCCAGGGCTATCACCTAGCACCGCCCAATAACATCCATCTTGGGGTGAGCTTGACCAAAATTGACCCCCAACCTCCAGGAACCCCTATTTGGGTAAAACAAGCACATGGACCTACTTTGGGTGGCTGTTACGACCAGAAGGAGGCGATGTGACGCCCCAAGACCGGGTACTGGCATGTAGGGGACATCCAGGGCTATCACTTAGCACCGCCCAATAACTTCCATCTTGGGGTGAGCTTGACCAAAATTGACCCCCAACGTCCAGGACCCCCTATTTGGGTAAAACAAGCACATGGACCTACTTTGGGTGGCTGTTACGACCAGAAGGAGTTGATGTGACGTCCCAAGACCGGGTACTGGCATGTAGGGGACATCCAGGGCTATCACCTAGCACCGCCCAATAACTTCCATCTTGGTGTGAGCTTGACCAAAATTGACCCCCAACGTTCAGGACCCCCTATTTGGGTAAAACAAGCACATGGACCTACTTTGGGTGGCTGTTACGACCAGAAGGAGGCGATGTGACGCCCCAAGACCGGAATACTGGCATGTAGGGGAAATCCAGGGCTATCACCTAGCACCGCCCAATAACTTCCATATTGGGGTGAGCTTGACCAAAATTGACCCCCAACGTCCAGGACCCCCTATTTGGGTAAAACAAGCACACTGACCTACTTTGGGTGGCTGTTACGACCAGAAGGAGGCGATGTGATGCCCCAAGACCGGGTACTGGCATGTAGGGGACATCCAGGGCTATCACCTAGCACCGCCCAATAACATACATCTTGGGGTGAGCTTGACCAAAATTGACATCCAACGTCCAGGACCCCCTATTTGGGTAAAACAAGCACATGGACCTACTTTGGGTTGCTGTTACGACCAGAAGGTGGCGATGTGATCGCTGGAGCTTATTTTTGAGTCGTCGAAGCATTGACACGTACATATAAAACAATGATTGGTAATGCCACTTTCCAAGGTTGGTAGGCATTTGGAATTTCTTCAATCACACATGGGCTATTGTGGTCGGAAAAGTTTGGTTTGACCACATTAAACATATTATCATTTTTTTATGCAATGCTATATTGTTTAAACATACACTATGCAAATCCCGTGATCAAGGACAAAAAAATAAAATATTTTTTCGATAAATGAAATAATTTGTAAATTATGTATTTCTATCTGTAGTTAAACTAAATCCTTTGGCTAATTGCAAGTTGGTCAAAACTACCAAATGAAGGGGGAAGAAAAAGCATTTAAAAGGTGTATGTCGCAGAATTCCAGCTTTATGCAGATATTAGGGATGCAAACAAATATTCGAATATTTGAATATTCGATGTGTTTTTTTGGTATTCGAATGTCAAAATCGGTATTCGAATATTCGATGGTGTTTTTTTTGTTTTTGTTTAATAAATATAATAATAAATATTTTGCCTACAACGCTGTTGTTGTTTTTAAGATTCGCTTGTCTTGTTTTTACAACAATTGGTCCATAATGCCAGAGGTGTGAATATGATGACAATACACTTAACACGCGTCATATCGTCGGGTCCTATAAAAAGTCCCCGTAACTTTACAATAACCGGCTGAAAGACACTTGACACAAAAAAATCAATTATTTTCGATAAATTGCCCCTATCAATTAAATTTTCTAAAATAAACTAGTTACCAAGTTGGTTTGGTTTTTCAATTTTTTTTAATTAGAGGTCAATCCTAGAACGAGGATGCTCGTCGTACGGAAAGACCATCGATTGGCGCATAACGCCAATTGACCAGAAATCCATCTTAGTTCACGTTTTTTACAAACATGAAGGCAGGGGAATATAAATTAAAAGTTTTTTTTGTGTTTTTCTTTGTTCATAAAGTATTACTTTTTATTTTTCTGAAATGAGGAATTTCAGAGGCTCAATTGGTGAAATTCAGGGTCCGCCGCGCTTAGTGGTTGCGACAAAGTAGAGCTAAAATGCCCCGGCTAGTACTTTAGCGAATAGTGGACCAATTTTAAGGGAAATAAAATAAGCAAAGATTGCATATAATTTAATTGTCACACCAGTTATTAATGCAAAGTATAATGTTGGTCTGTGACAAAACGGTAACAACCCCCCTCCCCCCCCCCCCCCCCGGAAAAATGACTATAACAAGGTAGATTTGTTAGAGTCCAAGTAAGCTGATACATTAGCAAATGATTTACACAAACCAATTAAATGAACATTTCGAAGCAGACGAGTTATTTTATAGATGAAATATGGTCAGGAGGTTTGGTTGACATGCAAGGCTTTTCTGCATTTAAACAAAATAACAAATGTTTATTAACAATCATTGGCAAAGTTAATATGCGTGGATAATACCATCAAAATATAAAACAGGTATATCTATTTTACTTTATTAAAAGGTCTTTAAAAAATGGCTTTCCAAAAGTTATATTGATATATGCCGGTTCCCAGTCTTAGTGCGTCCCATAACTACCTTTTAATTGTAACAGCCACTAAAAGTAAGTCAATGTGCTTGTTTTACCCAAATAGTTGGTCCCCAGACGTTGAGGGTCAAATTTGGTCAAGCTGACCATAATTTGGAAGTTATTCGGCGGTATCGAGTGATATCCCTGAATGTCCGCTACATGCCAATACCCGGTCTTGGGGGGAGGGGGGTCACATCGCCTCCTTCTGGTCGTAACAGTTACCCAAAGTAGTTAAATGTGGTTGTTTACCCAAAAAGCGGATCCCCAAACGTTTATGGTCGATTTTGGTCAAGCTGACCCCAGAATGGAAGTTATTTGGGTGTAAGGTGATAGCTATGGATATCCTCTACAAACCTTTTCCCGGTTTTAGGGCGTCACATCGCCTCCTACTTGTCGTACATGAAACCGATAGTAAGTCAATATGCATGTTTTACCCAAATAACGGGCCCCAGACGTTTAGGATCAATTTTGGTCAAGCTGATCCAAGATTTAAGTTATTGGGCATTGCTAGGTGATAATCCTGGATGTCCCCTACATTCAAGCACCTTGTCTTAGAGCGTCACCTGCGTCATTCTGGTCGTAACAGAAATCTGAAGTGCTTACTTAACTCAAATAAGGGTTCATAAGACGTTGGAGTTAGTTTTTGTGAAGCTGATCACAGGATGGAAGTTATTTGGCGGTGTAAGCGATACCCATAGATGTCCTCTGTATGCCAGTACAAGATCTAAGGGCGTCATGTCGCCTCCTTCTGGTCGTACCAGAAGCCAAACGTATGTCAATGTACATGTTTTATCCAAATAATAGGCCCCAGACGATTTTGGTGGAGTTTTGCAAACCTGACCCAAGATTAAAGTTAATGGGCGGTGCTAAATGCTGTCGTCCCCTACATGTCAGTACCTGTTCTAAAGGCGTCACATCACCTCATTCTGGTCATAGTGCTAACCCAAAGTATTCCAATGAGCTTGTGTTACCCAATTTCGGGATCCAACGCCGTTTTGGTCAATTTTGGTCAAGCTGACCTGAAGATGGATGCTATTATGCGTTTTTAGGTGAAAACCCTGGGTGTCCCTTCCATGTCAGTACCCGGTATTAGAGCATCAAATTGCCTCCTTTTAGCCGTACCATACAACCAAAGTAAGTTAATTTGCTTTTTGTACTTAAATAGAGGTTGCCAAGACGTTGAGGTCAATTTGGTCAAGCTCACCAAAATATGTAAGTTATTGAGCGGTGCTAGGTGATAGCCCTGGATGTCCACTTCATGCCAGTACCCGGTCTTGTGGGACCATGTGCTTGTTTTACCCAAATAGGGGGTCCTGGACGTTGGGGGTCAATTTTGGTCAAACTCACCCCAAGATGGAAGTTATTGAGCGGTGCTAGGTGATAGTCCTGGATGTCCCGTACATGCGAGTACCCGGTCTTGGGGCGTCAAATCGCCTCCTTCTGGTCGTTCCAGCAATCCAAAGTAGGTCAGTGTGTTTGTTTTACCCAATTAGGGGGTCCTGGATGTTGGGGGTCGATTTTTGTCAAGCTCACCCCAAGATGGAAGTTATTGGGCGGTGATAGGTGATAGCCCTGGATGTCCCCTACATGCCAGTTCCCGGTCTTGGGGCGTCACATCGCCACCTTCTGGTCGTTCCAGCAACCCAAAGTAGGTCAGTGTGCTTGTTTTACCCAAATAGGGTGGCCCTGGACGTTCGGGGGTCGATTTTGGTCAAGCTCACCCCAAGATGTAAGTTATTCAGCGGTGCTAGGTGATAGCCCTGTATATCCCCTACATGCCAGTACCCGGTCTTGGGGCGTCACATCGCCTCCTTCTGGTCGTTCCAGTCACGCAAAGTAGGTCAGTGTGCTTGTTTTACCCAAATAGGGGGTCGTGGACGTTGGGGGTCGATTTTGGTCAAGCTCACCCCAAGATGGAAGTTATTGGGCGGTGCTAGTTGATATCCCTTGATGTCCCCTTTCTGTCTGTACCCGGTCTTGGGGCGTCACATCGCCTCCTTCTGGTCGTATTAGCAACCCAAAGTAGGTCAATGTGCTTGTTTTAACCAAATATGAGTTTCCCATACGTTTAAGTTAATTGTGTTTAAGCTGAATCTAAGATGGAAGTCATGCGGCACTGCTAGGTGATAGCCCAGATGTCCATTTTATGCCAGTTACCTGTCTTATGGCGTCACATCGCCTCCTTTTGGTCGTACCATCAACATAAAGTAGTTTAATGTGTTTGTTTAACTCAATCAAAAGGGCCGAAGAGGTTTGGTTCAATTTATTCAAGCTGACCCTAAGATGGAAGTCATTTGTAGGTGCCAGTTCATAGCTATTGCAAGTACCCTCTCTTAGAGCGTCAAATTGCCTCCTTCTGGTCGTAACAAGGGGTCCCAAGGATTAAGGTCCGGCATCTTGCAAGTCGTACTAACAACACAATTTCCTTAATTTTTTTGCCATGCAGTGACCCCGTCTTGGAGGATACATATGGTCTTCCTAACCCCAGTACTACGCTTATTAAATGAGTGCAGGGAATAGTCTTTTTAAAGGGTTTGCGTTGTATGCTTACCCTGTCTTCTGGAGTTTTTATTTGATCAGCATGAATCTAAGATAATTACACTATCAACAAAGCGGGATTTTTTCTTTCAAAAAACGCGTTGCCACCGCGGGAGAGAATGCGTCATCGCGGAATATCGCAACGATATATTCCACGGCAGCCAACGCGGTGGTGCGCGTCATCACCGCAATCATCTGCTGTTACTGCTGTTACTGCGTACGACTTAATTCCGTATACATGCACGCGGCAAATCGCCGTAATTTGGCAAAACCGAGATGTTCAGGTATTGGTGGTACAAATAGAACAAGAAAAAAAGTTGATGCATAGCATCAAGTCGGCGCAATGAACTTAGAAGAAAAACGTGCATGCAGATAACCAAAAATGGTTATTATTTCAATGATAATATTTGTTTTTATGTTGGGTGTACATATGCTTGAAGGACATTATGGTTAATATTAAAATATTGTTACAATAGTTTAAGCCCGGAATTATAGATATTCTGGGGGGGGGTTCCCAAGCTAATCCTTCGGTTAAAATTAAATTATAACAAAAATATACATACGTTTCTTCGGAAGAAATATGGTCTAATACATAGATTTCAATAACATGAAATTCACCTTTTATTTGTACTGGCATGTTATGTGAATTCCTTGCTTTATATTTTGTATAAATTTTTGTAACACATTTCACTCATATGAGTATGTAGAACGGGGATAATCATACAACTAATATACATCAAGAGGGAATTATCTGGAGTTCATTCTTTCGAATGACATTTTCAAAACAAACAATTAAGCTCAAGGTTAAATTTTCAAAACTCGGTATTTTTGCCGTCACCAAGGGAGATTACTGCGTAGGAGGTTTACAAACATAACGGATATTGTAATAGTACCGTGTAACCTTCATCTATTGATATCAATCGGAACACCTCGGCCTGTATCTATCTCGGAGATGGCCGAGTTGTTATGATTGAGTTGGTATTTAAATCAAAATTTTCAAAATGATAAGCAGGGCTAATATAATTTAAAGTTTCATTATCAATTAAAGAGTAAAGTTTTTTAAAACATTCAAAAACTTCATATTTTATCACGGACAGGATTTTACTTGATTGCGAGGGTAAACAATCGCATAGCTCTTATATAAATACTGACCAAACAACCAGAATGCAACTCATAGTAAAACGATTGAAGAACGTTGCTAAAATATTTTGATACCAAATTTTACGAGAACGCTATTCATATTATACATATTTTTACTTACTTGTTTCGGATTAAAAACCAAATACCAAATATTATAAAGTACAGTATTTATTGGGGGAATGGGGGTAAACTGTGCCAGTAATAATATTTTAAAAAGCTGATGTATTATTATAAATGTAGGGGGTTCAGTGAAAAAAGAAAAAAACTATTAAAATGGTTTTAACATGTACTACTGGAAAAGGGACATTTATACAATCACGAAAAATTTTATTTGGTGAAAAAATTCCCAGTAGAAGCAAAGTTATAAGCATTTTAGTCCCTGAAAAATGGCACATTTTTGTAATTACAAGCTCTATATGACAACTGTATAAAAATGGCACCGTTTATTTGTGAAATCTTGCATTTCATTAAAATGAAATGCCCGTGTCAAGTCAGAGATATTGGAAAGTATACATATTCCGAAAGATTATGATGTATAGAATATTTTAGAAAATTGATAAAATTCAAAAATCCAAAATGGCGGACAAAATGGCGGACAAAATGGCCGCCGATGGTAAGGAAATAGCAACATACATTGGACTTTCATTAAAAAAACCAATTGTGACAACTAAATATGAATAAGAAAGTTTATATTTACTGATATGTTATGACATACGGAAAACTTTGAAAAATAATTACATGCAAAATATCCAATATGGCGGACAAAATGGCCGCCGCTGCATTATACAATATATTACATATTTACACATAAACTTTTGTATGTGCACTATGATGTTCAAAACATTATAATTTGATCACTGTGTATTTAGTTTATAGGTATAAATGGTTTATATGAGAATAATAGTTAAAGAGAATACATTTTTGTTGCAAATGTGGGTGTTTTTATCAGGCAATAGTTGAAAATGGATGGTGTTCATTGTTTCATTTATGTCTTATGTATGTTTCAAGTCTTTGTAAGCTTTAACTTAATTTACGTCCACTCAATGTTTATAAAGTATTTCCATTTTAAGATGTATCAATTATTATTATTGAAGTTAAACTGGTAATATTTGATAACTTACTAATTCTATATGTCACATACATGATATATACAGTGTGTAAACATTAAATCACATCAAATGATTGCATGTAATACATTTCAGTATTAAAGATCAGTAACAGAAGACATACCCAAAAAAGTTTTTTGTCTTTAGTAAACAAAACAGTTTTGTTGACATGTTTATATGTCCATAGCACTATAACAATGTCACAAAATAATAACGTCCCCTTTCTCAAAATCAACCAAAAGATTGTAAGAACTAAGCTCACCATCTTCATATTTGACCTGGTATGTAGAATTTAAACCATCTATATTAATAAGTTTTAAGATTTCACCATTAAACCATTCAATTTCATTTGAATCAGGAATGTTAAACTTTTGCTGAATGGACTTTCCAACGAACAGATGTGGTTCATCAATGAACTTAGGAAGTAGGTTTTTCTGCTGTTGAAGTTTCAGTTTATGTCTAGATGACTTAATTCTTAATTAGTATGGCTTTCTCTCTGCGTTTTAATTTTTTTGTTCAGATTTCTTATGGAATTTTTCTTAACCTTTTCATGTAACATTGAAATTTCATTGGTTGTTTTATCTAGCTGATCTGATATGTGTTGAAATTTCTGTTGCCATAACTCCAGTTCATGTTGCAAGTTGTGAGATTCTCTTTTATACTTCATGGCTTCTCCGTAGCGACCATTCATCATATCTAACAATTTCATCTGAATGTCAAGTTTTTTTCCATAATGTTCAATTTGAAAAGAAAGGTTTTCATTTGTATCTTCAACATGTTCTATTTCTCTCTTCAACTTGTGATTCTCCTGAACAACTTTCCTTGCAGCATCTTGCACTTGTCTTATTTGGCTTTCATCTGCAAGCGTTACATCTTCAGTGATCTTTTTTTCAGGGGCATGAAAACCCGATTGCAAAATAGAACGCAATTCACCATCCCGCTTTTGTTTTCTTAACTTCTGGCATTTCTGACTTAAACGAAACATCTTCACTCTGAGACATGATTCAGGTGATGATCGCAACACTTCAAACTCTTCTTGAATTTTTCTGACTGCAGCAGGCTGACTGTACTTCTCCCAGATTTCTAAAATTTCCTTGTTCAATGGTGGACCTAGAACAACAAAAAAATTTAGGTCAACAATGAATTTAACTAGCTGCAATTAAATGAAGATGTGAAGAAAGAACAAGCATATTTGTTGAATTTATATATTAAGAATATTAAGAATTGACCTATCAACCTAGTTTCTGACCCAATGTGACCTAGTTTAAAACTTATTAACCATTTCATTAATGAAAACATTCTGATTAAGTTTTATTAATATTGGACCAGATATATTGCCTTAAGTTTGTTCCCTATATTTTTCTAAGATTTGATCTTTTCACCAAGTTTTTGATCCCATGTGACTCACTTTAAAAATGTTGTAAAGACCTCATCAAGGAGAACATCACAGCTTTACCTTTTTGACAACTTAAAATAATCTGAAGAAATTAAAGAATGTCATAACTGTCAATCTGTGAGAGAGCATCTTGTCCTATAATCTAATTTAGTCTTTAACAGAAAATTACTCACAGAATAACATCAAATGTGGTACCGTGTATTTTTTCCCACTTATTAAAGGGGATCGCTCATGGTTTGACACAGAGACAGCGTGCTCAACTATTCCGCTGCTTTTCAGTGTAAGAATTGAAAAGTTAATGTTATCTAACTTCATTACTTTAATAGGTGAGATAGTTGGGGATACATATCCAAATTTCAATGCAATAAATGATGTATTTACTGAGATAATGACTTAAAGGTGCTTACATTCAAAACATAAACCAAAGTGTGACGCCGGCGCTAGGGTGAGTTGTATACTTATCCTTATTCTTCAAGCTACAAGACTCATGAATGTCTCTAGTGTGATTGATTGATTGACATTATCATGTTATGTTTTCAATATATTGCATTATGGTTAAAATATCCAACAAGTTGTTAATGAGTATCTGTGGCAGAGTGGTTATAATCCGTTATCTTACTAATAATTGACTGTACCAGCCTGGGTCCGCTCTCGACTAAAACCATATTGGCTGTTTATACTTTTTATTTATTCTGCAATTTCGGTACCAAAGAGTAAACTTATTTTAATATGTTTTCAGATGCATTACTGGGAGAACTAATTTTTGTTGCCACAACATGAGCAAGCCCCTTTATTAAAAATGTTTATTTCATCGAGATATAAAGATGTTTTGTTGCACAAGATTTCATATATCCGTACAACAACAAAAAATTCACATGGTTAAAAATTATTCATATATATACACTCTAATTGGTTTTTAATTGATAAATGAAGGCACTGATTTATTTTAGTTGAAAAAAATACCACTAGCTATATTTTATCCAAGAAATGCATTATGATGACAGATGTATAATCATATAAGAAAATTAAAATCAAACCATCAGGAACTCTTGAAAACGACATGCACACTGGAACTGAAAGAGAAATACACGAACCACAAAGCATCGAGTTCGTTAACTGTACTTATATCAAAATACAAACAACATGCACAAGATAATGAAACTAAATATAGCTTTCAATACCTCTTAATGTACGAACAGGTGTGTACATTGATAAAACATCAATTTTGAATTCAACTTCATGCAATAACAAAAACATTTGTTGACAGAGAACAGTACTGTGAAGTGCAGCACTGTCTACATAATAAACCATTCAGACATTCTTATATTGTTGAAAAGTGAAACAACTTGTCATTAATTCAACATTTTGACGACAATAAAATAAATGTTTTCCAAATTCCATACCTAATAATCCAATTTTACTACTTTGATCTTCTGACATATTCCTTTTAAACACCGATCGCCAGACCTGAAAAATACAACCACATGCTTTTAATATTACGGAACGTGAATTCATTTGGGTGGGGTAAACGTCAACGTGAAACGTAATCAAAACATTGCCGAATGGGGTTGGAAAATGAATTTTCCGACGTATAAAATACAGCGTAAAAAGTGAAATAACCGCATATTTTTGTTGGAAATATAATGTAGTGTTGGTATTTGATTGAACACTTTTGTTTATTAATATCTTACCTGTTGTTTCTCACTGTTTTCGCCTTCAATTAAACACCATTTCGTTGTTTGTTTACGCATTCGATTTGTTCAACTGTCAAAATCGAGATCTGAATATTCCCTTTCATTTGATTGGTCAACAATAAGAATTAACAGGGGAGAACACCTTCGGAAAATTGGTTATATAACACTAGTATTCAACAGCGAGATAAAAATCGTGACCGGGCGAGCGAGGTCGCGGTGCAGTAGCGAAATCGATAGTGTTGCATTTTGATCGATTCTTCATCAACGAATAATTCAATTTTAGTGTTTTTTTCTTTATAATGGAGAATATGAATTAATCTTGACAGGGAACCTAAATTTATTAAATAACAAATTACTTTTGGTATAAAAAATCGAATTTAAAGTACACAAATATTTTACGAAAATCGGCACCAATTACATAAATGACGTGACGTTCTGAACTCCCTAATAAATGTTTAAGTTATCTGGGGCCAAAAATAAATCCAATTTAAATTATTCCCCCTATGTGTTATCAACATATTAGCTGGTTATCCCGGATACTATTTAGCCGCGTGTAGCCTCTACTGTACTGAGTACTGTAATACATATTCATTTTATGGCTTACTTTTGTTCGTACTGGTTCTTTTTGATTATGTTTCATCGTGTTTTATTTATATAAACCATTTGCGTTAATGATATTTTCATTGAAACATTGTTGTTGTGTGGCAGGTGTTCTTATTGGCTGCTGGAAAATAGTAGATTCCATTCACATTTTGTGTTTCGTGGTAAAAGTACTTATTGGCTGCTAAGTCGGTCGACGTTATATTCTATACACGCTCACAGTCTGACCATTGGAATCTATACACCCTTAAATTTTTCCGTAAAGTAAACCATGAAACTGTTGACTGCGACCATTTCAACTAGTTTTATTTCCGGATAGCCGTTTAAGCTCCCGTTTTTGTATAATAGCTATTTTAAGGATTATAACTTGGACTTCCAATATGTCGACATGGATAAACAGCCTCAAGTCAACTTTGTAATTTCTCCGTCACCATGATGTGTCGCTGTGGTACGAAAGGATTGGGATCAAGTATGCTAACAGTAAAAGATATATGATTTTATTTTGACGTTTGAAATATCAAAGACGAATATTTGAATGTTATTTTATGTATGTTTGGTTCATAATGGTACTTTGTCAAGTGTTTGTGGTTATAATTGACCGATTCATAACATTCTTAATGCAATGTCAGATTCTAGTTGAGAGAATTGCTCCCATTTGTCTAAATTTTATTTTCATCAATTGTGGCAATGAAACTGAAAGCAGATCTATCACAGTATCAGATATCATGCACAGTAAAGATTCACAGTAAAGATTTTCCTTTTCTTTTTGTAATATATCTTGAAGAATATCAAAGACTGTGGGAACTGAAGGTTTTATACCAAGACTTACAGTCATAGTTGATAATGACAAAGTTATCAAGTATTGCATTTTTCAAATATAATTTCAGGTTATGCAGATTGTTGAGAGCAATATGATGAGGGAAGGCAGGAAAGAGTCTTATTGTCAGGTAATGTTAACAAGAAATGTTTAAAACACCTTCTTTTTTAATCATGATTTCCAATATGATATCATGTGTATTGTGATCCTAGAATTGGACTTTTTTCTTTATTGGATTTTTAGGAATATTTAACTGCTTCAGACTTTGAAATAATATCATGACAGTAAAGCAAACCACAAAGTATGGTTTAATATATTTTGCCTAATACTACCGTACAGGCAATCCATATAGCATACTTTTGTTGTAAAAAAACTTCTTAATATTTGCACAATAGGTTTTAAGACTTTGATTTTTGAAGGTGATCAACAAAAGAAAGATTTTTCATAGAATTTTCTTTTATATTATGATTTAATTGCAGTATATACTCATGGAAAAATGGTGTTCGAGAGGTGGCGAATAAGGATTTGCATGCAGCATTGAAGAACGATAATATGTATGTTGTATTTGTTTTCTTCTGAATATGTGAATACCCGTGCCAAAAAAGCTTCGCTAAAGCGTCGCAAAACGATGCTAAAAGCGCCGCAAAACGATGCGGTATTGGCCAAAATAACGAAGCTTTAGCGAAGCTTTCGATTTGTTAAAAGCGCAGCTTTTGCGAAGCTTCTTCCTTTTTTGTTTGAAATAGCGAAGCTTTGTGCGGTATTGGCCAAAAAGCGCAGCTATTTGCAAAAGCTGCGCTTTTTGCTTGAAATAGCGAAGCTTTTGCGAAGCTTTGTGCGGAAAAAAGCGCAGCTATTCGCAAAAGCTGCGCTTTTTGCTTGAAATAGCGAAGCTTTGTGCGGTAATGGCCAAAAAGCGCAGCTTTTGCGAATAGCTGCGCTTTTTGCTTGAAATAGCGAAGCTTTGTGCGGTATTGGCCAAAAAGCGCAGCTATTCGCAAAAGCTGTGCTTTTTGCTTGAAATAGCGAAGCTTTGTGCGGTATTGGCCAGAAAGCGCAGCTATTCGCAAAAGCTGCGCTTTTTCAGGCCAATACCGCACAAAGCTTCGCAAAAGCTTCGCTATTTCAAGCAAAAAGCGCAGCTGCGCTTTTTGAGCCAATACAGCAGAAAGCTTCGCAAAGCTGCGCTTTTCAAGCAAAAAGCGCAGCTCTTCGCAAAAGCTACGCTTTTTTGGCCAATACTGCAGAAAGCTTCGCAAAAGCTGCGCTTTTTGTGGCAAAAAAACGCAGCTCTTCTCAAAAGCTGCTTTTTTTTCCTCCAACCCTCTAATACTATAGGGGATAAAAAGCCTCAGACTGGTGTAACAAAAAACTTTTAATAAAATATATATCATATATACATCAATGCCAAGTTTATCACTAGTTCCCACATGATATGAAATAATATCCCATTGATAGCTGTGTATAAACTTCCCCAATAAAGAATAAAAACAAAACATTATGACCTTGTATTGCTGTATTAAAATGTGAAATTGTTGAATATCAAATTTTTTTCACGGATACTATAGTCTCTATTTAACCACATGGAAGCATATTCTAAATGTTTGAAATCAATATTTATACTTAATATTGTTTATTTTTGTTTAGATCTTCTAATTATTTACACCATTAGTTGGTGTAGAGGCATACTTTTCAGTATGATACCTAAATTGTAAACTATTTTTTTAAACTGTCAACTACATAGTAAAATGACTTTTTCCATACTCTGCCTTATGTTGCCCTTTTGTTAAATTTAGAGGTTCCTAACAGCTCTGTTTATTACACAGTGTGAACTACCAGATTGTTAATTAATACTTTACATAATGGATCAATCCAATTTTCAATATCTGGTAGGTCATCTGGCAGATGGCAGTTTTATTACCCCTTGTAAAACAACACTGATTCTTATCAGATGTACATTTAATGGAAAAACATTCTGCAAATTTTGATAGATATTCTGATAAGCCAAGGGTAAAAACAAGAAATCAATGAGTATTAAAACTATATCTTATAAATTTCATTGTATTTTTAAGAGCTGGATATCATTTTGAAAAAATAAAGTCCAACATGTTTAAGAAAATAGTCACTGAGGTTATGAAGTAATTGATAAACAACTAAAATAAGTATAAGATCAGAATATTATAAGAACTCACCAGTATTGCATGTCATCTTTTACAAAACATCAAATGATTGGATTGTCATTCCAAATCATAGTCCATGTTCATCTGATCTTATGATAGTTATATCATAAATTTAATATCATTAATTTATCCCTTTAATCATCAATGGTTGTTATTTGTGTAAATTCATTAATTCCTTTAAAAACATCCAACCCTTCCTGCTGAAATCCCAACAAAATGGCCGCCCCTATTTTAAATTTGGTTCTGAGATTCTGATTGGTTGTTGTACAAATATGGCTTATCATGGGAATGGCTTATGAACAAAGCATTAAGATCTATGATGATAACATGTATGGAAATTTAAGTAATATGAATTCTGTGAAAATTCAGTTGAATGCAATTAATAACTGTTTATTTTGTAAGTGTATTATTTTGTATAATATTATAAAATTATGATTTATTGCATTGATTTATTAAAAATATCCTTTTTTATTTTATTTTGAATCATTAATTGATAATTCATTTATTCATCCAGTCATTTAAAAGTAACTAATTAAGTAAATTAATTAATCAATTTATTAATTATTTATTAATTTATTTATTCATTCCTTCATTCAATTATTTATTAAAATTTTCATTCATTCATTCATTCATTCATTCATTCATTCATTCATTCATTCATTCATTCATTATTCATTCATTCATTCAATCACTAATCAATCAACCAACCAATCAATCAACCCACCAGTTAATCAATCAATACATCAGTAAATCAATCAAACATTCACATTCATTCATCATTCATTCATCATTCATTCATTTGTGCAATCAATCAATCAATCAATCATTCATTCATTCATCCATGTATTATTTTATTTTTGGATTCAACCCTTTTTTTTTCCATATTTCATTCTTTCATCAAGAGATTGAATACTTCATTCAATCAGGAATAGAATGTATGAATTTGATGAATGATTGAATTTTTTTTTTTAATGTTATTGTAGATTTACACATGGATAAACTAAAACATTTCAATTACTGCTGATAAAAGAAATTCTTAACTTGAACATGAATTATTATAATTGAGATGAAATGCAGAATTTTTAAAAGAAAAAAATCTTCAGCTAAGAAAAAGCACTTATTATTTATATTATACACTTAAAACGCAAAAAAGTGCACCTACAAAGCAAAAGATCCAAAAAAATAAAAGCTTCGTCTTTTCCAATAAATATTGGCCATCTTAAATTTCAAAAAGACGAAGCTTTTTATGCAAAAGACGAAGCTTTTATGTTAAAGACGAAGCTTTTGTTTAAGGAAAATATGGCTTAAACAAAAAGACGAAGCTATTTTTCAAAAGACGAAGGTTTAGCGAAGCTTTTTTACTAAAAGCGAACCTTTCATGAAAAAAACGCAGCTTTTGCGAAGCTTTTGAAAAAAAGCGAAGAAAAAGCACAGCTTTTGAAAAAAACGCAGCTTTGGAAAAAAAGCGCAGCTTTAGCGAAGAAATAGCTTCGCTAAAGCTGCGCTTTTTATGAAGCTTCGTTTTTAGTTGGCACGGGTACTGTGTTAAACTTTAAATCTTGCCATGAAATAAGTATCATGTATTCCAATTTCAATTTGCCAGTATTACTATATCATAATTCCTAAAAGATCCTCTACAACTAAACTTTATGCAAAAATATTTTTTTTATACATTTGAAATTCTTGTAATTTCCTGCTAACAGCTTTATTTCTGTATTGCATATGAACTGATAAATGCCCAAGATTGCCAAAAAAATTGCTAACTGCTGATCTTTGATAAATGGGGATGCTTTTAATCTATATCTTTATTATTTATTTTTTCGGGCAAAGAATAGAAAAAAAGGTTCTCTTAACATAGAAAGTAAAGAAATAATGAAGTTCACACTACAGTTGACAATCTGGATGTGTTCCCTTTGTTATTTGAACATGATTTATTTTAACTTACATAACAAGTATGCACTACAATAATGAATATCTATATTAATAGTAATGATATTCCATTAAACATGGATATGGAAAAATATTCTTTGACAGTGCAAGATAAGATAAATCCAGACATAGTCAGAGTCTTCAGTTAACTTGGATGTGTTCCATTTGTTTCATCCACATACTTGAAATTTGTCTTGTAACTACCTGTATTTTTATGAGGTTAAGTGGTGAGTAATCAACCTTTATCATAACATTTTCTTATTTGGGGATAGTATGTATTTATGTTGACACTATGTGTACCTTCATTCTCTTCATTTTTCTGTACGAAACAAGACCGAATGTGTCATTTTAGTTTTGCCATTTTAAACTGTATTTATTATACTCTTCATTGAATACCCATTCGTATATTATCAAACATTTTAACAAATTTAAATGTGTTGTTATTTTGATTATATTGTGTTGGTGTCATAGGGTACATGTACATGTCCATTCCTAGCCTTCAAGATAAAACATATATATTTTTTGTTGTAAAATGTGTTCTTTATGCATAAACATATAGAGTGGCTACAGAGAACTCAACATTTTTCTTACAAAATATCTAACATGTCTAAGGATTTCCCTGCATGTGGTTGCTACATTTAGTGTACCTCATGTTATATAATACATTGTATATGATCAATAAAACAGATTAAGAACCAAAGCTGTTGCTAAATACTTTTTAAAAGCTGTATATGTACAAGACAATACGGAGACTGTATAGACACCAATGTTTGTCCTAACTTGAAGATGTATAGATTCCAATGATTGCCTTGAGTTGAGGCTGTATAGATTCCAATGTTTGTCTTAAGCTGAGGCTGTATAGATTCTAATGCTTGTCTTCAGTTGAGGCTGTATAAATTCCATTGTATGTCTTCAGTTGAGGCTGTATAGATTCGAATGTTTGTCTAAAGTTGAGGCTGTATAGATTCCAATGTTTATCTTAAGGTGAGGCTGTATAGATTCCAATGTTTGTCTTAAGCTGAGGCTGTATAGATTCTAATGTTTGTCTTCAGTTGAGGCTGTATAGATTCCAATGTATGTCTTCAGTTGAGGCTGTATAGATTCCAATGTTTGTCTTCAGTTGAGGCTGTATAGATTCCAATGTATGTCTTCAGTTGTGGCTGTATAGATTCCAATGTTTGTCTTAAGCTGAGGCTGTATAGATTCTAATGTTTGTCTTCAGTTGAGGCTGTATAGATTCCAATGTTTGCTTTCAGTTAAGGCTGTATAGATTCCAATGTTTATCTTAAGTTGAGGCTGTATAGATTCTAATGTTTGCTTTCAGTTAAGGCTGTATAGATTCTAATGTTTGCTTTCAGTTGAGGCTGTATAGATTCTAATGTTTATCTTAAGTTGAGGCTGTATAGATTCTTATGTTTGTCTTAAGCTGAGGCTGTATAGATTCTAATGTTTGTCTTCAGTTGAGGCTGTTAAGTTGAGGCTGTATAGATTCTAATGTTTGTCTTCAGTTGAGGCTGTATAACGTTCAATGTTTGTCCAAATTTTAGGCTGTATTGAATCCAAGATCTCTCAAATTTGCAGCTGTTTAGATTCCAATATCTGTCTTGATATAAAGCTGTATACAGTTCAATGTTAGTGCTACGTTGGAGTTGAAAAGACTCCATTGTCTGTCCTACAGTGTAGCTGTATAGATTCCAAAAGTTACTTACCAAAAATTGTGTTTACTTTCAGGAAAAACCATGGAAAATCTTCGGAAGCATCGGTCCGTAGAACTTGTTCATACAGAAAAACGACTACAGAAGGTGTCATCCAAACCCACTTATAAGATGCACCGGATTTTTTCTGAAGACCTTGTTGGTGTTGAATTAAGTCGCAAAAAAATTAAATTAAATAAACCAATTTTTGTTGGAATGAGTATCCTTGATTTGTCAAAATATACCATGTACGATTTTTATTATAATCATTTGAAAAATGTGTATGGTAGCAACGTTGAGCTAGAATTAACGGACACAGATTCATTTTTAGTATCATGTACAACACCGGACATTTTCCAAGATATGTTGGCCTATTCACATTTGTTTGACACTTCAGATTTCCCTAAAGATCATTTTTTATATAGTGACTTCAACAAAAAAGTAATGGGAAAAATGAAAAGTGAAACAAATGAGAAATGTATTAGTGAATATTGCTGTTTGCGATCGAAAATGTATGCATTTAAGTGTGATGATATAGATGAGAAAAGAGCAAAAGGGATATCAAAAGCGGTTGTTAAAAAATCATTGACTCTTAATGATTATAAACATGTATTATTTAATAAATCTCAAATGCACTCAACAATGCATTCATTAAGAAGTCATAACCATAAAATTTATCTGGAAACAATCAGCAAAGTAGGATTATCTAGTTTTGATGACAAAAGATTTTTATTAGAAGATGGAATTAAATCATATGCTTATGGACATTATAAGATACAAGACATATAATTTCTATGTTTTATACCAAATTACATCTAATTTCATGTAATTTCATGTGATGTTATCTACTGCTCTACTGTTGAAATGTAACCTAAAATAAATAAAAAAAATGAATAAAAATGTATGATCTTTGTTAAACAAATTGTTTGAATTCAATTATAATCAACTTTATTTGTATTTGCATTGTATTGTACTTATAAGAAAATAAATATTAAAATCTTGTCTGATATTTTATTTATTGATACAACATACCAGAATGGTATAAAATAGCTCGTCAGACATGTCCTCAACTTATAAATCTCAATTTGGTCTTGTTAAATTTTAAAGTATTGTATTAATGGAATGAAATAGTTATACACAAAAATAAATAATAAAAAACATTCACGTTTTCATTACAATAAGATCGAACACATCTTAACATTTCTGTAGGGTTGATTTAATGAAATGTAAACGATACATCATACCTTTAAGGTATGAGGTTATTTGATAAAGAAATTGTGTGAATCCTTTACCGATTTCATAAAAATAGTGAAACTCAAAAGAAGCTAAGAGAGGATAAAACTGTTATATCTTCAAAACCTACTTTTGGTGGTCAAAATAAAAGATTATTTAGTAAGTTGTTTGAAAAACTTTCATGTCATTGTAAGGTTCAACGGAGGTGTCCATAATGATAAACAGAGTCCAGTGAATCGAGCGCTGGCATTTGACAATGGTTTAATAAGTGATTTATTGTGATAGCTCACCACAATGGAAGAGCTTTAGTCACCCTGAATGATAAACTAGATATATGATAACGACAATCTCGTCTTTTAAGCCATCAGCAGCTCATTTAACTGTCTTCACTTTTAAGTTATTACAATGGGTACGTTGGAGAGTAATTGGGTGGCTATTAGATATGGTGTTGTTGTACGAATTGACACTAAACGGTCAGGCTTTAGTCATTCAATTTCTTGAAATCACTTGATCACGCGATGGCTGGGTTCTGATGAACTTTTGTTTGTCAATGACCTGTGATCTTACATATAAAAGAATCCGTTTGATCACATATAAAGATGGTGGAGGTTATGATAAGTCCATCGTCTGATGAGGGAAAACAATACCATTAAATAGATCCTAGGTCGATGACCCTATGTTAGAAACGTTGGATGAGTTGTCCTTTGACATACAATACACTGATGTGATTAGTGTGACAATGCTATTGTTTATATCCCTTCTATTGAAATGAATACTGTTAATCAATGGAGACCCAGTTAAACAATGACCCTTTGTCTTAGATTTCAAACAATGGTTAAACATGGCCGCTAACGCGGGAAACCGTCAAATATGGCCGCGAGAGTCCCCTGGCCGTTAACGCGGGAAATCGCCAAACATGGCCGCTAACGCGGGAAATCGCCAAAGATGGCCGCGAGAGTCCCCTTTTTACCCTACTCCAATGCAAAGAAATTGCAAGCGATATCTGACGCAGTGAAACAACTATATGAAACATTGAAATTGCAGAATAAACCAATTTCTACAAAAATAACATCACAGAAAACAGCTTTTGAAAACGACGTGAGACCGATTGAGCACAAAACAAAAACACTGGTGATTGGGGATTCAATCCTCATATGTATGAAATTTCGGCGTCTGCATCCAAAAGTTGAACTTGACGTAAATCCAGGCAAGAAGTTATCACACATCTGCACTAAGTTAAATGATTCAAGCAAGGAAGAGTGGCATTCGGTTATAATCTACGCCGGCGGGAATGATGCTGCTCCCCGGGCTCCACTGGATACAATCTACGGAGATCTTAAGAAAACCGTTGAACTTTTGCGCCAGTGTGAATGTAAAGTTTATGTTTGCACTGTGTGTCCACGACGGGATGCAAATGTCTCTCCGATAAATGAATTGGTACAGCGTGTGTTTGCAGAGACTGATGCTGAGGTAATGGATATATATAGCTCCTTCGTCTACCGAAATGGCAACGCGGTCCAACATCTTTTCCATAGTGATGGTATACACATTAATGACCAAGGTGAAACAAGGCTATTTCAATGCATCAATCGCCGTGTTAATATTGCAGACAGGAAATATTTTCCATCACCGTCTTTGCAAGGTGTCAACAATTCCGACAGGAACGGTTACCAATATCAGGTGCGGCACAAAAAACAAACTGGTCACTTCACCGGAAACGCTTACATTAGACATCCGGTTTACTAGAAGGAATCGGTTCACAGAATGGTCTTGTAATGAACAATATGTGCGACCTGAGACCAGAAGAAACGAGATAACCGGAAGAGATGGTTGTAATTATCCTATACGCCATCTATATCGAAGAAATCCGCAACAGAACACCGGAAGGGATCCCTGTACCGGAAGTGGCTATCGAGAATATCCGGTGCGACAGCTGACGGGAAGGTATCACCCCTTCGGAAGCTCCGGGGCGGAACTTCCGGTGCGACAAGACGCCGGAAGAAATAATTTCACCGGAAGTGCAATGTACGAACATCCGGCGCGACAGGATATTGGAAGGTATCACTCTGCCGGAAGCGCGTGGTATAAACATCCTGGCCGACATGACACTGGAAGAGATCTGCCCACCGGAAGCGGTTGGTATACGCACCCAGAACGACAGCGAACCGGAAGGAACGAGCTTGCCGGAAGGACTGGCTATGGACTTGCGGGAGAACGATCTGAGCACGGGCAATCCCATCCGTATAGACAATCCTCTTATGAAGGTGTTATGCACGGACATAGTTACAACAAGACTAGAGTCTTTTGTACGAACTGCAATATGGATAATCATGCAACAG
Organism: Mya arenaria; assembly: GCF_026914265.1. NCBI lineage: Eukaryota > Metazoa > Mollusca > Bivalvia > Myida > Myidae > Mya > Mya arenaria. The sequence goes on along the minus strand of NC_069133.1, from coordinate 31,557,381 downwards.
AAGCATGTCGACGACTTTTCTATTAGGGATTTACTGACAGTCACACAATTGATTTTACTAGAAAGAATAGTTTTGAAAATTTGCTTAATATTTGTTCAGAGTGTAATTTTTAGACTGTCGGCTGCAAGCCGACAGTCTTAAGAGAGCGATATTTCAGAAACGCGACTAGTCGCCTGACACGACATATTGAACATGAATATATTAATACACACAACCTGCGTAGCATCAGAACTACTTAAGTGAATGCGGGGCGTCAAGTACTTGCTTATGTGTATTTAACGCGTTATTGCCTTTTTTTATGACAAACACTGCGTGTTACTCTTAGTATAGTTGTACTTGCAATTGGTGAGTTTTATTGAACAAAGTAATGAAAAATAATGAAAGTATAGCATTTACATACGAAGTCATTTTACCCTACAACCAATAGTAAGCTACACCACATGTTTGCACCCCGTGTGACGTCACACATATCCCGGCATTCAAGACTGACCAGGCAAACCCCGGCAAAGAACATATTTTATGAATGAAAGCTATTAAGAAATAAATCATACGCGGTTAAAGAGTTCATATCATGTAATATTTTGTTAAATAGCTTGTATGTTTCAAATGATTTATTTTCAGCAGCAATCGAACTATTGTATTTGTTTGAGTAAGTTATTTGGATTATAACTATCACAGTGTTTCAACGTTATGCCTATTGTTATTCTGTACTATAGGGTGTAGTTTTTAAAGTCATACACAATATGGCGGCGATTATGCGGAAATGAAATTGAATGTTACTTCGAACACGTTCCTCTACAAAATAACCGACCTGTATTTAGTGTTATTGCTTCAACATCAATCAAAAAAAAAATGGCATCAATGTATGCGTCTAAAAATGTTAAATTTAGATGGAGACAATCCAGAAATGAGCTGCCAGGAAGTGATCGATTTCGGACACGAAGGTACATGTACATTAGTCTGAAATAATAGACGTGTTATACGGGATTCTTCCAATCCCTAACGTCTAAACGGGTTTGTGCAAAAAGCGGGAGTGTTTGGAAAATATTGAAATTGTATTAAATGAAGTATTTTATGGTTGAAATAGATAATTAAGGTTTATATTCATATTTTACCATGGAATAGTCCAAATAATTGTACGTAGTTCTGGCTTCCATAACTTTAATGTTGATACTTATTTTTTTGATGTTTACAACACATTAAAGTTATGGCGTAACCTCCATAGTAAAGTCAACCAGAATCAATTGAGTGTGATGATGCAATGCAATCACATGACCATGATGACGTCGATGGATTCTATTTATAGTATCGGATTCACATTGTTCATTTAGTTTAATCCAATTGCAGTAAGGCTGAAAATATCTTTTGATAAGTAAAAACAATTGATTTATTCCAAATTTGTAATTAGTTATTTACTAATTATTCAAAATAGAAAATATAACAGCAAAATAAACACTACATTTGTGAGGTCAAATGTTGGTCACATTGGTATTTTCTGAAAATCTTGGTGTCGCGTGATTAAATTTGAACACAACTATGACCTAGTTAAGGAATGCTTATAATCGGATTTATTAAAATGATAAGTTAATTATCTATAAAGCGTTTTTTTAGTTTTGAAAATGTGTTTGTGAACTACATTTTACTTCATTTACCTGAGGATAAAGTTATTTTGTCTGTACAATGCATACAAGTGAAATAACAGCGTGACATAAAAATGTCACGAATTCTGGTAGGGTTTGGATACGGCGTTCTCTTCAGCTAAATTGTACGTTGACGGATTTTTTTTAAATATTTGATATGGCAAATCCTTCACGTACAAATTGTTTAGTATCAAAAGTGGGTAGTTGTTCCGATCAGGATTCCGGGTTAAAGCATATAGCGTCAGGCCAGGCCAGGTTTTAGAACATGCCATTGTAAACGAGTTCAGCCCAGATACAGTTGAGTCTGCCATAACATATTTCAGATAGTGTTGAAACCTTCGATTGATAATTAAATGTCACTGGCTGGAATCTGGTTTGTGTATTGATAACTGGAAATCAAATGCACATTTGAGTCAAAAAGGAGGGAAATCAAACACAGTTATACATGAACATGTGTATGTCATGGAGCTAGGTACTGCCTTCTGTTAAAATAATTACTTTGGGCAGAATAAGAAGACTCAAAAAATGGAACAAAATAATCATGACAAAGAGAGATATAGTTTATTTGACTGAAAAACAATAGGAGATATTCACTTTACATGGCTCTCTTACTCCCAAATAAAATTAACCACAATTAACGCTATTGTTTAATATTCCAAAAAGAATGAACAATGGTTCTTATGAAGAATACTGAGTTTAATTCGAACGAAATATGCATAAGCACGGTATTTCTACCTTATGAGACTATAGTAGATCAGGATAAATCTTTTTGCATTTATCAATCATTTATTTATTTTTTCCGTTTTTGACTGTTAAATACATGATTATAATCTTATTATCAGTAATTAATATTTTCCAGAAATGCATTATTTAGTAAGTAGTAAAAGTAGTAAAAGGATTATCACTCAAAATTTATGTTTATTAAACATGTATATGTATTGATTTTGAATAAGAATGTCACTTTAATGGTTTTCATCCATGTACTCAACATACACGCACGCATGTATTGTGACACGCAACACATTCACTCGAAAACCCACGCACGCACACACGCAGGGACATTCAAGTTCACACTATTTTTTAATTAAGAATTTCTGATTATTCTAGAACAGCTTCGTCTTAGTATATTTCAGCGACGAAAGTCTTTAATTTCTTGGCAAAAAAAGAATAAAGGCATTGAAAGTGATGAGAGATTGCAGGGATTATACAGTGGGTGTCGAGAAGTGATGAGAGACAGCGGGAATTATACAGTGGGTGTCGAGACTGCTGGAATTATACAGTGGGTGACGCGACTATGGGAATTATACAGTGGGTGTCGAGACTGCGGGAATCATACAGTGGTTGTCGAGAAGTGACGAGAGACTGCGGGAATTATACAATGAGTGTCGAGAAATGCTGAGAGACTGTGGGGATTATACAGTGGGTGTCGAGACTGTGGGAATTATACAGTCGGTGTCGAGAAGTGCTGAGAGACTGTGGGAATCATACAGTGGGTGTCAACAAGTGCTGAGAGACTGTGGGAATTATACAGTGGGTGTCGAGAAGTGCTGAGAGACTGTGAATATCATACAGTGGGTGTCAAGAAGTGCTGAGAGACTGTGGGAATTATACAGTTGGTGTCGAGAAATGCTGACGGAGAGACTGCGGGAATTATACAATTGGTGTCGAGAAATGCTGAGAGACTGGGGGAATAATACAGTGGGTGTCGAGACTGTGGGAATTATACAGTGGGTGTCGAGACTGTGGGAATTATACAGTGGGTGTCAAGAAGTGCCGAGAGACTGCGGAAATTATACAATGGGTATCAACGAGTGCTGAGAGACTGTGGGAATTATACAGTGGGTGTCGAGAAGTGCTGAGAGACTGTGGGAATCATACAGTGGGTGTCGAGAAGTGCTGAGAGACTGTGGGAATTATACATTTGGTGTCGAGAAATGCTGAGAGACTGCGGGAATTATACAGTGGGTGTCGAGAAGTGCCGAGAGACTGCGGAAATTATACAGTGGGTGTCAACGAGTGCTGAGAGACTGTGGGAATTACCGGAATACAGTGGGTGTCGAGAAGTGCTGAGAGACTGTGGGAATCATACAGTGGGTGTCGAGAAGTGCTGAGAGACTGTGGGAATTATACAGTTGGTGTCGAGAAATGCTGAGAGACTGCGGGAATTATACAGTGGGTGTCGGGAAGTGCTGAGAGACTGCGGGAATTATACAGTGGGTGTCGGGAAGTGCTGAGAGACTGCGGGAATTATACAGTGGGTGTCGAGAAGTGCTGAGAGACTGTGGGAATCATACAGTGGGTTTCGAGAAATGCTGAGAGATTGCGGGAATTATACAGTGGGTGATGAGAAGTGCTGAGAGACTGCGGGAATTATACAGTGGGTGTCGGAAAGTGCTGAGAGACTGCGGGAATTATACAGTGGGTGTCGAGAAGTGCTGAGAGACTGTGGGAATCATACAGTGAGTGTCAACAAGTGCTGAGAGACTGCGGGGATAATACAGTGGGTGCCGAGAAGAGATGAGCGACTTCAGGAATTATACAGTGGGTGTCGAGACTGCGTGAATTATACAGTGGGTGTCGAGAAGTGCTGAGAGACTGCGGGAATTATACAGTGAGTGTCGAGACAGTGGGGATTATACAGTGGGTGTCGAGAAGAACTGGAAGAATGCAGGAATTATACAGTGGGTGTCGAGACTGCGGGAATTATACAGTGGGTGTCGAGCAGTGCTGAGAGACTGCGGGAATTATACAGTGGGTGTCGAAACTGTGGGAATTATACAGTGGGTGTCGAGAAGTGTTGGGAGACTGTGGGAATTATCCAGTGGGCGTCGAGGAGTACTGAGAGACTGCGGGAATTATACATTGGGTGTCGTGACTGCGGAAATTATACAGTGGGTGTTGAGAAGTGCTGACAGACTGTGGGAATTATACAGTGGGTGTCGAGAAATGCCGAGAGACTGTGGGAATTATACAGTGTGTTGAGACTGCGGGAATCATACAGTGGGTGTTGAGACAGCAGGAATTATACAGTGGGTGGCGGAGAGTGCTGAGAGACTGTGGGAATTATACATTGGCTTTCGAGACTGCGGGATTTATACAATGGATGTTGAGAAGTGATGAGAGACTGTGGGAATTATACAGTGGGTGTCGAGAAATGCTGAGAGACTGTGGGAATTATACCGTGAGTGTCGAGACTGTGGGTATTATACAGTGGGTGTCGAGAAGAGCTGGGAGACTGCGGGAATTATACAGTGGTTGTCGAGACTGCGGGAATTATACAGTGGTGTCGATCAGTGCTGAGAGACTGCGGGAATTATACAGTGGGTGTCGAGACTGCGGGAATCATACAGTGGGTGACGAGAAATGCTGGGAGACTGCGGGAATTATACAGTGGGTGTCGAGACAGCAGGAATTATACAGTGGGTGTCGAGAAGTGCTGAGAGACTGCGGGAATTATACAGTGGGTGAGGAGAAGTGCTGAAAGACTGCAGGAATTATACAGTGGGTGTCGAGACTGTGGGCATTGTACAGTTGGTGTCGAAAAGTGCTTAGAGACTGCGGACATTATACAGTGGGTTTCGAGAAGTGCTGAGAGACTGCGGGAATTATATAGTGGGTGTCGGGAAGTGCTGAGAGACTGCGGGAATTATACAGTGGGTGTAGAGAAGTGCTGAGAGACTGTGGATATTATACAGTGGGTGTAGAGAAGGGCTGAGCGACTGTGGGAGTTATACAGTGCGTGTCGAGAAGTGCTGAGAGATTGCGGGAATTATACAGTGGGTGTTGAGACTGTGGGAATTATACAGTGGGTGTAGAGAAGGGCTGAGAGACTGTGGGAACTATACAGTGCGTGTCGAGAAGTGCTGAGAGATTGCGGGAAGTATACAGTGGGTGTAGAGAAATGCTGAGAGCCTGCGGTAATTATACAGTGGTTGTTGAGACTGTGGGAATTATACAGTGGATGTCAAGTACACACTTATTTTTAATTAAGAATTTCTGATTATTCTAGAACAGCTTCGTCTTATATATTTCAGCGACGAAAGTATTTATTTTCTTGGAAAAAAAGAATAAAGGCATTGAAAGTGATGAGAGATTCCGGGGATTATACAGTGGGTGTCGAGAAGTGATGAGAGACAGCAGGAATTATACAGTGGGTGTCGACACTGCTGGAATTATACATTGGGTGACGCGACTGTGGTGTGTCGAGAAGTGCCGAGATACTGCAGGAATTATACAGTGGGTGTCAAGACTGTGGGAATTATACAGTGGGTGTCGAGACTGTGGGAATTATACAGTGCGTGTCGAGAAGTGCTGAGAGACTGCAGGAATTATACAATGGGTGTCGAGACTGTGGGAATTACACAGTGGGTGTCGAGACTGCGGGAATTATATAGTGGGTGTCGAGACTGCGGGAATTATACAGTGAGTGTCGAGACTGCGGAAATCATACAGTGGGTGTCGAGAAGTGCTGAGAGACTGCGGGAATTTTACAGTGGGTGTAGAGAAGTGCTGAGAAACTGCGGGAATTATAAAGTGGGTGTCGAGAAGTGCTGAGAGACTGTGGGAATTATACAGTGGGTGAGGAGAAGTGCTGAAAGACTGCGGGAATTATACATTGGGTGTCGAGACCGTGGAAATTATACAGTGCGTGTCGAGAAGTGCCGAGAGACTGCAAGCATTATACAGTGGGTGTCGAGACTGTGGGAATTATACAGTGCGTGTCGAGAAGTGCTGGGAGGCTGCAGGAATGATACAGTGGGTGTCGAGACTGCGGGAATTATACAGTGGGTGTCGAGACTGCGGGAATTATCGGTGGGTGTCGAGAATGCTGGGAGACTGCGGGAATTATACAGTTGGTGTTGAAAAGTGCTGAGAGACTGCGGTTTTTATACAGTGGGTGTCGAGAATTGCTTGGAGACTGCGGGAATTATACAGCGGGTGTTGAGAAATGCTGAGAACCGTAACTGTAACCGGAAACATTTTTTCAAATAACATCACAATAACGCGGGATAAGATAAACTACTTGAAATCACTTTTAAACGTAAAATTAAAACACTTATGGCCACAAGACATTTTGAATATAATATTTTAATTTTTTTTAAATGTTGATTTATATTTAACGGGACCTGCTGACACATAACTAACAATAAGATGATCAATAGTTTTCATGCGATAAATTGCGATCCGAACATATCCGACGATGTTGCGTTCATCCATTGATAAACGCAATTGCCGAAAGGCAGTTCATTTAAGGTAGCACACCCCTAATGAAAACCTTCACTTGAAACTCTTCAATTTTAATGCTTTAGCCTATGTTGTTAAGCACAGGACTACACATCTTATGAGGGTTTTAAGGTAGTGGTTCAAATCCACTCAGAAGCACAATTTTTTTTCTTCTTCTTTGTTTTCATTAGCAAACATTTTTTTTTACAAAAGTTAATATTGTATTTTCATTAAAAATTAATTAAATACATTTTTACACATAAATAGTTGCTTCTGTGAAGATTTTATAATTTGCAGGCACGGCTAAAATAGGTGGTTGGGAATTACAAACTTTTTTTTTTAAATGAGACGGTACAACATTTTGATTTTTTGGCACAATGTTCCCAAAAAATTAAGGATAATTATTAATAAGAAACAGGTCATGAGTATTTCTAGAACTTGTTATTTTTGCTTTTAAACATCGATGTGCCAATTTTACGCGGTCAAGACAGTATGTTAAAATTGAAATACCATATGGCTATTTCAGTACAGTATGGTTATATTTGTTGGTGATGTGATCAATAATGTATTATTTCTGAAAGCAAATATATTTCTTGTTACTCTGATACCAAATTATTACCAAACTGTTGATAAATAAATGAAATAAAGGATTATTCTTGTCTCTCGGGTGATGTCGTTTTAATCGGCGATTCTGAATTGGGGTAGGGTAATTTAAATTTAAATAAAATTGTTATTTGATGGTAAATTTCTTTTTAATTTTGTTTTTGAATCCAGGACATGATACACATTAAGAAATTATCAAGCTGATCATAGTTTGAAATGGTGGCCATTAGGGGTGTGCTATAGAAGTTGAGGTGTAAATATGAAGAAACATCATTTAAAATTACGTCAATACTTAAGATAACTTATGTGTAAGAACTGTTGATGTATGTTATGTGCTAGAAGTGTGGTTTTAATGGGGGAAATTGTGTAAACGTGTATTATATCGTTACCAAGTATGTTGTTAAGACGATTGGTTCTTGAATCCTGCAAACAATTAGTGATATTCCCTTACACTCTGCAATTTTATGTTGCAAGTAATAACTATGAATAGTGCATGATATGAAAACAATAATAAAATTTGGAAGAAGAAGTTACAACAAATATTGACTTGCAAATAATTTTCGTTCTAACTTGCAGCCATGCTATCCATTAAATGCATACTGTTAGTGCATATTACACGTACCTTGCAATAACCTCTTCAATGCTTTGCCGATCATTTGAATCAGCCTCGACAACCATTATGATACACCCCCAGTCTTAAAGCATTTTCAGTGCTTTGATTTCCGGAGAACAGTGAAGATGCACAGTGATATGGTGGGAATGAGCTGAATTTTGACCTAATAACTATGAATTACTGCACTTTTACAAAGTCAGAAAATCTCGAATTGTCTAAATAGAGTACTCAATTCATAGTTATATATGCTAGATAGTTGGTAGGAGTGACCCCTTTGATGAATCTGAAGAAATATATATATATATTGGGTTATTTTAGGTTAAATGTCACTAAATTTTGTTAAGGTAAAAATTCAGCTCATTCCCACCAAATCACTGTGTGAGATGTAGACAGCAACGGGTCTGCACCGACGGTATTCCTAACCGAACATACCAGCACTTGTATGCGATTTATCGCCTATTTATACCATTACTCTGTACAATATTGCTTATCAAGTGCCTTTCTCATCATATTTAAGATTTAGAGGTATATTCCATAACACTAAATAACCAACGAGAAACTGCTGCGACCATTGCATATGCTCACCTTCCGGCGCCATACTTCCAAAGTATGACGGAGTTTTTATTACAAATTTTAACTTACAGAATCCTAGTCATTTCGTTGCTTTGATTTTAGAAGAACAGTAATGTTTACTCGTTACTGCATTTTTTTGTATAAAAAACACTTTTGATTAGCCCCACTTATATAAATACACCCAAAACTAGCTAGAACTGATGGTCTATGCCAGGTTTTCCTATTTCTGTCACTCAGGCACACGTGTGTCTGAAATTGTAAGGCCCTTTTAGCCAAAAATCCATTCTTCCAGGTTTTCTATCGAACCTTGACTGAAATAACAGTTTAAGCAAATGGTGCAGTTCTACACATCTGTGCACACATTTCAAGTTCTCGCAGTCAATGTTTTATCAAATTGACATTTTGCGTGAATGAAAAAAAGCGTACAACACATTTAAAACATATTGGCAGAAGTTTTGAAAACCAGAAAGTGGAATACTTTTATCCATCAGACAAGAGAAATGTATTTAATAGTGATAATTTGCAAGAAAGAGTGCAATGCAACACATTCTAAAATCAGTTTGACCCAAACAGTCCCTGCAAATTTGAGAAAATCACTTCGATTATGTCCTCATACATAAATACAACAAAAGCAAGCCAAATCTTATAGCATTAGTGGATCCAGTGGGTGGGTGCGCGTTCGAACTTTTGAACCTTAAATATTAAGTATTAAAAAGAGTCAAATGAATAATTTATTACTACTTCTACTACTACTACAACTTCCCTAGTTTTTTAACGTGTGCATGTATGTCACTGTCATGTGGGATCGCGTTTAACGCCCCTCTTGCAAAAAATATGAGGTAAGGCTTCGATCCTACATCCCTGTTTTGTCGGTCGAGTGTAACCACTCGACCGCCCATCCGCCACCGAACCTGACATAAAATGGAACGAGTTATAAGTATGCCATTTAGCGCGTTTCAAACCGTGAGCTATTTGTTCGGAGAGCGAATTGTCAGAAACACTAACGGTTCTTTAGCTGCACAAACAGGTGTAAGTGACGGTTTGGAAGATGTTGTCACACGTTTATCGAATATCTTTCAGCACATTTAGCGCAGCGACTCATTGCAGAAACGGTCTCATTAACGTCAACAACCGACTGTCTTGCTATTGGCCTTTGTTGCGAATTTTTAATGAAATAATTCGGGGAAATAATTAACATATGTTGAGGAAGAAAACAGATTAATTTGAAGAGTAACTTAAGGTTATAAAAGTGGTGTACTATAAAGTTACTCAGAACATTTAATTGTTGTCTGGATTATAACAAATATAAAAGGTGTACCTTAAACTTTTCAGTGTTGATTACGGAATGTCAGGGGAGACACCATTGTCTGTAAACTCTAGTCGCGTCTCCCTAGGTACAATGAAACAATGGATTTGGACGAAAATCTCTACCCAAAGCGGCGAAGGCGGCGAGGGGGCGGACCCGCCGGCGACGATGGAAACGTCACGACAGGAAGGGGCGGCGATCCCTAGAATCACCATTTCTCGGGGAAGCGAGAAGAGTATAAACACTATACTGTCGCCCAGCCCGGCGACCGCCCGACGACCAAGTCCACTCACTAAGACCTGGGGAAATGCCAATTTTCACGCTCTTGACGTTGACAACCCTTCCCGCCCAAAGACGTCTCCTACTGTCGCAAAGTCGTCTTTTACGTATTCACCAACGACGGTTTCAGCGAGGAGTAAAAACTTTAAATATGAATCGAAGTCAATGCCTGGTACACCGATGAATAAAGAAATTACAACACACACAACGCACTTGCCTTCGGCCGATTCGATTGTGTTGAAGTCGCCGGTGCTTAAATTTTCGCAGAGAAACAAGATTCCTATTGCAAATGTGTTGTCGGACGTTAGATCACAACATAGCAGCTCAAGAAGCGAGCTCGATACCACGTCGGTATGCGGCGCTTGCGGACAGCGGAAGTTTTTCGGGAGTCGGGATTTTGTGGGATTCAAACCACCAGAGCTTCGAAAACAGGCGCACATAAATGCAATGGATTCCCAGCTGGACGATATTTATACAATGCCGGTAGACAGCCTCAACCTGCGTCGCTCGAGTTCTTGCCGATCCCAGGTTATGAGAGATATTGATCGGTTTAGACAAACATCTGGCATCGTAAAGGCATCTTCGAGTATTGACATGCAGAACAAGCCAAAAGGTTTAGAAAAATCTTTACGTAATATAATATATCATGGTAAACGCAAAGAATCAAAGGAAAAATCAAAAAGCACGACCGCTCTTTCGCGATCGCTGTCGAGCCAAATGGATATATTTAATAAGGTTGTTCGAACTGATTCCTCCCAGTCGGACCGCCAGGCTACGCACGATAACTACAACCGGAAGATGTCGCTAAATGACAACGAGCTCCGGCGCGTCAATGAGCGGCGCCGGTCATCCCTCTTGCGGCTTCTTTGTATGAAAGAGGAGGGCGCCCGAGAGGACAGCGACGAGTACAATTCAAGTATAGATACCGCTCCACAGAATGGGTCAATCGACGAAATGCTCGACTATTCCCCAAAAGTGACGCGCTCCTTTACCTTAAGTCACAACTTTCGGTCTACGTTTGAGACCGACAGTCTCCGAATTCCAAGTACGTATGGACAGATTAAGGTTATGTTCCAGTTTTTCAATGAGAAGGCTGCTTTGCATGTGACGTTGCTGAAGGGCTCCAACGTGGGATGCAGGGAGACCGGAAGTCTGCGAATCTACGCACAGGTCTGCCTCATGCCCGGAAAACAGCAGCAGAGGTGTGGCGAGCAGGTGAGTCGTCGTAAAAGTGAATCGCCTTTCTGTGTCTTACCTATTATTCTTTTCAATTTTTTAATATGATATACAGAGCTGATTGAATACTCGGTTTTTCTTAATTTCTTTATATCATCATACTTAATTCAAAATTGTATCTTCAGTACAAGTTTGTATGGCCCCCTTTGAAGAAGATGGAGCATATAAGTATGCTTACGGGCGCAAAATGTTGACATGCGCCTCTCTCCCCTATAAACGAAAACTGCCAGTTAAGGTTTATAATGATATTTGCAGGCGAGTGGTGCGGGGGAGAGAGAGAGAGAGAGAGAGAGAGAGATAGAGAACTCAGAGAACTCACCTTCGAACATTTTAACAATTTCAGTCAGAAATGGTGCATTTTGGGCGTAGTTTATGGCTGTTTTTCTCCGATATCGCCATAAAAAGTTAACTTAAACTATTTTAGGGGATCGCGTGCCGGGTGCTACCCCTACCCCCCCCCCCCCCTTCAATCCGCTAGTGAAAATTTCGGTCGAATGTTCGAATGGTCTGACAGTAGGTCAATGGACCATACTTTGTCTTTGTATCACAAGTATAACTTTTTCTCCCCGCTTTCGGGCAGGTGCACGGGACAACGGACCCAGTCTTCTACGAACAGTTCGTGTTCAACGCGGAGCTAGGCACCCTTCTTGACCGATGGCTTCGTATTAAGCTCTACAACACAACTAGTGTGTTCGCGAGGCGGCGGCCACTCGGGGAGTGCAGCATTCCCCTCTACCCGTATGACCTGACCGCCGTCACCGTTATATGGAAAAACCTGAAAAAGTGCAAACGGCAAAAGGTATACGTGTACTGATATTTTATTGCGATTTTTTTTGTATCTTCATATCACCCCCTCTTTTCGGGCTTTCCTTTCACCTATTGTTTCTTCGTTTATCCTGTTTTAACGCCACCTTCCTTCCCACCCAGTATCCGCCAGTGACTACTGAAATCGATCCATTCTTTCACTTTTTGCCTTCAGTCTACTACCTTCCGTTCTCTTTTCCTTCATGGATAACTCATTTATTTATACCGTCTCTCGCTCGCCCGATCCGCATGCCCCGACCGCCCTGACAAATAGAGGAATCAAAGTGCTGAAAGCACTGATGGACTAGGGCTTCATTCAGGGGAATGTTGACAACCATATAACCATATTCTAAGCATTGAAAAAATCGGCTCACATCACAAGGGGTCACTGTTTAATGGGCTAGCTTAAACTTTAGACTAAAACTGCTTGCAGGCTGCAAAGGAAATTTGAAAAATCTAGTTAAGTGTGTGTAGAGTGAGGGGGGTATGGGGGGGGGGAGGCACACATACTTCTTTAATTTGATCAAATCCTTTTATATCAAAGGTCTGTTATTTGCAGTTTCACAGAAGATTTTCAATGATGTAATTATATACTATATAGAAAACCTGTCACCTCTTTCAGGGGAGCTTTAAACCACAGGGCCATACTTTGAACAATCTTTGTAAAAGACATCTACATTGTACACCTATGTCAGACTGCATACACAATGCTATTAGGAAGTAGTTTTTATTTAAAAAGAGAAGAATAATTTTCTCCCTCTTAATTTGTGCTTGGTATTCAATTCATATAACATGTTACCATGATAACTTAGTGCTGTTGATAAATATTAGGCACTGCCTTCTGTCTAATGCTATTCATATTACTGCTGCAGACTTTTGTACATAGCAAAGCAAGTTGAGTAGACTAAGATGAGATGAATATTGTTTTTAAAGTATGAAATATTGAAATGTCTTATAAATACTTTGACCATCAAATTTCATAACATGGTGTCAGCAGTTCATCACACTGCTAGCGAGAATGGAATACCAAACATAATTTTATTCTTTATTTTATACCCATCATCAATCCACATGCAATACATATCACAAAATACTTTAACCCATATTCCGTTCCAGTGCAATACGGCCATATACCACTCTTGTGACGTCACGTCATAACAAGTATGTTGCGCAATATTAAATTGACGTCATTAAACCAATGAGTGCATCCTTAAAATGAAATTTATTATGCAAAGATGTGGCTTCTAAGTGATCTTATCAGTAATGTATTTAATAAAAGGGTTATAAGTACTGCGTTATGATCCTGATATGGCGGAATGTCATATTTGATTCTGGTAGATTTTTGTAAATTTGATTTTACTCGGCTTGTGCCTTGTGAAATCCGAATCTGCAAAAATCTATTTGAGTTAAATACAACCTCCTGGATCAAAACGCAGGAACAACAAAACCTGTTACCCCGTGGGCAGAGCATCTTTAACCCACAGGGCCATTGTAACTTTGAACAATCATTGTAAAAGACAACTACATACAAGATGCTTAAGGAATTAGTTTGGAAAAATTCAGAATTATTTTCTCCCTTTTAATTTGTATGCATTAGATAACTCAATAATTGCAGCAGTTGGCCATTCTTGTATTGTCCTCTGTCACTGTCTTGATAGCTCCCTATCTCAAAGATGTAAAAATGTTGTAGGTTCATGATTCTCCTGGTCCAATATGTCATACAGAAAGAAGATGTTGAATGTAGAATCAAGAAGCTTTCTTTTCAGGCACTCCAAATTGAATAGTACTGTAACAATTGGAGTGCCAAGAATTTGTTGGATTCCTAGGCAACAGGTATCAGGTGTTGCAGTACATTTGGCAAATACTTTTAACCCGTCCTTGTAAATCTAAAAAAGCTTTCATTTCGCAAAAGTAGTTCATATAACTATATTAAGGTTGCTAAATCAGAGTTTGAATAATTCTACAAACTAGATGTGCCTTTAATTGCAGCAATTTGAACTCCAACTCATAATGTCAATTAAGCTGGTTAAGCAATACTGCAGTTCCTTGGTGTGGGGATTGCTTTATTTACTTGAATAAACAAACAGTTCTTGCGTTGGAAAGTACAATGTATTAATATACATTTTTCTTGCCCTGACTCCATCCAAGCCTTAAATCTTAGATCAACATGTACTTGGGGCTATGTGTAATATCAATGAGAACTATAAATTATGTTCAATTTAGTGTCACTTATGATATTTCATTCCACATACAAAAACACTAACATGTTCTTTAAAACCAATATCCTATGTTATGATAAAACCATTGCCAAGTTGGTAATTTGATTAAACAAGAAATTATATCTGGTCAGGGTTTGACATAGTCTTTCTAGACAGCGTGCTGGACTTGTTTTGCATTAACTTTAAAAATCTTCAAAAGCTAAACTGAACAAGACTGGAGCAAAAAAGGGGTTTAAATGACTTACGAGATCATTCTAACATCACCTATACCATTAGTTCTTATCTACAAACTTAAGTCAACATAATAATTAATGTTTTAAACATATTGCAACAAGTGCCAATAACATAGCAATCAAGTATGATCACTATAGACCTAAGCATGAGATTTCAACATTTCCTGATAAACAAAAAAAAAATTACCCAACAATTTTCTCATTATTTACACAAGCTAAAAAAATGGTCTCTTTTTGAATACTTCACATATTTCATAGCTTTCATCATTCAAACTAACATTTCGCTTGTTATTCCAATATTCAATGATTTTGTAAACATTCATAAATGATGGTTAAAATTAACATTCATGCTAATCATGCCTACCAAAAGCACCTGACTGACCAATCAGTATCCAATTTTGGTAGGGCTTATTGGTGGTTCATTGAAATCAATCATGACCTCCCACAATCTGCACTGATCAACAGTAGTTAATGAATTGTTTCAATTGTTCTTATTTTCATAAACTTAGAAAACACAACTGCAGTGAATAAAATTTATTCCTCATCACTGAGAGAATGTTTAGAAAAATGAAAGAAGCCGAGTTACATCTAGTAGGATATCAAATCCTACAAATATATTCATCATTTTATATAACCGTATAAAGTAAATGTTAAATTTTTGAAAGTCTAAAAAGTTTCATTTTTTAGTATATCAAAGAACATTTGTGTGTATAATTTTGATGATATTTTGTGATTCATTTAATTTCATTCTTGTTTCATTTAGTGTTCAATCCCAAGCTTTCTTGTTCACATTTAAGTGCAAGAAAAGTCACTTAATAATGATCTGAATAAATTCATTATAATGTCTGGTCACATAAAGGATATATTGTGCGTTTGAAAAATAACATTTTTTCATCTGTTTAAAATTATGTCAAATGTAGTGCATTGAAATTTTATTATGAATTTAAAGCTGCACTCTCATATTGACAACTTTTTTATTTTTTGTCTTGAAACGAGCCAATTTTTGCGAAAATCCATGGAAACCAGTTATATAAGACTGCTTACCAAAATTTAGATGGCATTTTTTATATTAAAGTTAAAAAATTGATGTTTTAAGCATTATTCTTAAACTGTTAGTAACGGTTTAAGCCATAAAACATTAATTTTCGAACGGAAATATGACAAACTACAAGCTGATTGTTTGTCAGCAATCTGATATCATTGGTTTGAAGATGTTTATGCAAAAAATTACTCTTTCCAAGACAAAAAAGAAGTTGTAAAAACGGTAAATCTGTGAGAGTGCAGCTTTAAACTATGACCTGAATAATTCAAGGGAATGATTTTTTGTGAATTCTAGCATTAAAATTGTCTGAATCGCATGAAAATTTATAAATTATGTAAGGTATTCTCACATTGGTCACACTTTTTAAACTTTGTGCTGTCTTCTTTTTGTTTGTCTCAAATTAATACAGCATTGGCTTCACTTGTTGTTTATGAAAGGGACTGTACACCAGATTGGCACCAAAAAAGTTTTTTTTTCCTGTAACGAATCTAAGGACACCTTTTTAATAAAATATTTTACTCTTTGATATCGTTATTGTAAATAAAATACCAAAAAAAACAAACAAATTGCAGTGAAGTGTCGTATCCACTATGCTACGAAGACTTACTTTTACTGAGTGGAATTTTCCAGATGTATACCTAACTCGCTAATATCATGTAATAACATCAACGGCAGATCACGCATAAGGAATGAATTCTACTCGGTAGACATACCTAGTAATCTTTTTTTTAATGGAAAAACACGAAATAACTGCTATTAATAAATCATTTGTAAACTATGGGGATCATCAGTTAGTAAGTTTCAATGCATTAATTGTACACATCGATACCAAGTTTATGTCAATTTTCTACAATTTTCTTTAAATTTTTGCTTTTTCATCATAAACTGAGTACAGCCCCTTTAAACTGTACCTTATGATGTCTGTGACTTATTAAATATTTAATAGTAATGGTCTACAACCAAGATTTGTTTTAATTATCCAGGTTTCAAACTGCATTGTGTATGCGATTGGAAAGGTAATCTTGAAAGCTCACTTGGTATAATTTTTACAAATAACATTCACCCTGCAAGGTACTCATATTTGGATGATACATAAAGATTTGCACAGTCATTTATGTATACTTGCATTTATTGATAAAGGATACCTTTTTCAAATCTTTGATTTAGATTGCAAAGTATAACTTATATAAATAAATATATATTCTTAACTTTATCTGAATACACAAGCTAATGCATCAGTCAATTGTAAGGCCTAAAAAATTTTTGTTTGGTTAGGGTTACATCCTTTTCAAAAGGTAGGGTAGGTAGGCTTTTTTATTTTTATTTTTTATTAGGCTTTATATAAGAATGTTAGTTTCATCATTGGAGAATGGTGTTAAAGTTATCTCCTGTATAAGCATTAAAGGTTTTAAACTAAACATTGAAAAGCAATAAAAAAAAAGATTTTTTTTTTGTTTTTTTTTTTAGTTTTTCATTAGGTTTTTTTTTTCAAACTGACTATAAAAACGGTAGGGTCGGCGCCTATTCCGTAGGTAGGGTCGGGTAACCCGAACCAAATGTATTTTTTTTAGGCCTAACCATGCCCCCCCCCGGTCCCGGAATAGCGGGGACTTTTACTTTCGGTCCAGCCAACCCCAGCTAAAATCCCCGCCCTGCAGAGATAATCTAATGGTAAAGTCCTCACCAAATGCCCCGCACCCAAGGGACATTATGTTAAGCCCCATCCATACTGTATTTTTCGGGAAGAACTGGCTCTGCGGGGCCACCTGAGAGGTAAAAACATGGCCCATTTCGCCAGCTATCCCCGGTATACCCCCGGATGAGGGAGCCGTGGTTACAATTGACTGGTGCATAATGATCCATAGTGATCCAATCTCATGCCAAGGTGATTTCTGGTCTGACATCGCGAGGTTAGTTATTCTTAAGCATAAAAATATTCGGCACTGCATTGTTAAATAAAACTCAAAAGTTACACTTGTAAATTATTTAACCAAGTACCTTTCCCTCAAATATTTCACAAATTTATATTGATCTATCAACAACAATGCATCACCATACAGTATCTTTGACTGATTTTTGATATTCATTCTTGGCTAGAAAACAAAAAGTGAGCACAAAGCGTCTTCAGAAAAAGAACTTGTAAAGTATGTACCAGTCAATTGTAACCACGAACCACGCCCCCCCCCCCTCCCCCCAGGGAATAGCAGGTACTTTGACTTTCCGTCCAGCCAATCCCCGGTAAAATCCCTGCCCTGCGAGAACGAACTGGTGGTAAAATCCCGTGAATAACCCCCCCCCCCCCCGCACCCAAGGGATCTAAGATAAGAGCAATTCATGATATATTTTGAGGGAAGACAAAACCACCGCAATCACCCGGCATTGCGAGGACAATAGTTCTGGCTTCCATAACTTTAATGTTGATATTTATTTTTGACTGGTACATTTCACAGGGGCAGGTTGTTTTGTTTTGACACACCACGCCCCTGTCCGTTTTGTTGTTTTTTTGACCCTGAGTTTCCATATATTTGCTGACATGACGCTGTTTAAGAAGCCATAACTTTATCAAAACCTTTATGTCAAAACAACGCAACCTGCCCCTGTGGTAAGAGAGGAAATCAAAATTGAGCATGCAAAATTGTTTTATCAATGGCGATGGTTTATCACAATGTCTTGTACTTACACTGAGAGTGGCTCCAAGACATTCTATGCACATAGGTAAACAATCATCTTATTCACAATTGCTGTGCACATATCCATACATTTGGCTTCATTTAGAATGAAACTTCATAAATAAGTATGCGCATATTTGATATTTTTTTATCTCCATTTTGCAAAATTGAAATCACATGATTTTTTCAAACGAACTTGTATTGCTTGAAAATTTACGTGTCAATTTAAAAATGCTACCCACAGTAAGATGAAAATAAATCCGTTTGATGGTGGTAATCATTCAATGGCGGCTTTATTGATAAATTTCCTCAATAAAACACTAAGAAATTCACATCATCAGCATCCGGAAGTAGCATAACATACATGTATGTCTGAATCATTCGGCCGCTCTGTTCATAAATTTTGAGGTTAATACGTAGACTGGTACCCTGATTAACTTTTCCTCAAAAATATAAAGATATACAGGTACGGGGCATATGGTTTTTAGTAAACATTAATAGTATTTGAACAATAAATACCAAAAATCGTGTTGTATTTAAAAATGTGCTAAGTGCCATGCGATGATTAGTTAAAAAAACATTGTATCGAAAAGAAAATATCACGGAAACATGCAAATTATGTCGAAAAAAAACAACAATTCTTATTGCATATAATCTGACCGTATGCAAGAATATTCATGTAGTTAACCCGATTAACTCACTCGCTACGTATGAATGTCTTGTGCTTCATTAAAAGAACATACAGTTAGCTTGAATTGTTAGGAGAACTATTTTTATTGGATGTTTTCATTGTAATCAGTTCCGGTACTACTTTGATTATTCAAATTCGCTAACGGCTATCCAATCAAAATACAGCGTATGAATACATTACGTCAGTGAACCCCAAGATGCGACTTGAAAATGCAGACATCGCGGTAATGGCTATGAACTAGGCCACAAGTGCCTTAGTCCAAAAATGATTTATGTTACCTAAACGAAGTGTGTGTGTGATGGGGAGGGGGCGTCGAATACGTAGAATATATTAGAATCCAACATTTTAGAATCATATTAGCCAAAAATGTATTGAGGAAGTCTTCCAACACCTCATGGAACATTTAGAGCCAATATGTTTTGCTTCCTGAGGAGGTAAAAGGCTTTAAAGTTACACCCCCTCATATGTAGACATTCTAACGTTGTAACCGTCATTTGTTTGTTTCCTCATCTAGT